>NC_066623.1:12993254-13324539 GCF_025201925.1 Gopherus flavomarginatus
TTAATAACTAAAACCTATATTTCATGTCACTAAACAGTTTAACATGCTAGTATAGCATACTTTATGATCCCTGTTCTATTTTTCTCAGTTGTGAACTGGCAGAACTATATACTCTTGCTTTAAAATCTATAAAATCATTGCACTCCAAAATGGGCCTAGTCCATTGTGGTATGACTTCCTTGGAAACTAAGTCAAGAGACTTAGTGAGTATGGTCTTTAGATTTGTATACAAACAGTAACAAATATAGAATAAATGTCTTTTCTCCCTTCCCCCAGCTACTGCAGATGCTCCTAAAAATGACAGTGAAGTGTTAAATACATCTCAGATTTCAACACCCAGTCTGCCCAATTTGATAACTACAACAAAAAAACCATCCTCAGCAACTCTTAAAGTCGATAATATTGTCACGCTTAGACCAGCTATTGTGAGGGATGACCCAGCCACATCTGCTGCTACTCATTCCACATCTGTTAGCCCCATTTCAGAAATGGATATGGATGCTTCTGAAGATACTAAAATTGTGGAAGAGGGTCTCCTAACAGATTTCAAAGACATACTGAATAGTTCACCACCAACAGCAAAAGAAACTGTGGAGCTTGATGGGCGCGATGACTATGGCCCTTATGAGGGGACGTCCAATTCCAGATATAATACAGACCTAGATTTGCCGGAAGATGAGAAGACTGATAACTTTGGCAGTTATAATGAGCACATTAAATCTCATGATGCCAAGATAAAGGACTCTGTCTCAGGATTGGAAGAAGACACCCATTTCTTTTTCCACCTGGTTATTATTGCTTTCTTAGTAGCTGTTGTTTATATCACATATCATAATAAGAGAAAGGTAAGTCTACTATGAAAGTGAGATGAAAAATTCCACTTTAATATTTCAAAGTAATTTTTGCTTTGAAACCTTGAAACTTTTTTTATAGAAGCTACTTAGTTGTGCTAAGGTCTAAGTACACTTACAATATTCTGTTTTGTGATCTTAATATGCAGATCATTAATGTCTGTACAAAAAAGCAAGCTAATTTAGAAGGACAAGCATTTTTGGTTGGGAAAAATCAATTAAATGATAACAGGAATCAGTCAGTTCAGTGATATGCTATGATGGAATATATGGTTTCTGGAAATAAGATCAAGGGAAAGTTGAATGAAGGTGATTGATGAACTAATTTTGGGTCTGCACAGGATTATAAACCTCAATTTAAGGAAAATTTAATATTCAGTAAAGTGAGAATGTTCCTGAGATAGTGATAATGCTTACAATTTGAGACAATCTTTGAACTGTAGGTATGCCTAGGATTTAACCCTTGCCCTATCACAACTTGATAATTAGCATGTTGGGTTACTTTTGTTTGCAGTTCTAACAAATATCTCTGGCTGTAGATAATTGATGATGCAATCAGACCATCATTGAAATATTTTTGTCCAGTCTAATCAGATTATTTCAGAATCTACAGATAATACATGACAGCCTACATTTTATTTCAAACTTGTGTGCATTTTCTTAATGTAATGCTCCAAGAAGTTTAAATGTTTTTCTTTCCCCACTTCTTCTTTATCCCTTTAGCTAACTTTGATTATTTGGCCTTATATTTTATTGGATCTGAAACTAACATGGCTAACTTATAACACCATATCATGCCAAAAACAACTGCATAGCTGAGTATAGGTAAAATTTTCAGAAGTGCCTATGACACGTTTGGAAATAGGACTTGGACCAAGGACTAAATTGCTAGGTGCTGTTGAAAATTTTCATCTTGGTTTTCTCCTGTGTCAGCACAGAGACATGGGGGATTTCTGTCTTCACAACTCCCGTAATTACTGCTTGATGCTGAGAGTACGCAGACTTGGGTTGGGTTGCCACTGCATGCTCCTTCATTGCTGAAGAGTTGCAGCAGAAAACACTCTAGTGCTGAAACTACAGAATCTTTTCAGCATTCTCCCACTGGCAATAACACAGTGTAAATTCCAGGGTATATTAGCCAAAGGTTTTCACCAACGTTACCTAACACCCTGCTAAAAACTTGAAGGCTGTTAATACAAATGTTTTTGCCATTATGGAGCTGTACCTGTGCTAGGCAAATTGTGGGAGAAGTCTTGGTGTGGACAAGAGGTGGGTTAGCAGTGAGTGGATTAGTTAGTTAAAATTCACAGTGCTAGCAACTGTCATGCTGGTAGCTCTGGATGGGACTGTGTGATTACAAATGTAGCTGTTATGTTAGCTGACAAAAGTGAAACATTTGCACCACATTGTAATTTCATCCGTATCAAAATTGGTTGTGATTTCTTCCAGATCTTCTTATTGGTCCAGAGCCGAAGGTGGCGTGATGGTCTTTGCTCGAGAACAGTGGAATATCATCGTTTAGATCAAAATGTTAATGAAGCAATGCCTTCACTGAAGATAACCAATGATTACATTTTTTAAAAGCATCAGTTTGCTGAATTAGTCCTTTTCTTTGCCTGACTTTTTATATAATGTTGTGCAGTGTCTGCCATAAAGAGTTTGTACTGAAATGAGAGGTCTCTCTTGCCTGGATGGGTTTGAGATTAAAGCCCATGTAAAACAAAGGGCATGTATTATTAGCATTAAATTCTTTGTCGACACTTAAGTTTCAAATCACATGTACAGAAACTAGATTGAAACAATGTATTTCACTTGTTTTTTTCCCTTTATTTCATTTTATTTTGTGCATCCTTTCTTTCTGTCTAGAGCAGTGCCAACAGGGCTAATATAAAAATGTGGGCATAAAACATTTTAGATCTGATAAATTGAGTCTGCCATCACTGAATCAAATTAATTGTCTTTCTGCAAATCATTAATATGTCTCATAAATCCTGCTATCTTACACAGTTAAAAAATGTATTTTCCATGTATAGATTGCTTAGTGCTCCAAAACTTTCTTCTAGATATCTTTTGGCTAACTCAGACTCTTCTCACATTAAGCTACCTAATGTGACAAACTTTATGCTGATATTCTTCTCTAGATGCTTCATTCAGTAAAGTATTTAAAATAATTATGTACGAAGCATGACTTGAAATCAAGTTACACCTTATGTTTCTTTGGAATATCCCAGGTTTGCATGAAAGTGTTGCTGTTTCTTGATTGCCCAAGATTTACTCTGTAACTATGCTTATGGAAACTTCATCTATCTTTTTAAGATTAGTGAATTGAAAATAAACTTCATAGTGTAATTATTTATAAAATAAAAATATACCTAGCAGGCAAGTGCAACAAAGATTTCCCCTGAATTTTAAGGCAGTTTTGGTATGCAATCATTTGGTTTCTTATATACTACAAACATGTTAAGTCTGGGAATGTAAGAGTGATTGATTTTGATATTATCCTAAACACAAGTAATTGGCAGGTGGGGTAGAAATTAAGAGTGTATGGGTTGCCATGATCTACAGACAACACTGCACCTTTATTTAATTTTGACAGAATTAATTTTACATGTGAATTAGGTGTACAGCAAGTTATTGGTATGTTTTGGGGTTTTTTTACCTTGTCCTATGTAGTTCAGCTATTTGTTTTTCCATGAGATGTAAAATATACAATTTCATAGTTTTTCCTTTTTGTATATTGTGATTTAATTTTCAGAGATGATAAATATCTAAATAACAGTGACTAAGAACCGCAATTAATGACTTGGTATACAAGTGGTAATGTACTATTTTGAGAAGTCAAAACTTTACAGATTTTTGTGTGAGAAGAGTTGTGATGGCATGATATGTTATGGGTGAAATACTTCATAAATAGTAAGTAAATTCCTACAGTTACATGCTTTCTTTTGATAACCATAAGAAAGTGAAGCATAAACAATATGCCAGAACTATTTTCTTGCAGTAATTTTTATCATATTTGGACTTGTTTCACATAATATTTTGAATAATGTTTTTAAAATAAGAAGAATATAAGTTTGTTTTTTTTTTTTAATAATTTGATCAGTTTGAACATGTTCATGTTAAGTAGCATATTCCAATGACAGTGCATAATTTATCTTCCGTTTAGGCTTAAACAGAGCATTGCAAACTATCTTTTGGCACTCAAAACAACTGTTTTTGCCATTCATTGTGTGTGGATTCACTCTGTAAGGAATCCTTTATATGATGATGTAGGCATGGTATGTGTGACAAACCGTTTGCACTTTCCAGCACCTCTGCTGCCATTCATCTCAGAGTCTTGTGGAGTCAGGTTTTCAATAAGTGTCACCTTGTGCAGTATCACTGTTTGTTTTTTCCAGTAGAAATGTGTAAGAATAACAACTTAGAAAAATTGTCAGGTGGGTTATTTTAAACTCACCTTAAGTATAGTTTACAGAATATGGGGGGAGGGAGAGAAAGTATCCAAGCCATAACACTGATATGATAAATTTGTGTTGAAACAGTAACACAATGCATCTGTTTTTGTTTTGTTTATAACTGTGGAGTTCATGGATGCATTACTTTTTCCTTCCGTTTGAGTCATCCTCAGTTCTGTGAAGTACAGTTCTGAGCTTTACTGGTAAACAATAGCTTTAATTAGACCTGCTATAATTATTTCCCACTCAGAAGGGCTGAAAAAACAATATCCTATTACAAGATATGCATTCTTTGCCTGTAGTATAGCAAATGCTTTCTGGGGAAAATGAGATGGCAGACCAACCCAGCCATACCTTATCCTTAAGAGACTAAGAATGGTGTCTTGAAATGTAAATGATTAAAACTATAACAGTTGTGACAATACTATCTTTTTTGCAAAAATGTGCCTTCCTCGTTCTGTGACAGTCATTGTGATGCAATAGTTGAGATTGGTTTTTGGTTTTGCATTTAAAGTATGAGTGTCCTGTCTGTTATATGTACAAAATGTAGCTTATCTGTCCCAAATGTTCAGCACACACATTCAGTAAAACTTGAATCTTCTAATGACTTTCAAGAAAATTTGGTCAATTTCAAAGTTCTGTTAATTACAAAGTAGCTTTCTCCCTCCCCAAAACACCCTGAGGTTCATGATTATTCCTTTTCCTTCTGGCTTAAGAACTACACCTTGAAAGCCCAAAATTTGCACATAGTGAGTTTGGTGGGTTCTCTGGGGTGGTTTGTTAATGAAACAAAAACAGTTGGTAGTCGTCCTAAATGAATTCTTATGCACTATGGTTAGCTGATGGACCAAGATTTACAATGTCTTTGGGGTAACTGATTCATCAAAGATGGTTCAAGTGTGAAGGATCAAATGTGTTCACTTCTGTGTCATCATTCCAGTGTAAACTGCACTTTAGACTCCTTTTCAGTCCGTCATGTAACAGGCCTGGCTTCCTTCACTTTCTTAGGAACTATGTGGTCCACCTACTGTTAAATTGGATCTCTGGGCTGCAGCCCTCCTGTTTTCCCAGAACATTAACAAGACAGGCTAAACTCCATTTGGCACCAGTAAGCCTGTTCGCTTTGGGGGTCTGCATTTTTAAAGTGACTCTCAAAGAGCATCATTAGAACAAAGTAGCATTTTATTGCCAAAGGGAATACAGTATTTAGGAAAATGGGTTTAGCATATGAGTCCTATTCCCATTTTCCTGTCTAAGCCTCTCTAGCTGTAGCTCAGTTTGGTCCAGTTTCTTCTCATCTCTGTGTCAGGGAAGAGAACATGCTGTGCCCAAGCAGGCTTGATCTCAGACCTGGGCTACACTCAACATTTAGGTTGACATGCCACATCACTCGGATTTGAAAAACCTTCACCCCTGAGCGACATAATTCTGCCAGCCTAATCCCTAGTGTAGACACAAGTAAGTCTGTGGGAGACTGCTTGCCAGCCTAGCTGCTGTTGCTCCAGGAGGTGGTGTTCCTACAGAACAACCCCTTCTATAGGTGTAAACTGTGTCTATAGCATGGGACTTATGCCAGTGAAGTCTCTAGTGGGGCCATATTCTTAGTCAGTTTTGGTATCCGCCTCTGTTGGCTTACAACTAACTCACCCATCTTCCTGAGGCCTCCATTTTTAAGGTTTGGGAACCCCATTGATTGTAGGCTTTGCCTTGGGAAGAGTAAACCATTCTAGCTTCAATGGAGCCAGCTAGGTAGATGATACTTAATCCACGGCTGCCACTGTTGCTCCTTTGAATTTGCCTCTTATTTTTGCCATTGTTTAATTTCTTTTGGTTTCTCCCTTAACAGCTTCCTTTGATTTAACTCCTCGTTGGTATCAAACAGGTCTGCCCCTTATGTGAGATGCACTTAAACTACACAAGTCCTTCAGTGTGCTTTCCACCCCCCTGCCTTGAATGGAGAGTAGGTGAGGGAGCTGAATCTGTTTATGGTGCCTGCAAGTTTGGGGAAGGAGGTTCCAGAAAGCTGGCATCCCTATGCAGGTAAAGATAAAGTTGTGTGTTGTCGGTGAGTGTGGCAGTGGTGAGAGAGGTGTGTGCCTGGGTGGAAGAGTAGAATGTATGTACTATTAGATTCTTCCCCCCCCCACACACACACACACCTTGCTTTTGTGGTTAGATACATATGCAACCTTTGTTCATACCCTACATAGTGTTTGTGTGTATTCTGTATGGGAAAGGGATGATGCATGGAAAAAAAAACATGTCATGTTCCCTAGCTTTCACATCATTGGTAATTACTAAAATTATTTCTGGAAGTTTATTTAAGAATTCAGTTTATTTTTTATTGGTCTTATATTTTAACTCTGAGGGACAAGTATTATCACTGTAATCTTACTAATCTCACTGTCCTTTTTAAATCTAAGCTTGTGACTGAAGTACTCATATTCATAAATTCTCTTTTAAAAAGGCATAGAGTCTGCAGTCTTCTCCTCTGAAAATTCTCTTGAAAGTATATGCCTGAAATTAGAAACAACATAATCTTGAACGTATTGATCCTTTAAAGTCGGGGGATAAGAGGGGTGTGAAGTCTTGAGCTGGCGGACTGACATCTTAAACTTGATTCACAAACATCATCCCATCCCAGCATTACGCAATTGACAAAGTACATTAGCTTATAAAGTATCTGACAAAGGTTCACACCCAAACTGACACATGCGTGCACATACCCACCCCCACTATTCTGTGAGCAACCAGGCTGGCTCTCCTAACGCAGAGATGGGAATATGTATTGACGAAAGGTGCTGCTCCTTTCCTTTAATTTAGTTTAGCCTGTAATACACAATTTTCATCTTGTTTAAACTGTTTTATGCAAATATTCAAATTTTAAATAAGGCTCCTGCATATGGTATTTAAGGGATACTTATTTGTGTGTTTTAAATTCATAAGAAATTAACATGGACATGAAATCCTTGACGTTCTTTAAATAACATATACTGTTGGGTTTTACATTACGCAATCACTGGAGACATTCATTTTCAGAATTTTAATGCATTATCTGCTGGGGGTAAATAGTCATAAAACTGATAAATGCTTTAGCCTGCTGTCCCAAGAGAGAGGTTTGAAAATATAAGATTAGACAACTGAAGTCTGGCAGAAAGCTCTCCCTTGTTTGTGTGGCTGTTAAACATTACAAAAACTCATTCAAATTATGATCAGATAATACTAGTATCCTACAAATTACAAGCCAATTAGTGGATTGCTATCACTTGCACTTCCCAACTGACAGTTAATAACTGGCACCAACTCTGTTGGTCTGTGTCCCAAAACCTGGGCTTTGGAAGAGTGAATTAGAATTAGATTGAGAATGTCCAGGACAGCAGGAATATTCCATCTGATTGTAACTGTGTAAAAGGGCAGAGGTAGAAGTGGGAAAGGGGCAGAGGTTCTGAATGGTTGTGAGATGACAATTTCTATTAACTTCAAAGCTGGACAATGACTGTACATTCTGCAGTACTTGTTGCAGAAGGTACAGTCATTCTGTAAAAAGACAAAACATACATCTGTGTAGAGAAAAAAGATCTGTAATGTAGACAGAGGACCTCTGCACATTAAGGAATTTTCTCTGTCACTTGCAATATTATCTGGACTGTTACCTAATTGGATAAGGTCACACATGTCTGGTGTTTGCCTGTTAAGTTGATGGCCTGATAACATAGTTCCTTTATTACACAAAGGATGATACACGCACTACTTTTGGGGTAGTGAGTTTGATTATATGAAATTTTTCTTCCTTTATTTTATTGGAGCTATTTGCTGACCAGGTAAGCAGGATGGAACTGTTGCTTTCTGTTTCTAATTGAATTTGCCAGTTGAAAATTTAGTAACACAAATATTCATAAAGTACTGAGATCAAATGATAGAGGAAGAAACAAGCAAATTTATCTCAATCTTACCTACAGGAGAAGTCTTGATGAATTCTTCCCCCGGAGAAAGGAAACTTTTTTCTATTAAGATGAATTATGACTTCTCTGAGTATTCTGATACAAGGAATAGAATTCCTAGAGAGTTTTCTTATTAAACTTTTTTTCAAGATGAGTTAAAACTCTATTTTGGAAGGTTCTTGTGCATGATTTGATTCTATGAAATGAAGAAAGAAATAGTAGGAGAGTTTAAACAAATGATACATTTCACATATAGGAAATCAGATACTTTAAAATACTTTTAGTTTAATTTTCGTTTAGTACCAGTACATATTGTTCGGCTAAGGCACCTGTCCTTGACTCCTGCTCAGTTGCATACAGGGTGAAAAGAGAATGCTTTGTCTGAGTTGGATGGGTGGAGTTATAGAAAACTCATTTGCAGTAAGATTTTAAATTAATTATGCTCCAAATAAGATTAAAGATGATAAAATTGTTAGAGGGAGGCAGACTTTGGGGAAGAAAGCTTAATTTGTGGCCCTAGAGATCTGAGATCAATTTCCAGATATGCAGTAGATTTCTTGAGTGACATTGGATAAGTTGTAGGCCAAGCTGGACAAAACATAGATTAACATTTTCAAAAGTGCATCCAGTTTTTGGTGCCCAAGTGAGGCACATTGGGCCTGATTTTCAGAAGCTCCCACTAAAGCCTGTGAAGGCATCTTGTATTGAGAACCCAGACGTCAATTTCTGTCAGTGAATTAGTGGCCACTTCTGAAAATTTTGCTCCTTAACTCTGTGCCTCAATTTCATATTTTTAAAACCAGGGCACAAATACTTCTCTGCCTTTTGAGAGGTGTGGTAGATATAAATCCATGAACACTTGAAGGGCTCAGATATGGTGGTGGGGTGGGGGAAGAAATGGTGTCACTGCACCGGCCAAAGAGGAGATGTTGCTTCCCCAGGCCAGGGAGAGTTTACCCTTTGTGTTTAGCAGAGGAGTGTGAGCTGTGTTTTAACCCCTGCATGGGATTCTTACAAGTGGATAGATGGTGCTGCAGATACTATTGGCAATGTGGTCATGATGCTGAGAACCAGATTTTGCTCCCATGTAGGTTTACTATATAGCTTACTAGAACTAAAACCTGAAATACAACAATTACAGGGTTTCACAGCCTGGGTTCTCCAGGTGCTTTTTAGACCAGGCTTTAAAGCTCCCTTATTGCCATTTAGGGACACCAGTTTTAATCCCCAATCACAGCTTGTCAGCTTCAGTTCACGAAAGTACTGATGTATGAGTGAATTGAGTTTTCCCTACAAATCCCCCTTCATCTTAGAGATTTCTTTTAGTTACTAGCATCTAGTAATTTAACAACCATCCTACAAATGCAATCTCAATATCAAACTTTGCTTATTGCTGAAGAGTCGAACTCGGACCTGTGCTGAGGTCATGCTTTTGTATTGCTAGTGTGAGTGAAATCCTTGATTCCTGATGCTGGTGTAGTCTGGATCTCCATAAGTCCCTGAGAGAGAGATGTGAGGGAGCATCTGGAAGATGAGTATTCTCTGGCAACTCTTGCTACTGTAATTCTCCTACTGGGCTGTTACAAAGCAGCAGAAGTTGGAGTCACCTTTAGATGACACTTTTTTTTTTTCTTGTAAAAAAGATCATTCTTTAAGGATCCCATTATATCATTTTTCTGTCAAACTTTTCTGATATAAATATAGTATGTCAGTGCCCTCAATATAATAAAAATGGTTAACTTTAGATCTGCTTTGCACTGTTCCCAATATTTAATTAGGAAGGGGAGAATGAGATCTTTTCTATAATTGGTCCTTAAATCATTATCAAAATCACTTAGCAACCTCCTTAAACTTATTTTTAATTACGAGGTCTATTGCTTTATTAAATTATTAACACTGAGAATTTCTTATCTTAAAATTAATATACCAAGGTCATGTTATTCTGATAGGGGAGCAGTGGTGGTTTAATTTATTATAGATTAAATCGAAACCTGATCTAATCAGCAAACTTTATAACAATTCTGTAAACAGTGCTGAAATGCATATTATGGGCCATTTATGGAAATTAATAGGACAAGGAGTTTAATTCAGATTCACGGGTGTACTAAAGATGTAAGATACTGTTTTGAATTCACGTTACATTAACTAGGGGAATATTTTTTTTACTTTCCTGGGTTGGTCAACTAATTCAGCTAGGTGCATGGAATTACAGGTATTGTGGATATTCTTTAACAGTAATATAATAGCCTTTGAACCAGTGGTGAGCAACCTGCATCCTGTCAGGGAAAGCCGCTGGCGGGCCGCAAGACAGTTTGTTTACATTGACTGACTGCAGGCATGGCTGCCCACAGCTCCCAGTGGTTTGCCGTTCCAGGCTAATGGGAGCCACAGGAAACAGCGGCCAGCACGTCTCTGTGGCTCACACTGCTTCTTGCAGCTCCCATTGGCTGGGAACAGCGAACCGCAGCCACTGGGAGCTGTGGGCGGCTGTGCCTACAGATGGTCAATGTAAACAAACTGTCTTGTGGCCCACCAGTGGATTACCCTGGTGGGCTGTGGGTTGCCCACCACTGCTTTAAACTCCATTTCAAATGGAGAAATAGTGTTGGCTAGCTACAACAGCAGGAGAATTGTCAGGACTTCTTTGGGCTGCATTTTTGCCTCTGCTACTTACCTGCTGTATGTCTCAGGACAAATGAATTAAGCTCCTTGTGCACTAGTTTCCCCATTTATAAAATGGTGGCACTGGGTAAAATTTCAGAAGTGTCTAAGGCTAAATCTACAAAAGGACTTAAATGCCTGAGTTCAACATGTATGTGCCCATGAGATCCTCAGACCCCTGCTCAGCTGCCACGTAACACTGTAGGCGCTTAAAAATCTGCCAGCAAGCATGTGTACAGCTGCCTCACTCTAGGCACCCAGATGCCTGTCTCATGCCTAAGCCCCAGCAGAATCCTCCAACTTGGTATTCTCCCACCTCTCTTGCATGTGGGGCTTGAGCTGGTAGGTGTGTGTCAAGCACACACAAACCCACATACAGAGGCACCTAGACAAATGAAAGGATTGGGCCAAAAGAAAGCTGATGTGGTTCAACAAGGTTAGGAGGAAAGAATCCCACAACTGCTACAGGCTAGGGACCAAATGGCTAGGCAGCAGTTCTGCAGAAAAAGGACCTAGGGGTTACAGTGGATGAGAGTTGATAGTGTGCCCTTCCTTGTTGCCAAAAAGGCTAATGGCATTTTGGGCTGTATAAGGGACACTGCCAGCAGATCAAGGGATGTGATTGTTCCCCTATATTTGACATTGGTGAGGCCTCACCTAGAGTGCTGTGTCCAGTTTTGGGCCCCACAGTACAAGAAGGATGTGGAAAAATTGGAGAGAGTCCAGCAGAGGGCAACAAAAATGATTAGGGGTCTGGAGCATGTAACTTATGAGGAGAGGCTGAGGGAACTGGGATTGTTTGTTCTGCAGAAGAGGAGAATGTGGGGAGGAGGGGGGATTTGATAGCTGCTTTCAGCTACCTGAAAGGGGGTTCCAAAGAGGATGGATCTAGACTGTTCTCGTGGTACCAGATGACAGAACAAGGAGCAATAGTCTCAAGTTGCAGTGGGGGAGGTTTGGGTTGGATATTAGGAAAAACTATTTCACTAGGAGGTTGGTGAAGCACTGGAATGGGTTACCTAGGGAGGTGGTGGAATCTCTTTCCTTAGAGGTTTTAAAGGTCAGGCTTGACAAAGCCCTGGCTGGGATGATTTAGTTGGGGATTGGCCCTGCTTTGAGCAGGGGGTTGGACTACATGACCTCCTGAGGTCCCTTCCAATCCTGATATTCTATGAGACGGGGGTGCTAGTGACATCATGCTGCGTATGGGAGACCCAGTTCATTTTCCTTCTCTGGAGAAGAGATTTGAACCTGGGTCTTCCCCCTCCCATGATAGTGTTTTAGCCACAGGGTTATGTCTTCCTCAATCTCTCCTGTTGAAACTTTTCCACTCTAATTATTTGTTTTTAAAAAGACAGACAAACATGCATTGACAAGGGGGACTGGGATCTGGGTCTTCCCTCTCCTGAGTGCCCTAACCACTAGCCTATAGAATCACTCTTTTGGCCCCAAAGAGGAGATGATGTTGATAGACACAATGGAAGAGCTCCAAAAGGGCAGACTGAGGCAGAGCTGCCTGAGAATACTCGATAGCTTGACTTGTTAGGACATGGTTCAAATCCCTTCTCCACCTTCGGCAGAGAGGAGAATTGAACTTTCTTCCACATCCTGTGTGAATACTATCACCCCTAGGCTAAAAGTTAAAAGGTGCACCATGAGGGTGCTCAGTACACACTGCCTGCTGCCCAGTTTTATGGGCTCGGCACCATCCGGTGTGTCGTGTGTGTGTGTGTGTGTGGGCGGGGGGGGGGGGGGGATTGTACCTCAGAGCGGTTTGAGAGTTTGCTGTACTCTGAGACTCTGCTGCTCTACTGCTGCAGTGATCAGGATGCAGAGAGAGAGAGAGAGAGCTGGGACCTGGTACTGGCTACGGAGAGTCAGTCAAGACCCCAGGAGGATTCCTGACCGGAGAAACCAGCAAGCCTGGCTGGAGTCAGCTGAGGATCCTGCTCCAACCAGTGGTGAAATAGTAGTACAGTGACTTTTTTGTTTATGTGGCTAGTGCCTCAGTGCTGCAATGCTCTGTCTCAGAACATGCAACCTCGGGAAGGTGCCAGGGAGGGAGCTGAGGCTGGAAGAGTTTGAAGGTGTCCAGAGGTAGGGAATTAGTTTAATTCTTATAAATTATTATTTAACCCTTTTCTTCCCCAGATCCTAGTTTCCTCTTCCCAGTAATGTTCACCTCTCTTCAATGCTGTTATTTTTGAACTTGGCTTGCCCCCTCCCTCTCGCCCTGGGGTTTGGTTTGTTTTCCTTTATTGTCATCTGTGTACTGGGTTTTATGTTCCTTGCTAGCTAGAAGTGATGTTGTTCATTTCTCTGGGGACCGCACCCCTGTATATCTTGCAAAGGGAGGAATTAGAGTGGAGGCACCACCTGCCAAGAAAAGGAACTCTGACCTGCCTCAGGAGAGGGGAGAAGCCATTCCAAATATTGATGATGACCAGCACTGAGGAAAGTAAAAGAAGGGGGCTTATGTCACACCTCAGGGGAGGTGCTCCAGAAATATTCAGAGGGGAGGGGAAGGGAGGAAATAGAGGGTGTGAGACTTGATAGCTCTGTGTTAGGGCACTCAGCTGGGATGCGGGGATTCTGGCTTCAAGTCCCGGCTACCAGGACTCTCTCAGATGTATTTCGTCTATGGATTCCCACCCTACTCATGCCCTGGTTGTCTTTTGTGTGGGTGCTGTGCTGCCTTTCTGCCTCCTGGGGTACATCTACACTGCAGCCAGGAGTGCGTTTTCCAGCATGCGTAGATGGACACGTGCTAGCTCTGCTTGAGTGAGTTCACCTAAAAATAGCAGTATGGCTGAGTGGTGGCTCATCCTAGCATGTACTCAGGGTGTCTGGGCAGGTGTGTACGCAAGCAGCTAGCTTGAGTTACTGCCTTTGCTATCCCCCTCTACGCTGCTACTTTTAGTGCGCTAGCTTGAGCAGAGCTAGTGCCTGGCTTTCTACTTGAACTGGGAAGCACGGTGTACTAAAGATGTTAAGATATTGTTTTGAATTCAAGTTACATTAACTAGGGGAATATTTTTTTACTTTCCTAGGTTGGTCAACTAATTCTGCTAGGAGCATGGAATTACAAGTATTGTGGCTTGTGGCAAAAGTGTTTGCTGTAATAATCACTTGAACAATTTGGATTAAAATGAAAGTGACTGTTCACTTGTGTGTTTCTAACATTTAATCAAGCTCTTAGTCCTCCAGTGCTTCTTGCTTCTCCCTGGCTGCATAAGATATCTGAAGTGTCACTTGGACCATGGTAGCTGAAAGTGCGGCTCTACTCTGAAAACAGCATTGCAGGATTGATTCCTTGTTTATCATTTGTGCCTTGTCTATTCCATATCACATTTGTTCAGTTAGCAGTGAAAGAGATTGCAACAGCCTGAAGTGTTTGTCTGACCTACCTTCTCTTCACCTGCTTAGCAGTTGGTGGTCTTGTTTAGAAGAGTTAGGTGGGTTCTGCTAACTCCTTGAAGCAGGTGGCTTCTCCCCCCACCTAGATATTAGGGGCCTGAGTGTGGCTGTGTGGAAGAGAGGATCTCCCGAGGGAAGAAATCTAGGACCGGTTAAAGATGAGGTGGTTTGAGCTGACCATTGTATTAGGTTACTGTTGATTTCCTTTGTTTTAACAAAGATCAATCCTAGGAAGGGGATGAGTTAGGCATTATGCTCTCTGGGGACTCTATTTGGAGAATGGTCTGTTAGGGTCAGCAAGAGAAGGCCGAGGAATAAATGAACCACGGAGACTATGCAGTGTGGCTGTAGCTTTGTCCGTACCATGGAGGCTAATCTATCTTTTCACTCACTAAGGGTATGTCTACATCTACAATTTTGCAGCGCTGGTTGTTACAGCTGTATTAGTACAGCTGTATAGGGCCAGCGCTGCAGAGTGGCCACACTTACAGCAACCAGCGCTGCAAGTGGTGTTAGATGTGGCCACACTGCAGCGCTGTTGGGCGGCTTCAAGGGGGGTTCGGGGAACGCGAGAGCAAACCGCAGGGAAGGAGACCTGCTTGCACGGGGGTTCGGGGAACGCGAGAGCAAACCGGGGAAGGAGACCTGCTTCCCCGCGGTTTGCTCTCGCGTTCCCCGAACCCCCCTGCAAACCGCAGGGAAGGAGACCTGCTTGCACGGGGGTTCGGGGAACGCGAGAGCAAACCGGGGAAGGAGACCTGCTTGATTACCAGAGAGGCTTCCTCAGGTACGCTGCAATACCTGCTTATTCCACGGAGGTCAAGAAAAGCGCTGGTAAGTGTCTACACTTGATTACCAGCGCTGGATCACCAGCGCTGGATCCTCTACACCCGAGACAAAACGGGAGTATGGCCAGCGCTGCAAACAGGGAGTTGCAGCGCTGGTGATGCCCTGCAGATGTGTACACCTCCTAAGTTGCAGCGCTGTAACCCCCTCACCAGCGCTGCAACTTTGTGATGTAGACAAGCCCTGAGGCAACTCCCTTGGGTAGAGTTGAGTCTCAAGGCTGTGACAGTTGTGAAACTTCTGCCCAGGCTGTACCTGTTCTGTCGGTAGACAGGCGGCTTCCATCTCCTTTGGCACTGTTCACAAGTATTAACCTCACCCACACCGGTGGCCCCATGGGCAAATAATTAGATACATTTTTTAAAAAAACCCACAAACCATGAAGACCAAATCTTATAAAGAGGAATTAAATAATGAAACAGGCAATTTTGAAGATTTAACTCAAGCAGCCGTTTGTAAGTGTGGAGAAGCTACCTTTCTGCTGCTGTGAAACTGCCATTCATGAAGAAAAACTTTGAGTAACAGCCAAGAGAAAAAATAACGCCTACTTTGTTAAAATGAGAGATCCTATTTTAAAAGCACACGTTCTATAACTTTGCTGCTTTCTATAACTGTGCTTCCACCAATCCTACGAATATCCAGCAGGGGGCAGTGTGACCATACAGAACAGAGAAATGGTAACAGAAGTAAAAGAGGAAGAGGAACAAAGTAAGTTTAAATGGAGCACTGGTAGCCTGTAGATAAATTAACACTGTAAGATATACTGTGTGATCCCATAAATGGACATGCCTTTGTTTTGGATTGTTTGCTTAGGAAATAAGCAGTATTGCTAACTGAATTTACACCCCCCCTCCCCCCCACCAAAAAAGTGTGACTGTCTCCTAATCAGCTTTGATCGCTCTTGAATGCCTGGATTTGCACTGAGGTGTTGACTGAGATACAAATATTCAGCTGAGCGTGCACACAAACTGGGGCTCTGAGTAGTTGGAATAGAACTGGTGCGGATGATACCCACTGCTGTAGTTCTTACTGGACACTTCTGACCAGTGCCCTATTCTTTCCTGCACAGGAGTAACAATGACTCAGCTTGTGGAGGTTCCTTTTCATTTCCTGTAGGTGTTGAGCTTTGCCTCGCATTCCGTTACTTAGATTGCAAACTCTTTGGGTGGGAGACTGTTCTTTTGTGCAGCTTGTGTACAACATCTAGCACAATAGGGCGGTGATTCCAAGCTGGGACTGCTAATTGATATTGCAGTGCAGATAATAGGACGTTGAGGGCCTGCTGTTCCACTGACAGTGGTGTGGACACTATCAGATTTGCTCAAGGTACCTTAGAATTCTGTCTGGCCCATCTACCCCATGATTCCTCTGGGACCCCCATCTGGACCCTACCTTATTACTCGTACTTTAGAAGAATAGTGGCTACAAGCTGGATCCCAATTATGCTAAATGGATATGAAGTACAGCAGTTCCTGCCCTTCAAATATTAGTCTTCCAAGTGTGGGAGGTCTTGGTTCAGGCCCCCCATTAGTGCAGTTATGAATAATTGGTGCTTTTTTTTAACAAGTCACCTCTTTTAATATGTGGAACAATTTGATTGTTCAAAAGTGGATATAGGGTTCTTGGAGCTCCACCATAACACTCAAGTGACTGACGTGGGTTGACACTACATAATACTTATCAGAGATCATGGCAAGGTGGAGTAAGTCCAAAGGCAATTTGGTGACAGGTACGCCGAAGCCGCGGGACCGGCAGACCTCCCGCAGGCAAGCTGCCGAATCCATGGGACTGGGGACCTCCCGCAGGCAAGCTGCTGAATCCATGGGACTGGGGATCTCCCATTTAGCTGCTGAATGCTGCCTGACCTTGGTGCTTAGGGCAGCAAAAAAGCTAGAGCCGCCCCTGGGTGCTGCCCCATGAAAAAGAATTGTTTGCGGGCACTATCCCCCCAGAGGAAGGGGGTGCTTGAGAGAGGTGGTTGCTGACCCTGATACAGAGATGTATTAGTTGGCAAAAATAATTCTTGATACACAAGGTAAGGCTCTAGTATGATGCTGGACTCCAACTTCAGCCATGAGGTGAAGATTGGCCTTTAGGGAAAGTCCCTGGTATCAAGCCTGAATTCTGTGGTCTGAGAGTAAAGGGGTGGATGGGCAGACAGATGTGAGGGGGGCTTTAGAGCTGGTGCAGAAGCAGAGGGCCTCCATACAGATGGCTCTGGCCTGCAGATTGCCCTGGATTCATGGGTGCTTAGAGAGCAGATGGCTTAGAATGATTATGGAGAAAAGCCAGGCAGGGATCCTCAGTCTTCCTCCTCAATCTGGTTCGGTACAGGAGGAGATGCTGGCTAAAAAAATGAGAACCTAGAGGGAAGAAATGTGAAGCAAACTGTTTCATTAACATTTAAAGCCTGATTGTTATTCTTTGTCCACATTCTACTCCCTTTTGTATCCAGTGTAGTTGTAGGTAAGGGGGCATGGGCAAAGAGGTTAAGGTAGAGTATTTTGTTCTTCATGTTAAAAACAAAAGCTCATATTTAAGGATTACATAACTCTAGGCCAAGAGAACCCAGAACCTACAGCTCCCTGCAGCTCATCCTCTATAGTCCACAGCTCTGCTTCAAGATGGAATTTGGCCAATCTGACCTCTGCAAGCACACCATTACACAACAGTTGCCCCTCACTACCACTTAGGGCAAAGAACACTGCCTTGCAGTTAACTAATGGATGCCATTCATAGCCTGCTCCCAAACACAATGACCTTCCCACCTTTCTGTGCACTGTGCAAGGCCTTGCCGGTCAGAGCTCATGATTCTGCAAAGTTATATAATGTAAGGAAAACAGTACTCTATTTTGGATTCTTTATATTTAGGTTTATACAACTAAAAATAGGCTTTCCTGTTCTATTAGTGAGCACGTTAACCTTATCTGATTTCACAATATATCCTACCTTGCCCCTGGGAAAACAAACCTGCTTTCTCAGCAGCATGTATATTTCTATTACCGTGTTTTCAAGAAAAATTGAAATATGAAGCTACAGCGCTCTTTAAATATTACTGCATGATAGAGCAATAAATGCTATGAGAAACCATTGCTAATTATGGGGTTATATGCTTATTTTCTGACAGCTTTTTGAGATTGCTGGATATTCTAGTAAATATAGATTTAGACTATCAAAATTATTGGTTAGTGGACTAGTTAATCTGTTCTGCTAATATCTAATCAATTTCTCTCCCTCCCCCCCCACTTTTTTGATCTGGGTGTCTGAACAGTGGTGGTTTTATATTTGTATGTAGTTTGCTTGTCTAATTACGCGACTAACCACATGTCCTTTCAGTTAAGCACAAAAATGCAGTAATTGCGTGGAAGTGTCTAAGGGCTGAAGCTTGCAGTGTCAGGCTAGAGCACTTTGAAGTTGCTGGGGAGTGTGCAGGAGCACCCCCGTGCTCCCCAAGTTCAGAGAGGTAAACCTTGGAGGCATGAAAATTTAATTAACCAAATTCTATCTCAAATGTCATTCTCTGCTCTCCCCTCCCCAGTTGGCTGTAGGGAGCCACTGTGGATCTTTTGGGCCCTCATTACTGTCCGTAAGCATTATCTCTCAAAATCTGACAGCTTATTCAAATGCTCCTGCACACTCACCCCTGACTTGTCACTTTGGAGAAATTACACATTTTTAAAAATGTTGAACAAAACACTGCAATTTGATAGCAGCAAAGAGCTACATCCATGTCTTCTATGGAGTAACCAGGTGATCTAATGATTGCCAGCCTTTATCTTCCACCCCTGTTCAACCTCTACCCCCTCCTTTGCCTCCCTGTTACCTAGCTTGTGACACGGCCTGTGTCTATTTGTTTCTGTGAAGATCAACAATTAAAAACCCCTCTTGGTTCACATTCAGAATGACGAATGCTGCTCTAAGTCAGCCCTGTGAATACAAATAGGTACAATGCCTCCTCTTCCAGGGCTGCTAACATCAGGTTTGTTACCAATTGTACATAGGAATAGATGGGTTTTGGGCTTACTATGAAATGCAGCCCACTACGCTGTCCAGGGACACAACTAATAGTCTTCTTAAGGTTTGACTTTGTTTACAATTAACTATAATATAACATGAGTCTCCTCCCCCAGGCTTGGCTGCTTCTACGGTTCCTTCTTTTGGACTGTTCAGACTAGAACTTCTCCACTCAGATGCTCTCATGTCCCTTTATATCCAGGGTGCAGCTAATGAACCCCCTTGCATCAAGTCATCAGGAGCCCATCAGCTTTCATTGCAGGGTTTCAACACTTGCCCCCAGAGAAGATCAGCAGAAGATTCCTGCTATTGTGTTAAATACGGTTTAGCAGAGCCTTGTCTCCCTCCTCACCTGTGTGGCCTCCCAAGTGAACTGCACACTTTTTTTTGGCATGTAAATTTCAGACTGTGTGTTGTCTTGTGAGCAAGTTGAGTAGTGTGAGACTAAGCCAACGTTTTCTGAGGGACAGGAGCCGTACACCACCACCTATCATAGAGGACACAAGCTCATTTAACATAGCTCTCCTGGGACCTGTTAATTTGCTCCACTTGCATCAGTCACAAACTTGAAGTATACACATTTCTCTCTCTAATGCTGTGTGACTAGCTGAACTTTCCTAAGGGCTTTATGGCACAGTGCAGATGTTATAGTCAGTTCATGGCAAACAAGAGAGCTGTAAGAGTCTCTTTACATATTCTGTTTTTCAGAAGCATGGATCCTGAACTGCAGAATGTCCAAAGCAAACCTGGTATTGGGGATTTTTTTTTGTTTACAGTACCACTTTTCTTCAGTTTTAAAATCAACTGTTATTCCAAACACTAAGTCTTCGAAGGGGAGCTTTGTTAAAGTTCAAAGCAGTCTAATATATTTATCTGAAGCATGTCAAAGTTCTGGATACTGTTCCCTTTCAAGCTGTATGCAAAAGAATTTAAAAAACACCCACTAAATTGACAGGAATACTAACATGGCTCCTTTCCAAAGATTAACTTTTGTTAGGAAATCAATTGCATTCATCAGAACTGTAAGAATCAAAAGAAAATGCCCATTATTCAGCCCTCCATACCTCCTACTTGACTTCCAGGTTTCCTCTCTTACTCACCTATCAGACAATGCAGAGTAGAAGGCAGAATGGTGGGAAGGTTCACGGGGAACTGATCTTGTTTATTTAAAAATAAACACATTTTTCAGATCATTTGGAGCCATCAAGATGTGCCAGGATAGGCAGCATGTCGATAGCTTTGGAGTGACTTTTAGAATGGTGACTTATGACTATTCTAATATGTGTATTAAGTATTTGAGTATACTCAGTGTGAACTAAATATCTCCAGAAGTCCTAGCAGACTTGGTCTCAAGGAGTGCTCCTGCATCAAATAAAAGGGCTGTACCCTCACTCAGACTACCTGATTTCCAAGTGCTGTATTAAATGTTGCTTTAGAAATGCATACAACAATAATGACCTGTTCTTTGGAGTTTCTTTGTATAAAGCTTCCAGTTCACTGTTTGTTGCCATAATGCCTAAGAACCCCATTAGGCCTCTGTTGTACTAGCGAACAAACAAATAACACACACAGATAATCCCTGTCTCAGAAAACTCATAAATTAGAACTTGGACAATAGATGACAGGAACATAGGGCCAAGCAGCAGAATTAGAATGTAAAATGAATATTGCTGGAGGGTGACATTGCAATGGACATAGCAGGATTAGGTGTCTTTGGGATAAACTCTAGTTTAATCTACATACTTTAGTACCAAATACCTAGACAGATGAGATATCACATGGCAGCCATAATAAGACTCCCTCCAGTGAGGCCTCCTGTTCTGTAACAAATCCCAAAACTCTCTATTGAAGTTAATGGATTTTTGTTTGGTGGGAGGTTCATTTGCAGGACTGCGGCCATAAAGACAATGGGGCAGTTTCTTATACTCAAGTTGGGTAGCACCTTACTTCACCTCAGAAAGACTGCATGAGGAGTTCTGCTGCTCTTGGACATGAGTAAGTATCTGAATCGGATACTATAGGATAAATATTTATACTTGCTGAAACCCCACTGATTGCATGTAGTTCAGTGGAGCTGAACAGGGGGCTGAAATATGTTCAGTGTGTCAGATGGATAAATGTATTGGGCAAAAAGTTATGAAGGGCCAGACTGACTTTTACCTTTACTTGGGCATCCAGCTGTCCCCTCTGTTCCCCTCTCCTCCCTTTACACAAGCTACTGGGACTGTTTCCAGAAAAAGCTACAGAGGGCTGCATTGAGAGTGGAGTCAAAGGAGGAGGAAAATTTTCCTTCTCTGAAAGGATAAAAGGGGGTACATAAAATTAGAGGCCAGGCCTGGCTGTTTGGTTCCTGCTGTGAATGCAGTACGAATGGCCTTTCTCTGTATTCTGATTTGCAAGTTCATGCACCGTCCTCCCCCGCCCCACTGCAGTTTGTAGGTTTGCTAATGCCCTGCCTGTTGTGTGGAAGGGAATATATGCGAGGGTCATGGGTGAGGAGCTGTTTGTTATGAAAGGGAAAAGAAGCCACGTTTTTGCTATTGGTTAATTCCTGCTGTTTAGTTCAGGGAGCTTTCTGCAAAGCATATCTTTAAAATGACCGGCTGACTAAAGTTGTACGCAGTGTTGTTGTAGCCATGTTGGTCCCAGGATATTAGAGAGACAAAGTGAGTGAAGAAATAGCTTTTATTGGACCAACTTCTATTGGTGAGAGACAAGTTTTTGAGCTACTGTGTGACAGAAGTTGGTCCAACAAAAGAGATTTCCTCACCCACCTTGTCTCAGTTGGCTGAAGGACAAGGCTGGCTGTGTTTGGCTTGTAAATAGGGAGCATTTCTTTGTGCAGTTAAAGCCATTAGTATTCTAGGCAGGAGTTGATAGGTTAGCTCCTGCATACACAATGCACATGTGAAAGTTTGGGCTTGTGGGTATTTAGGCTTCACCAGACAAGCTTTTCCAAAGAGCTTGAGAGTGTCTGTGTAGGCTATGACCTGGATGACTCCAAAGCCAGAGTGAGGACTAACTTTGCAGCTCTTACGGTTGAACTGCAGCATTTTTTGTAGCTTCTTTGTCCTGAAGGATTATGGAAATGTTAGTTTTTCTTGTATGCAGTGTTGTTGTAGCCACGTTGGTCCCAGGATGTTAGAGAGACCTGGTGGATGAGGTAAACTTTTATTGGACCAACTTCTGTTGGTGAGAGTGACAAGCTTTCAAACTTACACAGAGTGTACAATGGAAGTTGGTCCAGTAAAAGATATCACCTCACCCACAATGTCTGTCCAGTTTTCCTTGTGTTGGAAATACAGCATCTGAGCTGTTTCCGCTGGGGTTTCGAGTATTAGGCCTTGTCTACACCACAAAGTTGCAGCGCTGGTGAGGGGGTTACAGCGCTGCAACTTAGGAGGTGTACACATCTGCAGGGCATTACCAGCGCTGCAACTCCCTGTTTGCAGCGCTGGCCGTACACCCGGTCGAACCTCGGGTGTAGAGGATCCAGCGCTGGTCATCAGTTGTAGACACTCACCAGCGTTTTTCTTGACCTCCGTGGAATAAGCAGGTATCCCAGCATACCTGAGGAAGCCTCTCTGGTAATCAAGCAGGTCTCCTTCCCCGCGGTTTGCTCTCGCGTTCCCCGAACCCCCCCCCCCCGCAAGCAGGTCTCCTTCCCCGCGGTTTGCTCTCGCGTTCCCCGAACCCCCCTGCAAACCGCGGGGAAGGAGACCTGCTTGCAAGGGGGTTCGGGGAACACGAGAGCACACTGCGGGGAAGGAGACCTGCTTCCCCGCGGTTTGCTCTCGCGTTCCCCGAACCCCCCTGCAAGCAGGTCTCCTTCCCCGCGGTTTGCTCTCGCGTTCCCCGAACCCCCCTGCAAGCCGCCCAACAGCGCTGCAGTGTGGCCACATCTAACACCACTTGCAGCGCTGGTTGCTGTAAGTGTGGCCACTCTGCAGCGCTGGCCCTATACAGCTGTACTAATACAGCTGTAACAACCAGCGCTGCAAAATTGTAGATGTAGACATACTCTTAGTTGGTATTTCAGCTGCTGTTTGTTATCTACTGCTGCGAGGATGAGCTGAGACTTGTTAAGGCCTTGATTTTTCAAGTCTCTGCGTAGCACAGAGCAGGATGCACAAGGTAGCTGGGTTCCTGTGCAGCTGTGAATGAAGACAATAGGTAGGCACAAGTAAAATTATGCACCAGGCATTATTAGTGCATAATACCCTGCCCTTCTCTTCTCTTGCAATTTTGTGCTCAGGGAAAGAGAGGGATGGGAGTGTTTTTTAGCTTCCAGTTGCTTCTGATCAGTGACTAGGAAGAATAAATCCTGCAGGCCAGTAAATGGAAAAACCTCTACTCCTGAGGGAATCTGGCACCAAAAAATTAAAAATTGTGTGCAATATTTTAAAATTCTGCAAGTTTTATTTGTCAATAAATAAACATGGAGGTTCCAGCATGGCAGTGGGGAGCACAGGCCACTGGCTGTACAAATGTGGGAGATCGCCCTGCAGCCTCCCCATCTCCAGAACATGGACTCAAGGGTGAGGCTGCACCTGACCCTGACACAGCACAAGGCCTGAGCCTGCCTCAGAAACATCCTGGGGCCCAGCCCCCCTGTGCCAAGTTCACCAGGTGTGGGGCAGGCAGTCTCAAGCCTGATCCAAGTATGAAGGGGCTCAGTGTGGGGAATCCAGGTATGGGGTGAGAGCTTTCTGTGTGGAACAATCTGGGTGCAGGCAGCTCAATGGGGGGTCTAGATGTGGGGGCTCTGGATGCACAGAGGCTCATTGGGGGGGGGGGTTCCAGGTGCAGGGGCCATGTGACTCTGCAGGGGCTTCCCGGTGATGGTGGTTGGGGCTCAGTGGAGGGATCTGGATGTGGGGACTCTGGATACTGAGGGAGTGGGGCTTGGTGGAGTGGTGGCCTGGGTGCAGCTAGTTGGGGGTCAGTGGCATGAGTGTCTGGATGTGGAGGCTTAGGGTGATGTGGTTGGGACTCGTCAGATGGGGGGTATCATAAACCTAGTGCCAGATTTGGACCTTAGCGTCCAAAATATGGGGGTTAGCGTGAAAACCTCCAAGCTTAGTTACCAGCTTGGACCTGGTAAAGCTGCCACCACCCAAAAAATTAGTGTTTTGGGGCACTCTGGTCCCCACAAAAACCTTCCCTGGGGACCCCAAGACCCAAATCCCTTGAGTCTCACAACAAAGGGAAATAAACCTTTTCCCTTCCCCCCTCCAGGTGTTCCTGGAGAGATACACAGAAGCAAACTCCGTGAATTTAACCAGAGGGAGTCCACCCTCTCTGTTTCCAGTCCTGGAAACACAAGCACTTCCCTCTTCACCCAGAGGGAATGCAAAGTCAGGCTAGTAAATCTAACACACACACAGATTTCCCCCTGACTTCTTCCTCCCACCAATTCCCTGGTGAGCTGCAGACTCAATTCCCTGGAGTTCCCCACTAAAGAAAAACTCCAACAGGACTTAAAAGAGAGCTTTATATAAAAAGAAAGAAAATACATAAAAATGGTCTCTCTGTATTAAGGTGACAAATACAGGGTCAATTGCTTAAAAGAATATTGAATAAACAGCCTTATTCAAAAAGAATACAATTCAAAGCACTCCAACTATAGACATGTAAATACAAAAGAAAAAAAGAATAACCCCGATTGTGTTTATGATCTCTGTACTCACAACTTGGAAACAGAAGATTAGAAAGCAGGAAATAGAAATCCCCTCATAGCCGAGAGAGAGTCAGGCAGAAGACCAAGAACAAAGGACTCACACACAAACTTCCCTCCACCCAGAGTTGAAAAAAATCCTGTTTCCTGATTGGTCCTCTGGTCAGGTGTTTCAGATACTTCTTTCCAGGTGAAAGAGACGTTAACCCTTAGCTATCTGTTTATGACAGGGGGGTTGAGTGCATGGAGCTCAGTGGGTATGGTCTAGGTGCATGGGATCTCCAGATGCAGGGGTTGAGGTTCAGTGGCATGGGGTTTTGGGTATGTAGTGCTAGGGGGAGGGGTTCTGGGTGCATGGGATGAGGCTTGGCAGGGGTGTCTGGGTATGGAAGGTCTGGATTCACGGGTTGGGAGGATGGGGGAGCAGCATACCATACAGTGACCGCCTCCACCCTGAAGCTGAGGAGTGATGAGGACAGGAAGTAAGTGTGTGTGTGGGGGGGGGGGAGGATGACCTTGCTGCAGCTGAGGGAGGTTTCTGGGGGTGGGTCTGACACAGCCCCAGCCACTCCTTGCAGGGGAAGAGGAAGTCCCATCTTCTTCTGCTTCCAGCCCAGCTGGGACTAGCACCTGATCCCAGATCAGGGTAGAAGCTGCTGCCTGTGGTGATTTACCCCTACATCAGCTGTTTTGGGTGCCTGAAACATGCAGTTTCTCTTTGCTTCCCTGCAGAACAGTGACTGACACGGGAGCAAAGACATCTGTGGAGGACATTAATTCTGTGCATGCACAGTGGTGCAGAATTCCCCCTGGAGTAGGTAACCTCCCCCCCTTTTCTGTCCCATGCATCTTCACCATCTGATCTAAGTAGGCACGAAGGAACAGATTGGCAATAGCTTGCCAACTGAGAATCCCTTTGGTGGGGGGCAAGGGATATCTGCACTGGATGAAACTGCTGTCTTAGATCTTGGAGCAGGTTTTGTGTTGGGGTAGGGGAGGGGCACAGCTGTACTCACTGATTTTCAGATAGTGTATAGCGATGACTTGTGCTGGGGTCATGCAGACTGGCCCTTGGAATCAAACTGATGCTGTGATGGGTTGTCAACACTGTGCTTGCCCTGAAGGGGTTAATGGAGGCCAGATGGGCCAATTAACCTATTAGGCTAAAGGCTGAGAGGAAAGCCCTAATTAGGGCAGTGAACGAGAAGACTGTCAGGATCACTGTGGGAGTGAGAGAGACTTTGAAGGACTATACCCTGGAAGCAGGGCCGGCTTCCAGGGTATAGTCCCTATGTAGGAAGCAGGTGCTCTGGGTGGCCAATTCAGGGGCTGGCACTCCGTCTGGTATTGGGGTGGCACGTCCAGGTCTTTGGTGGCAATTTGGCGGGAGGTCCCTCATTCCCTCTCTCCCTTTTTGAGCTGCCGCCAAAGAGGAACAGAGGGAGGATCTGCTGCTGAACTGCTGCCAAAGAAATGGCATGATTTAGCTGCTGCCGAAGTGCTGCCGCTTATTTTTTGCCGCTTGGGGTGGCGGAAAAGATGGAGCCGGCCCTGCCTGGAAGAGGGGAAGCGCTGAGTGACCTGTGGTTCCTGGAATGAGAGAGAGGCTGCAGACCAAAGTGACGGCATCTACCCCATCAGCTAATCCCCCAGATCACCCAGGAGGAGGCACTAGCCAAGTGGTGAGTGGAGCACCCTGTGACAGACGCCCAGTGCTGCTGCCCTGCCTTTCCCCTCTGCACTGCTAAGTGGCTCTCTGCACAAGGGAAATTCTGGTTCTTTGTTTATATAGCATGCTGCAGATGGAAAGACACTATGTCAGTGCAAAGTGGTCATGCTGATCATTACTGACTTTTTTTTAAGTCGACCTTGTTATTTGAAAGACGATGAAGGTGTGTAAATGAAACCTGCGTTGTTTATGGGCTTAATTATTTTACCGCATTTTAAGGCTTACATATGAACACTTTGTCTCCATTTTTAATTAACTTGCATATTTTATAAATATAAGATACATTATTAAAGTTCTGGGAAAGGAAAGTACTTGTGGGGGAAAGTTATGCAGTAGTTTCCCCCATGATGTGTCGTGTGAATGCTTTAATGGGACTCTTGCAACATGACGATGACATATTTTCTCTGATACCAACCTGTGGCAATTCCTCTGGTTGTTTCTGTGCCAATTGTAATATAAGCCTCTTCTGCACATCCTTGATGGAACTAGTTGTGCAGGTTTTTAGGCTTGCACCCGTTAATTGGACTTGTTTAGTTATCTGTCTGTATTCTTCATGTCTGTATTTTTATAAGGCAACATGAACCTAGACTCCCATACAACAACTCAGCAGTAAAGCCCATAATATCTACAATATGTCTGTATTCTTCTAAAGAAAATTACCATATGCATCCTGTGATTAAAATTTCCTAACTCTTTGCACCTTCACAGAAAGGTTTAAATTTTTACTAGTGTTGAGTATCTTGTGGAAGTTTTTAATTTTGCAAATATTTGAGGTTTTCCAAGAAACTAATAACTTTTTCACATAACCTGCTGCATTTTTTATTAAACCTGTTTTTTTTAAAACTCAGACCTGCTTTGAAAGTGATGTTCTTTTCCCCCCAACAAAATGTTTATAGAAATTTCTGATGACGTCCTGTGGGAACTGAGAGTTACAATTGATCTTGAAGCCCTAGGGTCAGATGAGATGACTTTTCAGTAAAATTGCACATCACACCTGACTTATTTCAGACTTCTGAACGAGGGAAAAGGTGGTTATTTTAGATACACTTTTTACAGTGTATGTTGAATGCCTTTTCTAGTTGCAGCAATTTCTAAACCAGAGATAGTCAAGTGGTAGATTCCAGCACCCACGAACACAGTCGTTATTGGTAATAAAATGACTTAAATGAGACGTGGAAAATGCATGAAATAAAACTCTGGACATGTCCCAGAGACTGTAGGAAAAACCCTCAATTTGGTTGAGGTTTCTCAGCCCATTGCCAGCAGAGCTGGTTTGTTTTCTTATGCTTTTGGTAGCACATCAGCTTGTCTATGGAAAGCAGCAGTCATGAGGGCCCAGATTCTCCAAGGTATTTAGGGTCCTAACTTCTGCCAAAATAAAAATACCTTATGAGGATGTGGACCAAGCACTTGAGCCCCTCTGCTGGGTTTTAAACATTAGGCAAACTATAGAAAAATAAATATTACATCTGTGTTTCCACAGTGGCAATATACATTCTCTTCACAACTATTAGTAGTAAATATTTTTATCATGGTATTGCCCAGAGGCCAAAATTGGAATTGGAGCCCCATTGTGCTGGGTGCAATACAGATGGAGACTAGCTCTGAAAGGGTTACATGAGAGAGGTTATGTATTTACTTGTAATCACCATTGTTGCCATCTAGTTGTTGAAAATACTGCAGCAAATCATGCTGTCGCTGCATTTGATTTCTGCACATAGTTGGCAGTTTTGGTGGTGGTGTGTTTTTTTTATGGTAAGAGTGATGGAATTTGGCTTAGAAGCAATAGCTGTAATTTTAAATGGATTTTGATGACTTATTGTGATGGTGTGCATATCTTCCACGGGTGCTGAAAGGGTTAAGGGGGAGCTCAGTTAAGTCACCTAGTGGTGGCAACTTCAGGATGTCAGGCTCATTTCAGGATGAGACGCAGCTGTGGAGGAGCTGGGTGGCCAAAATAAAGGAAAGACTTCTGGGCAGGTTGGGGGAAAGGCTGTAGGATCCTTTCCTGGGAGGGGAATGCTGACCATAGGGCAGGAGGGACACTGAGAAGCCACAGGGTGGAGTGAGCTCCTGTAATGAGCCTTGGTAAAAGGGCAGGAACTGGATTTCTAGGAAGAAAGCCCTGGGAGGTGTTTTGTTTCAAACAAGAGTTAACCTGGGAAGAGGCTGGAGAAAAGGGCCTAGAGACAGCCAAGCTAGGAAGATGCTTGGAGGAAGCAAACCTTGCCTGCTCACTACAGGATCCCTGGACTGGAACCAACAGTAGCAGGAGGCCTGGGTTTTTCTAGTCACAGAAGAAGGTGGCATGAAACCCTCTGATGCCAGGGGTAAGGGCTATTGGAAGCTCTGAGATAAGGATGTAAGCACTCCCCTGGGCCTAAACTCATGGGCTGAAGGCCTGACACAAGGTCATTTAACTGTTTGTTTGCCAGAACTTTGTTACCTCAGAAGGGATGGGAGTGAGTGTAGCCTTGCTGGAAGGTTGAGTCATGAGAAGAAGCAGACCACCTCATGACCAGCATAGGTATCAGCAATGGCTGCCAAAGGAGAAGAGCCTGCTGTGCTATACCCGGCCATGAGTGGGGTGCCAGCCAGTGAGTCATTCTTCTGTTCTTGTATAGCAACATAAATAAACACCGGACTTTTTACAGTGTAATATACATAGAGTAATGTGGATTTCCTGCCCAGAACAGCATATTAAGGAATAGCTGATCAACCCAATGACTGAGTTATATATAAAGTTCACAACAAAAACTCATCTACTTTTTACAGGTAAAGATGGTAAAATATGGAGAGAGATTCCTTAAGAACATCCAATCAGTGACTCCAAATTGCATGTAGTATCTTTTCAATGTCAATTCTTAGTGCATGTCTCCCTCCCCTCCCCCCTGAAAGATGCACCTTTTGGCTTGCACTGCTGCAAGAGGGGAAACATAGCAGGGGTTGCAAAATGAATTTCTACTTCAGGGATAGGCAACCTATGGCACGTATGCCAAAGGCGGCACACGAGCTGATTTTCAGTGGCACTCGCACTGCCCGGATCCTGGCCACTTGTCTGAGGGGCTCTGCATTTTAATTTAATTTTAAATGAAACGTCAACATTTTTAAAACCTTACTTACTTTACATAGAACAATAGTTTAGTTATATATTATAGACTTATAGAGAGAGACCTTCTAAAAAGGTTAACGTATGACTGGCGCGCAAAACCTTAAATTAGAGTGAATAAATGAAGACTTGGCACACCACTTCTGAAAGGTTGCCGACCCCTGCTCTACTTATTCAGGCAAATGTGTAGGAAGTGACCATCTTGCCCAGCCTTCATAAAACAGCAGAGGTTGAAGGACCCAGTTTGGGAATGAATAATTTTAGTTTTTCTATGTTCTGTTTTCAGAAATGCTCAACAACCTACAACTCCCAGGGGAGATTGGGGGAGCTGTGGAGGGTCAGCAGTACCTGTGTCCAAAAGGGTCTGATTTTCACATCTGTCACAAGAATCACAAAGTTCAGCATCTTTGCACTTTCAGTAGAAAGCAATGAGTGACAATACAGGGCCAGTTCCTCGGCTGCTATAAATTGGCATAGCCCCCACTCACTCCAGTGGATCTACTCTTCTTTACACCAGATGAGGAGCTCTCATAGTCTTTTGAGTGAAGAGCTGATTATCTCCAGATTCTTTAATGTTCATGAGGCTGGATTGACCCTTTTGTTGATAATGGAATTATCATAGTGCCTAAATGTTAAGATCTAATGCCTACAATTATTTCTTAGAAACTCCCTATCTGTTGCATAATATGCACAAAATATGTAATTATCTGAAAGCCATGACATCTGTCATTTATTGCCTCTGATTTTGGGCTTAAAGGGCAGAGTAATTCCCAATGGTATATTATTAGAGGAGATTACTAATACACTTGCTCAAATCTCTCTAAGAGACAAGATTATAGGTGGGTAATGTTGCCATGGAAAACCAATCACTTTAATCATAGCCATGTGTAGTAATGGATTTCCACTAGCCATGCTATCCAAAAACTAAATGAAAACAGCTACTCAGTACTTAAAAAGCCGTTAAAAGAACTCTTAACGGTGGAATGTACTATTGCTCTGCGTGTGGCTACAAAGCTGAAATGGGAACATTTCACGTTCATTTTGTACTGGTGTGAACATCTGTGCAAGATGCAGGTCAATGATGAATCCAGTCCTAAACATCTAACTTGCCCTTATAAAAGCTAGGAAATCTGGTTACAGAATCCTGTAGATCTAGTCCTTAGCAGTGACTCTCTTTCAATCAGTCCAGTTCCTAGTGGACAGGAGTCATTGTTATCTCCCACACCATCCTAATGCAGCTCTGGGCTGAACTCTACTTCCCTTATGAATGAAAATGGTGAGCACATCATCTTCAGAGAGAACTGTTTGAGACCAGTTGTTTTAGGTGATGGGATCACTGGAGACCCTGTCCTATATAATTGAAAAAGCCTTTCCACTGTAAGAATGATACTTGCAACATGATACTCCTTCTTTATCAACCCCCGCCCCAATAATCCCCCCTTAAAAGTGCCAGAGACTCCATGAAGTCAGCTAAGGACTTTGCTATTGCTACTGATTTTAGTGGAAGATGCTCAGATACTACCGTGACTGGGAGACACTATAAAACCCTAAGATAGAGATACTGAGCCAGATTTACCTCTGTGGATATAGGGGTTTGAAATTACTCATCCTTGCACCTCAGGGCTAAGCCAGGGAGAGTGAGAGTCACACCAGGGAAGGGCAGCCTACAGTATTGTTGCCATCCTCTCCTTGGGGTTCATCTGATATGGTAAATGCAGCTTAAAATCCAACAAAATTGCATAGGAAGTGCTTCCCTTTGGAGCTTCTCAGGAGCTGATGCAGCACATCTGTTACCCATGCAGCCTTGGTCAGCCTCACCCACTCTGTGGGCTGCTTTGGGCCCCTCTCCTGGGCCACTTTGGACAGGTGGGAGGTGGCTTGAGCAACAGTGTCTCTGCTCCTAGCAGACTTTTTACTGCTGGGGGCCTGCAGCTCAGAGTGAAGCTGGAAGTATCAAGCCAGCACTTGTTGTAATGGAAGAAGAGAACCCTCTGTCTCCACTCTCCCTGGCCTTGAGCAGAACCTATTCAGACTGTGAAACCAGAACAGTTTCCAGTTCCAAAACTTGTGACCTATCTAAACTCAGACTTTTTATTATCAACCCAAACTCGGGGAATGTGAAGAAGAAAAGTCAGTGGGGATTTCCTAGTATGAGAGACGGTGAGAGTGACTCACTTAACCACTTTACTATAGCTATTGGAATGAATGTAAATTCAACCATTTAGAAAAATGAAACCACTAAAAGCAGAGATTTAAATAGGAAAGTGGCACTGGGCAGTTGGATTTAGAGCCAACTTGAGGTTCTGCAATGGTGCTGAGATTAGGGAAGCCAAAGACAGAGACCTGGGACATAACAGAGCTGATTTGTTACAGGCACATGGCTGAAATAAAACAAATTCTCCATTCTGTTTGTTCCCTCACACATCCCCCTGATCTCTTAAAGTTACTAAGATCATAATGAAACACTGGCAAATTTTGGCATCTGTTGTAAAACTTGAAGGGCATAGTCATGTCTTTGAAATGTTACAGGATAGGTCTGGAGCTGAGACACACTATCTTGGTTCCTTCTGATGCAATCAAGCTATGAATTTTTGTTTGCATTTTCTCTCAGCAGGTTTTAGTGCCAGAACAGTGATTGGTGTCTAGAGTTTAATGTTGTTTTCCCACCTGTTTGTCATTTGATATTATTTTTTCTAACTCAAAGAGATGAGCTTGGTACAAATTAGGAGCTCTGTTTCCATGTGTTCCTCTGTGGCTTTGGCTCTCTAAGGGATGTGGGTCAATAGAAGGGTTTGTGAAGGTACAAACAAGTATGTTCCGTGGCTTTTACATGCTAGCCTGTGAGATCTTGCAGACTATCACTCAATCAGTATAAAATGAATTGTGCTAATACTGAATAGTTGCTATGCTGGGACAATAAACTGTCCCATCACCTTGCAAAATGTTTCTTGCCCTTTGTATTGGGTAAAGTAGTTCTCAGGTTCAGACCTCTGAACCGGATGCCTGTGTGAAACAGACATAAAATTAAATCTGGCTAATTTTAATAGCACATAGGCTTCTACATTATGGGGGAGGGGGGAATTCCTTTCATGTAACTAACTATGAACCTGACCTTACAGACAAAAAATGTGCCTGGGGTCAATTTATAGTAATGAAAACCAGATGCCATCTAAGACATGGGCAAATAGGACTCTAAAGGCAAAGAGGGACAACTGAGAGGTGTGCTGCCCAATTTGGCCATGTTTCTAATTCCCACCTGTGACTAAACAAGATTATTAGTCCTAGAGGGAGCATTTTACTTGATGGTTTTAAAGTGGTGGGTTGTGTTTTTTGCAGACCTTCATGAAGGCTCAGAGTTTTATTATACTCTTCTGTAAGATGGGGAACAGAGAACTTTGTTCCTAGCCCAACCATAACAGGTAACGGTCTAGCTCATACTGCATTGTTTCTACCACCAGAGATCCCACTGTAACCGTGTCTTCATGGACCACAACTGAGAGTGCCAAAATTAGGACAAACGGCTGAGAAATAGGGCAGATACACCCCAAGACTGGTGGTGAATCCTCCATAGGATATATCAAACCAGCGACAAAAGTAAACTTGTGCTTCACCACACTGGCTAACAAGAAGTCATAAAAGCTGTTTCCTTAGGCATTCCAGTCCTTTTATTACCACTGAAAACAACAGACTTTAGAGATGAGTGGTTCTTTAAAAACCAGTTTCTTCATATAAAAGGTGGTTCTGATCCCAAAGGACCAGCTACACAGCCAGGTCAATATATAGCTTAGATCTTACCTAAAAATCACACTGATGCTAATCCTTTAGTATCTAAGATCTAAAGGTTTATTCATAAAAAGAAAGAAAGGCGAGTGTTAAAATAGGTTAAAGCAATCAAATACATACAGTAATTGCAAAGTTTGTGGCTTAGGCTTACAGCAGTGATGGATTAAACTGCTGTCTTAAATCAAGCCTCTGGCTGCCTCCAAATCATTGGAAGATCCTCAGTTCATTTGTTAGAATGCTCCCATTAGTATAAGTCCATATTCCAGTGGTTTGAGCAGGCCAAAGGGAGGCGTTTCCAGGGCCTTTTATATCTTCTGCCACGTGGAGAGAAACTCATTGTTCTTACTGTGGAAAAATACAGTAAGACGACGACGGTTGGAATCAAATGGACAAGTCACATGTCCATGCATTTTGCCTAGTCGTTGCAGGAAGCCATTTTCCGTAGTTCGGATGGAACATTTGCAGGACCTTCCATTCAGTGTAGATGGGCATCTCCCATGGTCCATTGTCAGTTAAGTGTTTCTTGATGAGCAACTTAATTTGAATAGTTCCTTCCTTCAAAATGTGCAGGCTAAATACCTTGTAGGCATTACCCCAGGAGCAGACTTTTGAAATACAGGTATAAAGCCAATACTTCAAACTTCACACACAAAATTGATACATGCATACCGATACCATAATTATAACCTTTGCATAGATGCCTCACTTGACAACCTTTGTACAAGATTTGTTGCAAACATAACTAGTTGCAACAATGATCTATACAGTTATATTTTAATCAGATAACATCACACCCACAATAACCTCTCTTGGCAGCTTGTTTCATTGCCTTAATCTTTTTCTCAGTTACAAAGATCTTCCTAATAAGCAACCTCATCTTTTCGCTGGTGCCACTCAAACTCATCATTTCAGCTGTCTTTGGTTGCTAGGGCGAATAATATGATTAATTTTAAGGAAAACACTTGTTTAAAGAAAATGTATTCAGGCTGCAGGTGGAGGTAATTACTGTTAGCAGCTATAATGCATCAGACTGAAACTCTATCCCAGTGAAGACTTTCCTGGAAATGAGAACCTGTATAAGCTCTTTCTGTAAAGAAAGAGCTATGCCTTATGGACATCTTTACAGCTTCAGTCTGCCAAGCTGCCAGTAGAAATATCGCTTACTGTAGCTGACTGTCTTATGCCTATGACAATTGCACCGGCTCAGACTTTTAACTTGAGATCAGTTTTCTCTCCCTGCTGCACCTTCATCTCTCATCTTTCCCACCATTTCCTCTTTCCTTCCCATTTTCTGTCCCTTCTACTGCTAATGCCCAATGTATAGTTCATTGTTGAGTAGTGGCATGGGGACATCCAAGATAAATCTTCTCTCTCTCTCTCTCCTTCATCTGCTCACATCACAATGATTTTGCATACTGCTAGTTTATTGGTTAAAATGAAAGGAGCTGGCAAATGACATCAGTAGTACATAGACTGATAAAACTGTACACCCATCATGACTTTCTCTAGCTGGACAGTATTTAGCCATCCAATGGTCCTTGGGTTACTCTTCCTGTATCAGATAAAAGTAACAAAGCAAATTTTCCTTTGGACCTTAAAAATCAGCATAAACCAAACTTGATTATGTATTTGGATGTGTCCAGATTTAAAAATTTGCCATGCCTCAGGCCTAACAAGAAAAGAGGCTGTCTGATCTTGGGAATAACCAGTGCACAAAGCCGGAGCCTCGCTAGGAAGAAAATCGTGCTCTTCTCTTTGACTTAGATTTTCCCTTTAATTTAGCTACGTAATATTCTTTCAAGAAAATCTCGTTTTTCTTACCAATTAGCAAATCCCCGCCTGGCAGTAGTGGGAGGTCGTACTTCAGTCAGGGCTGTTGCACATTAGAAGAGTAAGGCAATTAGCTGTAACATGCACGAAAGCTGATTCTCCAAACTTGTACAAAATCTTTAATGAGACAATTGGGATAGATACGATTGGGATCCAAATGCATTGCCAGTAGCTTACTGTTATTAAACTGAAGTCATGAGCTTTGGAGAGAATCTCTTTAAGCTGCCAAATTTCTGTTGTACTTTCCCTCTTGATCAGATTGCAAATCTCCTAGGAAGATTTTTTTTTTTTAATGGAACATTTAGATCAATGCAGAGCTCGCTAGTATAGATGTATTAAAGGCCTTTCAGGCTTTTCTCTTAGCACCTGAGCTATTAGGGCGCTACAGCCTGGCTGTAAATGTTTTATCTCTCCAGATTTCTTAATTTCTACTGAGAATTGGGGCTTCAAAATCTCAACTGCATCTTAGGTGGTCTCTTGTTCTGGAAGCTCGTATATTTAGTTCTTGTTTGTTTTTAGTTGAGGTGGTGGTCATTTTAATGCTAAGCAGGTAAACAATCAAGTACACTACCGTTATGTTTTATCCACAAGCCTAATGGATTCCTGTTTCTGGAACACATGTGTGGTTCTGAGTTCGCACAGTCTAGCAGACCGAACACCCAGTGTTTCTTTAGCTGAAAAGTGCCAGTGGTGAATCTGACCTCATTAAACTCTCTGACAGCTTGCAATTTAAGGGCCATGATTCAGCAAACTGCTCATGTGGGTTCAAGATCCGAATGCTGAGATCTGCTTGTTGGGATTAAAGTTTAAGGGTGCTGGTGTTGCATAGTGCGGCACACCATGGCACCATCGCTGTGATCCTTGCGGAATGGTCCCTCGCACTAGGAGTTCAAAGCCTTCAAAGAGCATATGGGCCAATTTGCCACCGCATGGCTGTAACTGAGGGAGGCATTTGGCTCTGTAAGTGGAACCGAACTGAGATTCTACTTTGGCTCAGACAGTGGAGCCTGTTGCTGTTAGATCTGAATGTGTGTGTTTGAAGATGAAGGGTTTCATAGGCGGCTCTAACAGGATGTTGGAACCATTTGTCTGATTTGATTTTACTGAGTCCCTATTGTTCAAGGTTGGAGAGCTGAAGATTTAGATTCTCATTTGGTTCAGAAAAGTCAGACAGGGTCCTGACTCCAATGAGTGATAAATTTCTGCAGCTCCCATTCAGAGAACCACATACACATATGCCCCTCAGAGTCTGGCTTACTCCCACAGAACTGATCTGTATCTGAGGTTTAATCAAAGATTTACTTACCTTGGACCTATTTCCCCCTCCCACTGAAATCAGAGGAAGCTTCCGTCATTGACTGAAATGAGCACAAGCTATTTTTCTGTGCATTCAGTATTTAGTTACATGTATTGATCTCCTATTTTTGTGTGTGATTTTTATCTGTGCAGGGGGGTGAGATGGGGTGGGAGTCTACTTTCTATTAGTCAGAGGGCCTAGGGGAGAGGAGAGGTCAATCTTATGAGTTGTTGAGAGTGGTGGGGAGTGGAGCGGACTCAGTAGGTCACAAGATCAGGCCCTAAAGTAGCATCTGAAACACATTCAGGCAAATAATTTCTTGAAAGAAATGAGATATCTAGACAAGCACCTAGGGTGTTCATTATGATATGTGACTGGTCGCCCTAAACTAAAATGCATCATAGTAAATTAGATGCAGTTCATAACTTGAAAGTTGGATGCATTTTTCTTTTAATTTATGATATATTCTAGGAAAATATGATCTAACTGCTGGCAAATGTAAGCATTAAAGGAATAGCTTTTTCATCATAGAACACAGAATGGCTACACTTTCTTTCAATTTCACTTGGTTTTTATTGCTATATCTCTATTACTAATAGCCAAATGTTGTTTGTCTATTCCTTCATTTGAACCTTATTTAAAAATACCTTTTTGGCAAAAAATCCCTAGCTCAGGGGATAAGTGCATTTAAAAGGAAAAGCTCCATAACCTCAGGCTTTCAGCCCACATTACGAAGCAGAGGCAAATTGGATTTAGACAAGTTGCTGAAATAACTTTCAAGTGATGGTGCCTGATTCACTAGTGAGTTAATCTAGATTTATGTCTATGAAACTGTATTGAAATCACTGTCCCAATAACTTTTCTTTTTTCCCCCCCATAATAGTCTTTCTAAACCAGGGGTGGGCAAACTTTTTGGGCTGAGGGCCACATTTGGGTGGGGAAATCGTATGCAGGGCAGGGGGTTGGGGTGCGTGAGGGAGTGCGGGGTGTGGGAGGGGGTGTGTTGTGCAGGAAGGGGCTCAGGGCAAGGGATTGGGGCAGAGGAGGGGTATAGGATGTATGAGGGGGCTCAGGGAAGGGATTTGGGGTGCAGGAGGGGTGTGAGGTGCACGAGGGGGCTCAGGGCAGGGGGTTGGGGTGCAGAATGTGGCAGGGGTTAGGGTGCAGGAAGGGTGCGAGGTGCAGGCAGGAGGCTTAGGGCAAGGTGCAGTTAGGAGTTAGGGGGCGGGGTGCAGGAGTAGTTCAAGCTCCAGCCCGGCGCTGTTGTACCAATTATATTAGACCAGTAAAAACCAGCAGGATCTTATTAAAGGGGACAAGGCAAAGATGCCACATTTATTATGATAACAATTTATGACTAATAACTAATATCTTAATTCTTATACACACACATTATACCTATTACCTATATATACACACACACACACACACACACACACACACACACATTCACATTATAATACCTAATACCTATACACACACACATACACACATTCACACCCACATTCATCAGGTGTTCTGCAGCTGCTGCATAGTTACCAGTCCTGAAGATAGCTTAAGTTCATGGCTTGATTTTGCAGCTTGGGTTCATAGCTTGTGGCAGCTAACTGGCCAGGAAAGCTGGGCACAAGGCTGAGCTGGATCTCTGTTTGGCAGGCACCGATGTTCTTCCATGTTGGCAGCAGAATGTTACCCATCTCACCCTTCTTTTTTATAGGCTTTTAGTTTGGATTCAAAGTCTATGGGTCTTGCTGTGTCACGCTGCCTCTGGGTTTAGACTGATCACCCATCAATTGCAGGCGTGACTTTCAGCCTTGAACCTGGCTTTGATCTTCCTTCTGTTGTCCTTTTCTTTTTAGGGTGGATGCTTCTTACTTTGTTTAGGGCTGTTGTCTAGGTCTTCAGCCCTTGGTATTTGAACTTTATCTCATCAGGACAGGCTGGGGCTGGAGGTTGATTCCATCATTCATACATACCTCATTCACACATCTAAACTAAACTAATAAGATTACAGCAGGGTTTGCAAAAATGAAGGTTGGAGGAAGCTTTTACAAAATGGAGTGAGTGTTTTAAAATGGGGTTTGAATTACAATATGGAACAGAAGTTACAGTATAGGCAAGTGTAGTGAATGGTGAACAGAAGTTACATTAATAAAGTGAACAATTGAAAACAATTTCATTTATCAGTTCTACAGCGCTGTTTACCTGAAGTGACTCTGGGGTGGTAGCGGTGCACACCGGGGCCAGGGCAGGCTCTCTGCATGTCTGCCCTGGCCCTCTGCCGTGCTGCTCCAGAAAGTACTGTGGCCCTTGGGGAAGGGATGGGGGCGGAGGGCTCTGTGTGCACTATCCTTGCTATGCCTCCAGGTATCTCCCCCGAAGCTCCCATTGGCTGGTAACCGGGAACTATGGCCAATGGGAGCTGTGGGGGGTGGTGTCTGGAGGCAAGGGCAATGCGCGGAGCCCTCTGCCACTCTTTCCCCCCTCCCCCACGGGCTGTAGTTTGCCCACTCCTGTCCTAAACTGTGGTTATCTGTAGAGTGCTCTCCCAAAAACCGTCCTGAATTTAAAACAGTTGGGTAGCAGCATGTGGCAACGTACCTTTATAAATGAAAATAGGGAAATTAGAACTGGAATTTCAAAATCTGTCCTGCTACCATTTTAAAAAAAAAAATCATTGGATTTTATTTTGATTCCGTGGACACTGGTGTAAATCCCGAGTAACTCCACTGAAGTCAGTAGCATTACTTCAGGTTTACATTAGTATAAATGAAGTCACAGTCTCGCACTGTCTGTATATCCCAGAGTAGTGTGGGTTTGCTGTATATGGGTATATCTCTGGGTATTACATGGGTGTGCTGTGAATGTGCACTTTGCCATTTATATACCTGTGTGCTATATAGGGCTCTGCTGGCTGTGGATTGCTCTCCCATTCATCATCTATATCTGTGAATCCCTTACTGGTATTAAGGTCAGTCTAACAAATGTTGTTTCCCAGTTACTTTTGTCTTTGTGGTTTTCTGCCTTGCTTGTTAAGCTAACGCAGCACCCTGTTATCTCTGAAGGGTACTTTATAAATCAATAGTGAATATACAGGTGGGTGTATTGTGTGTTTGTTCTGTCTCTCACACACAATCTTGTTGGTTAAATTAACATTGGTAAAAATGAGGGATCCAGAGCAGTAGTTACAGCTGGTCATTGTGGAGTGAGGCACTGTGCAAAAATTCCACATGCAGGACTTCCACTACATCCATCCTAACCTGCAGTACCCCTGCTAGGCTAATCTTGAGCTGCTCTTGCATAGACCCAGCTGTTTTTGCTTATTTGTGTGATAGTTCTGTATTGCGGAGAAACATCCCAGGGAAACAAGATTGATATTATCAAGCTGAAATCACACTGTGCTTCTAACCCTGGTGTCCTGTCTCTGAAGGAGCGTATATATGTTAATATGTGTGGCTGTGCATGTGTGCCCATGCCTGAGGGCAAAACAATTAGTCTAGTAACATAGAGGAAATTCACCAGTGATTACATAGTCCTCTTTTGATGCTTCAGATCATCTAAAATTGTTTGGATTAAATTGGTGAATTAATATCTAATTCTGAGTAGGTCACTTTTTTCTTTCTTTTTTTTTAAAAATATAGCCAATGTCATATGCCATTTATTTTTAGCATGCCTTCTAGCCACTGGGTCTCCCTCTGTGACCTGAAATTCTGGGTGCCACCCTTAGAGGTATATCTTCCATGCATGGCTGGATGTTTTTTTTTTCTCTCCCTTGTGACCCACTTCCTAGAACTCCCAGATAATAGATACACAAACAGGACCATATTGTGACATACTTTGCAGCCTCCTCTTCTCTCTGTACCTGTGCATAAAGGCCAGGCACAGACCTACTTGTGGTGCTCCACTGAATATAAGGTTGGTTTTCAGCCAGGGGTGCTAGCCATCCCACATGAGGGGCGGAGAGGACATAGAGCCTTGGGGTAGCGCTGTGGAGGACTGTGCTTCCCTGGAATATTTGGGATCTTCCTACCTTCCAAATCTCCCGATGGGGTTGTGCAGCAGCATCCTAAACAGGGACCAGAGCCTCAAAAGCACAATGAGCCCATAGCTACCAAGTTTCTATTCTACAGTCTAGTGACCAGTGAGAGGGAAACACTCTGAATAAGTCAGAAGTTCATTTGCTTGGGATACCAGTTCGTAAGTCATCTTATTATGACTGGTAAAGAGGCTAAAGTCAGAGCTGGTATAAATGGGTGCACTCCATTGACTTCATTGGAATTGCACCCATTCACACCATTTTCTCAATGTTTCCCAGAGTGTCTAGATCTGAAACCAGCAATGGGACTATGAGACAGAAGCAAGAAAACTTATGAAAAATGTCGGTTGCTTTGTTCATTATTAAAGAGAATAGCATGTAGGAGGCTGTCATGAGGTTACATGAAACATCATCACTTTTCCCCTCATATTTAATGCCTTCACTGGGGGGGAGTGGACAGCAGATAGTTGAGGAAAATTCCTTTTCAAGCTCAGGGTTCTGGCATGCCCTTCTTCTCGCATATGTGGCTTTGTCTGCTTGCCTGTTCTTGAATCTTTTACTTGGGCAAAAACTCCGTAGGTGTGCGGGATTGAATCCCAGCTTGGCCTTTTTACACTAGCAGTTGTCTGTTACCATGGTATATGAATCCTTTGTCTTGTGGGAGTGTTGCTTCTGAAGGAAAACCCCACATGGCCTATAACCCCCGGGTTGCTAAAGGGTTCATAATCTATCCCTAAATCTGCCCTCTAAAAATGTGGTGATAGTAAAACTTGTGGGTATTACTGGCTTTGTTTGTTTGTAAATAGCTGGTGGCATTTGGGCAACTGTAGGTGGTTCCTAGCCTATTGGTATCTCTTCACTTTCTCTGTAGTTTGAAGCTAGGCAGTACATCAAGTAATACTGCTGCTGCTTGGCGCTTATGATTTGAATTGTTTATTATGATAAATGGTTTATCTGAACCCAATTATTTTGCCTTAACCAAATTTCATCAACATGCCCTGAAGCTTTAAGTAAAAAGTCACCTTTCCCTCGCTTTTCCAGATAGAAAATTTAGACTCACTTAATTTTCTTGTAACCTTCAGCCAGTTCAATGTGAAGCCTGCAGCCTTATAGCAGCTTAGTGCCCTGTTAATTATTTTGGAGGCTTGGAGTGCAAGGTGGTGTGGGAACTGTGCCTCGTTAGGATTGCAGTGTTCTGAAACAGAAGCCATTTATAGAATGGGAAGTAGCTTTATGGCACAGCTTTAAACTTCCTTTAATAAATGGAGGCTGGTCACCAAGGGCAGAGTTTTCCCCTCCAAGGGAAGTGTTTAGTTTCATTGTGACCCAGAGTTTGCCTTGCATAATCCTTTTTTTTTCCTTTCCTGCAGTGCGGACACAGCCACCCACTGTGAATAAACAGGGCTTCAGATGCCCTCTGGAGGTAGGAGAACATAAGATGTTAATCAAGTTCCTATACTTCATCTGTGCTTCTGCTGCTAAGTCACAGGAAGGAATAACATTGAGTTTGTAATTTATTTCCATATTCTTTCATCATATTCCATTCGATGTTTGGTTTATGGCCTTTAAAACTACCTTAGAGTTTGACTGATAAATGGGAGGCAAATAAATTTAGCAAAATAAGCAATTTTCAGCCAATGGAAGGTCATCAGAGGGCTGTGCAATCATTGTTCCTATTAATGTTGTATTTCAGTCAGAAGCTTTTAAATGTTGAAGGTTTTCAGAGGGAAAAGCCATAATATTGATTAATGGGTTTCTTCTAATAGCTGAATGGGAAATGGAAATCAAAGCAAGGGAAAAAACACTCAGTCTTTTGTAGTGGGGGAAAGAAATAACTTTTTGTTTGTTGAATATCAAATTATAGTAGAATTACAGTGAGTGATGGATCTCCTTTGGGAGGAGAGGTTCAACTTGCAAAGGTGTTGCAAATTGCATCCCAGTTAATACTCGGGGAATTCACAAAACCTTGAATCTTCTTGTGACACTATGCCCCATATTCTTCATAGAGTTATTGTTATGAGTATGGCATAACTAAGATGTGTTTATACAAGATGGATCATGTGAGGTATCCTTGGAAAGGTTGATTTATTGAATATGATTATCCTATTTGTATGCATGTATCATTTTTGTATCTGAAGTTAGGAATACTGACTATGTATCAACGTCCACCTGACAGAGTGCAATCAATCAGCCTAGCTTTGCTATTAGGGAGAACAATAGGACTTTGAAGATGCTAATCGCCAACCTTCCTGGGAAGCTTCCTGGGATGCTTCAAATGGCCTTTTATACATGGCTGCTTTGATGCTGCAGGGTCATGTGATAGGGTCATGTGATCATGTCACCTGGTACTGGATTCCATCTTGGATTAACAGTATTTTTCCACGGGGGAGGGGAGGGAATCGCACTGAGACACAAAGGATTCCTGCCATATGTAAATGCTATTTAAGGCAGAGAAATGAGTTAATCAGGGCTCATTTTTCACTGAATACCCACCCAGGATGACTGCTGAGAACATCCACTAAGGGCTTGTCTATACTGGTACTTTACAGTGCTGTAGCTTTCTCACTCAGGGGTGTGAAAAAACACCCCCTGAGCACTGCAAGTTTCAGTGCTGTAAAGTGCCAGTGTAGGCAGTGCATAAGCACTGGGAGCCATTCCCCTCGTGGAGGTGGCTGCCACCGTGACTACACAAGCCATGTTAAAGTGGTGCCATGGAGAGCGAGTCTGTTTTATACCCACTAAGAATATGGCTTCTCATTGTCTCTGGTGTAGGGAATGAGGATGGAGGAGAGGAGTTATATTTGACTATCAGTTAGACTTTGCTGTTGGTGTAGTATCATTTAAGTAAGTGATGGTGTATGGTTTCAGTTAAGACACAAAGATGCTTACTGCATCTAAGTGATGTGTTTAGTTGGAAGAAAGTGTGTTGCACGGTCTTTCTGTTGTAAGTGAGGTAAATGGGAGCAAAGGGTCTCTTGTAGGCTGCTCACCACAAAGATACTTCACTGGTAGTTGGGAAATGAGATTGGACCAAACTCAACCCTTGTGTATCAAAGTCTGCGTGAAGTCTTCTAGTCAGATACTCCAAGTGTAAATCAGCACAGTTCCCTTGAAGGCAGGGGAGCTAAGCTTATTTACACCATCTGGGGATCTAGCCCAGGAAAGTCAATACTTCCTTGTAGCAGGAAGTAGACCAACTCAACTGTGTGTCATATGTTCTATACTACTAACATCAAACAGATTTTTTTGGCTTAAGTGAGAAGGACCAGAGATCTTGGGGTGGGATGATGTGGGGTTCATCCATATTATGCTGTACATTATGGTCCTTCAGAAGGCCTGGGTGCCTTCGGATTTGTTAAAATATTAATGTTCTGTCCAGCATTAGTCTCCATAGATCCCAGGTGTGAGCTAGAGTGCATGGTGAAATGAGACCTGAGGGCACCATCAAAAATATTTTCAACAAGGCCAGCCTCTGTGGTGGTTGATTTCATTAACATCTAAAAAGGCTTTATGTAATGGGGATCCAAATACATTCCCGGATGGAATTTGCAGTGCAGTTTTGTTGTGTTGAAGTATTGAGGTCCAGTGTTAAAGTAACACTTCCTATTCTGGGTGCAATGTTGTTCTGGACTAGCAACCCATGCTCAGTGATGCATGATGATGTGCAGTAGGGAAACATCAGAATGTGGCCTCATGCTGCAACCATCACCTTAGCCATGCGAGCAAGGCCTGAGAGATGAAACTGGCTACTGTCCTGTGCAATCTCTCCTCCTTACCCCCTGAAAATTTGCTGAATGAAAGGAGGAAGCAGCTAGGGAGACAGAAGCATGCACAACTCAGTGAATCCTTTGGCCCCATGCTTGAGTTGGTAGGGCTAATGGGGCAGAAGACAGCTCCCAAGGAGATTCAATGCTGCTTAGGAGGTCTGTGTACTCCCTGACTGTTCCAGTTCTCATGCAGTGAAACAACTCCAGTTCTGCAGCCAAGGAGTTGGGACTCTTTGCAGCTGTGTTGTGTTGTTCCAAACAAATTTGCTTCAATCTCAAAATTTTACTTCCTAGTACAAGAGTCTGAGGGTCCACTGGCTTCTTACTGACCTGGAGTTACATAGTGACTTGATAATCTACCCCTCTGTTTAGCCAAGCTTCAAGGAGATCCCGGGCTCAATTTGTTATCAAGTGGTGAACAATAAAACTACACTTCTCATTCTAGGACAGCAAAAACTAGCTAATTTAGGCTAAATTTGATCAGCTAATTGAGGCTTTGACATGACAGGATATTTGTGCTTAGGGATCACTCCAACCTTTGCTGAATTCAACTGCCTCTGTTTCAATGCTCTTTAGAAGTAAAAACTGCCTATCTCGCTCAGACCAGCGGTCTGAGAATTCAAAGGGGGGCAAGAATCACTTCATATTAGGAATAAACTGTGGACAGTCTTTGACATGATCTTATCTAATTAAATCTGACATATTGGGAATGGGGCCTATTGCTGATGGCAGCCATCTTGCTAAAAATTGTCACTTGTGATTTTTACCTGTATGAGAGCTCAATGTCAGACTGCATAAACCAGAACCCATGTTGGCTTGGTAATTAAGACTTTTTGGTTTGCATATTAAATGTTAAGGTCCTGATCCTGCATTCATTGCACACTCCAGGAGTCTTATGTGAGTCAGCAGGGGGTCTGGCTGCTCAAGGAATGCAGGATATAGCCTTAGTGTGTCTATTGGTCATGAACGAAATATTGTAGCTGGTTGGAAACTGGTTTTGGATCTCCGGCACAGGGACACGTTGTCAGTATTCATCTCGATGATACTGCGTTTTCTATAAATTAGGGCTTGTCTACATCAGAAAGTTGCAGCGCTGGTGAGGGAGTTACAGCGCTGCAACTTAGGAGGTGTACACATCTGCAGGGCACCACCAGCGCTGCAACTCCCTGTTTGCAGCGCTGGCCGTACTCCCGTTTTGTCTCGGGTGTAGAGGATCCAGCGCTGGTGATCCAGCGCTGGTAATCAAGTATAGTCACTTACCAGCGCTTTTCTTGACCTCCGTGGAATAAGCAGGTATCCCAGCATACCTGAGGAAGCCTCCGGTAATCAAGCTGGTCTCCTTCCCCGGCTTGCTCTCGCGTTCCCCGAACCCCGAGCAAGCAGGTCTCCTTCCCTGAGGTTTGCTGGGTGGTTCGGCGAACGCGAGAGCAAACCGGGGAAGGAGACCAGCTTCGCCGCGGTTTGCTCTCGCGTTCCGCGAACCACCCTGCAAACCGCAGGGAAGGAGACCTGCTTGCTCGGGGAACGCGAGAGCAAACCGCGGCGAAGCTGGTCTCCTTCCCCGGTTTGCTCTCGCGTTCGCCGAACCCCCGAGCAAGCAGGTCTCCTTCCCTGCGGTTTGCAGGGTGGTTCGCGGAACGCGAGAGCAAACCGCGGCGAAGCTGGTCTCCTTCCCCGGTTTGCTCTCACCTTCCCCAAAACCCCTTGAAGCCCCCCAACAGCGCTGCAGTGTGGCCACATCTAACACCACTTGCAGCGCTGGTTGCTGTAAGTGTGGCCACTCTGCAGCGCTGGCCCTATACAGCTGTACTAATACAGCTGTAACAACCAGCGCTGCAAAATTTTAGATGTAGACATGGCCTTAGTTCCCACTGGCAATGGCACTATTAGGCTCGGAAGAAAAATAAATGCCACTTGTAATTAAAAATGCTCATTTCATATACATATCACTGTGTGCTGGTGAGAGATGTTCCCGAGTTCCAACTGTATGAACTTTCACACTGCTGAGCTAAAGAAAATGGCTGTAAATTTTCCTTTAAAATAAGTCAGATGCTAACAAGCACATTAATCAATGCAAGTTAATTTTAGAAGTATTGTTTAGAAAGCACTTGTAAAGCAAGAAGAGCAGCAATCACTTTTAACTGCTTATAAGAAGGGATATTTGTCCCCTGACTGTAGAGTGGAAGTGAAGCTGCTGTGTACTTCATCCTTTAATAGCTAGAATAATCTCTATGGCCCTAGGTTATGATCCACAGAGAAGACTAGAGGATCCGAATATGCAAGTACTCCATCTTTGCTGCCTTCCCAACTGTCACCCTGTGCACAGCTGTACAAGGAGCCCCAGTGGAGCAGTGTGGAGCCCCTGTTTAGCCCTTCTCATTCCTGCTGCTCCCCTATGCAGGCGTTTCAGCACCAGAGTGCCCTCTGCACCTCCCAAGAAGTGGACTGGTTTTGCCCTTTAATTAGGGGTGACCAAAGTGTAGCTCGCAGGACACTGGCCCTCTGAATTTTAAAATGTGGCCAGAGGCTTTCCTACTCCCAATAGGGAATGCGGACCAGGGAGATTATAGGCAGCAGCATGTGTTGCCTCATCTTGATCTGAAGAGACTTCTGCGTGGAGAATTGCGTGCATGGACAAGTGGACCACACAGGCCACATCTCTAGATAGAAGGTGAGGGTCACTGTGAGTGACTCAATTTTATGTAATTTTGATGCAGCCCTCTGGACTCCAATTCAGCCCTTTGCACTAGCCACTCCCTTGGCTGTGAGGCATTTGCACTCTGCTGTTCTTAGTCCTTTCATCCTGACACTTCTATTTGGCCATTCCTAGGGCACCATAGAATTTAACGTTGCCAGCTCACTCTGTAGCTCCTGTGTAATTCTTCTCCCTTCAATGTTGCTGTAGTGAAGAGAACACTTAGGATAGCCTATATGATGAGGACATAAGAAGAGTGAGCTATATCATGCAATTTCATGAATAATCACAAGGGAAGGTTAAAAACAATGGGTGGATAAAAATATACATTGAAATAGAGGATGAGGTCAAAAATGATGTTGCAATTCTGAGATCATCTGCTGGGGCTGGGAGGAAGGGAACTGAAATAGCTGGAGAGTTAAAGACCAAAAAGGGAAGCGGAGAGAAAACAGAATGCAAGGAAGGACAGATTCTTTTCGCCTTCCGCTCCTATTTGCTTTGTCTCCATTTTACATAATCAGGGCCAGAAGAAATGGCATGCAAGGAAGCACAGAAATAATGAGGTGGGAATATGGGTTGCCAAGAAAGATTAGACTGAAATATGTAAGTGTTTTGTTAGTGTAGTTGCTATAACCGAGTCAGTTTCTCTCCTCTATTCCCCATCTTCAGAGGTTCTAATTGGAAAGATTGGTTATGATTATTCTGGTATTGGTTCTCACTCCCATTTCCAAGCTGACTAACATTATTGGTGGGCCAAGTAAAGGTGAAATTCTGCCTCTGTTCTTTGTGTGGAGTGTGAGTCAGGGCAAAACTCCACCATTAGAAAGGTCCCTTTCTAACGTGATTTGATTTCCAAATCACTCAAGTTCTTTTCTAGCCTTTTCCAGTCTCCTAATAAAAAATATTGACACCATCAATGTAATGTAAGCTTAGTTTATACCTGTACTGAATGTAGCAATGTAACTTTTTTCCAGGACTGCCCAGAGGGGGCGGGGGGCAATTTGCCCTGGGCCCCGTAGGAGCCCCCACAAGAGTTTTTTGGGGGCCCAGAAGTGGGGTCCTTCACTTGCTCCGGGGGGGCCCTGGAAAACTCTTGCGGGGCCAGGGCCCCTGGAGCTTCTTCCACTCCAGGTCTTTGGCAGTGGGGCGGAAGGACCCCCCCGCTGCCAAATTACTGCTGAAGCAGGGACTCCTCTGCTGCCGAAGACCCCAGGCACCTAGAATCCTCTGGGTGGCCCTGCTTTTTTCTAGATGAGTCTCCCAGCAATGAGGCAGCTGCCATTTTGTGTTCACTTCAGATGCAGAACATTAGTTTCTTACAGGCTCCCTCTGTTTTATGGCAACTTTATTTTTTTGTGCTTTCCATAATCTGAAACAACATATCTAGATTGAAATACTTGTTTTGCTCTTAATGCATGAGAGAACATTAAAAAAACCAACCACCTGAGTAACTATATATTTATCTGGTGGGAAATGCAGAAAGTGCTGTTAATATGTAACATTTACTTTTAAATCTGCTTCTTAAGGTTAATATTAAAGGACCTCCCACTGCCATTGTTTTGTGTATGGACTGAGTAAAGTGTATGGGCCTAAACATTAGCAACATAGGAATTGCCATCCAGGGTTCACCTAGTCCAGTATCCTGTCTCTGACAGCAACTAGTAGCAGAAGTTCTTGCATGTATTGTACATCTGAAACCCCACAGAAGACAGATGGATAATCTGCTGCCTCCTCTTCTCCCACCAGGTCTCATCCTCCTCTCTAATAGTTCTAGATCAGCTTAAGCCCTGAAGCATAAAGTTTGATATTCCTTCCAAAACTTTTGTTGTTAAATATGCTAACTCTGGATATTTTTTTACTAATGTTGCTCAGTTGGATGTATCCACCTACCACAATCCTTGAGTAACCATTTTCACCAGTGATAAAACAAAGATGCATTTTATAATTTTTCTTTTTTTCACCCCTTCTAAAATTAGGCTTCTTATATATTTACTGTTTGACTGTCATGCTGTAACGAACACAACAGTCTCATGCTTCTTCCACAGAAGTTTGTTGCCGATTTGCAATAACATGTCCTTGCATGAATCTGGTTATCAGTGTAAGGATGTTCTCGTACATGGCTCACAGAGAGCTGAAAGGTAGAAATGATATGCATCTTAGATGTGTCACTTACTGTTGAGTTTGATGGGGTTTTTTATTTTAAAAGAACATTGGTGCTAGATAACTGGTTCAGGGGAATTGTCTGCACACTGCTCTTTGTAAGGCCTCTTCATTTTCAGTGTAGCTGATTTGAAAATCCATGGAAAAATTTGGCTGTCCTCAAGAGAGAGACAGCATAGTGATCAAAGCCAATAGTAATGGTTACAAAGGATCACCCTGGCAACAACCTTCCTTTTCTAGCCAAGTGGTGCTAGAAGGATGCCTCTATTACTCTTTCAACAAGCCTAGGGCAAGACCCAAACAAGTCAAAATTAAAAACCAAAGGACCACATCCTACCCTGCCACAAGAAACTGGTGTGAGGGTAAAATACATGACTAAAATTCTGAGTTACTAGCAAATTGTTGCTTCAAGGGGAGAGGAGAGGAGTTTGGCCTATGCATAGGAAATAGGTGTGTGGGCAATAAAAACCAATGTCACCTGTTGGGGAGGGGAAGAGGAACCAAGCCAGACCTCACTGCCTGTGGACTACACCCATCCTTTCAAGGTGCCTGAACCTTCTCTGATGCATTCCTAGCTCAGGAGCCATGTTGCTATTGGCTATGCCCTCCATGCCTGTGCCCCAACCCTGTTCTGAGAAGATGTCTGGAACAGAAAAGTGTGACTGCTAGTTCAACTGGATTCCTGCTCCTAAGTGGAATATCTTGCAGCCAGCAAGCGCTTCCCTTTCCCACTCCAATACCTAACCTCCAAAGCCAAACAAACCCTACCAAGTAGTGGGGCAAAACATGCAGAAGAGGTGCAGCTTTCCTCCATTTTGCTAATTTTAGAGCTTTTTCTGCCTGACTGTGTGCCCCTCTGCACTTTGTAGCAGAGAGGTGTGCACAGCTTCACATGAAAGTATCTCCAGATCCATGCGCATGTATGATCGTTGCTTTGCTAATGGCAATATCCTCTGGTGATAATACTATGTTGGTGGTTATTCCTGTTTGTTTACTGACAGCAGGATTTTCAATTACTAAGCATTGGCTTAACTGTACTCCCTTTGAAGTTAATGAGTTTTTACCACTGATTTCAATGGGAACAGTTACTCCACCTTGGAGTGCTTAATGCAGGTCAAGTGAGTTTAAATTCTGTTAACGCCGGCCATAAGTGATTTCTAAAGTGACGATATTGAGATTCACGTATTCCATTTTTAAATGTGTCCTGCCACCTCTAAGTAGTCAAAGGGCCATTAGACAATCAATGGAAGCCCGGTGCACTGTGCATAAGGAAAGAATTTGGACCTTTTTTAATTTTACTGCAAAGTTAGGTACAAAGTAGTGGGTCCTGGGATATGGTGTGTGGTGGTGGTTTTTTTTGTTACAAGAAAGGGGAAAATATCCTTTTTAAATTTTAAATTCTTGTAATCCAAGAGGCAAGGTGCCTAGAAATTGTGGCCCTTTTACCTGTTTTCAGAACCCCTGCCAGGGGCAATTTAACTATTTCATTCCAGGCAGTGTAAGAATAAATCAACAGGAACTCGGTGATTCTGTCTGATCAAGGATTGAATGCAAGTCAGCATGCTCTTGTCTAATAGTGCAGTTTATTAGATTTACCCCCACACGCAAACATAAGCACTAGGTTTAGAATCCCCCAGATATTTACCTAACGGCACTGAGTAATTAACAGCAAGTTTGCAGTGACCATTTGCTCACCTATCGAGGAGAAAGGGTGTCAGGAAAAAGTCTGTCAAGATTCTTCAGAGAACTGCTCCAAAGTACACTCTATTAGCTAATAATCTTTTGTAGAAGTTAGTTATAAAACACATATTTCATCATGACCTCCACTGTGTCATTTTTTTCTAACTTTCAATGAACTTTTAATATCAGAAGCATCTAGACTCAAGGTTTTCCAGCCACCATGGTTTTCAGTCTGTTGTTTGTTTGCCCCCTCCTCCCATTCTAATTAGCAGAAACTGTGTAGTTAGTTTTGACCTTGCTTCTGAAAGCCTGTCTTCAAATTAGCCCTTAATTATGTGGTGTTTTGTTTCATTACTTCAGGATGGCTGAGTGCACATCATATGGTTGCAATGAGCTTGATCACATTCTGGGGGATACATACCCCTCAAATCTGGGACAACAGCCCAAGGTAGTGAAGTAGAGCAAGTATGATGTTGGGAGCCAGGAGTTTTTATATTCAAGTAGCCCCACCTACATGCGGGGCTGGTCCAAGACCCCCTGCTACCCACCCGCACGGGGCTGGCCCATCCTGAGCCGCTCTCTTGAGCCATCCCTCCCATGCAGGGCTGGCGTTTCCATTTGCCCTCTGCACATTCCTCTGTGCCCTGCTAGGGGTCGCATCCAACTTTTTTTAGCAAAACTGGGCATTTGTCCCCTTTGCTCTTGCCAACCGATCATCAGTTGGCAAGAGCAAGGGGGACAAATGCCCAGGTTTGTGTGTCTTCTCCCCGGCCCGCATGTGCCCCCCCCAAACCTGCCCCCCCCATCCCCCCCGGCAGCTGGCACAGGGCTTAAAAAAGGGACTGCTCCAGCCAAAATGGGATATATAGTCATCTTAATCCAGATTCAATCCTCTCGGCAAATGTACTTTGTCATCTGGGGGTGGACTAGAAGGCCCTTCTAGTTCAAATGACCGATTCATCAGTGCTAGATTGAGCACTTCAGCTGAATCCTTTCCTGAACTGAAGAAAAATCTCTGTTCACTTTGTCTATAAAAATATGAGGAGGGGAGAATGGTTAGGATAGGGCACTGGAGTAGGAGTCAGGAGAGCTGGGTTTATTCCCTGTTCTGCCACTGACCCACTAGATGACCTTGGTCATCTCACTTTTCCTTTGTGCCTTTGTTTCCCTTCCCAATCTTTCTATTTTCTATTTAGAGTGCATGCTTTTTGGAGCAGGGAGTGTCTCCCTGAGTGTCTTGTACAGTGCTCAGCACAATGGGGCCATTTTTATATGGCATCTAGAGATATGAAATAATGTAACACATCAGTGCCTTTTGATATTTTATGGTTGGTCCTCCTTCCTAGATATCTAAAGAATTAAGCTGTCAAGGTTCCTCCTCCACTCTGAACTTTAGGGTACAGATGTGGGGACCTGCATAAACACTTCTAAGCTTAACTATCAGCTTAGATCTGGGTTCGCTTCCACCATCCAGATTCCTCTGAGTCTGAAACACCTCTTCCCCCCAAAACCTTCCCCTCCCTGGGTAGCCTTGAGAGGCTTTTTCACCAAGTTCCTGGTGAACACTGATCCAACCCCTTGGATCTTAACACAAGGAGAATTTAACCATCCCCCCTCCTTTCCCCCCACCAATTCCTGGTGAGTCCAGATCCAGTCCCCTTGGATCTTAACACAAGGAAAAATCAATCAGGTTCTTAAAAGAAAGCTTTTAATTAAAGAAAGAAAGGTAAAAATCATCTCTGTAAAATCAGGATGGAAAATACTTTACAGGGTAATCAGATTCATGTAGCCCAGAGGAACCCCTTCTAGCCTTAGGTTCAAAGTTGCAGCAAACAGAGGTAAAATCCTCTCAGCAAAAAGTAACGTTTACAAGTTGAGAAAACAAAAATAAGACTAACACGCCTTGCCTGGCTGTTACAAGTTTGAACATGAGAGACTGGTTCAGAAAGATTTGGAGAGCCTGAATTGATGTCTGGTCCCTCTTAGTCCCAAGAGCGAACAACCCCCAGAACAAAGAGCACAAACAAAAGGCACCCCCCCACCAAGATTTGAAAGTATTTTGTCCCCTTATTGGTCCTTTGGGTCAGGTGTTAGCCAGGTTTCCTGAGCTTCTTAACCCTTTACAAGTAAAAGGATTTTGGTGTCTCTGGCCATGAAGGATTTTATAGTATTGTACACAGAAGGGCTGTTCCCTTCCCTTTATAGTTTTGACGTAAGCATTCCTCTATTATACACTGAACAGAAAGATCTCATTGTTCTATAAGATTCTGAGATATGGACAGGGCACAGTAGCGTTCAGTAGCAGTTAATATTGCCATTGTAAGAACATAACGGCCATACTGCCTCAGACCATTGGTCCCTCTAGCCCAGTATCCTGTCTTCCAACAGTAGCCAGTGCCAGGTGTTTCAGAGAGAATGAACAGAACGGGTAATCACCAAGTGATCCATCCCGTCGCATGTTCCCAGTTTCTGGCAAATGGATCAAATAGTAACAGATTTTTAGTGAAACTAACATGGCCATTATTTTGGCATCAAGTAGAGAATTGATGATTGGGTTAGGACAGTGTTTCCCAAACTTGGGATGCCACTTGTGTAGGGAAAGCCCCTGGCGGGCCGCGCCGGTTTGTTTACCTGCCACATCTGCAGGTTTGGCCGATCGCGTTTCCTACTGGCCGCGGTTTGCCGCTCCAGGCCAATGGGGGCGGCGGGAAGTGGCAGCCAGTACGTCCCTCGGCCCATGCTGCTTCTGTATCTTAACTTTTGAAACAGCATTCCAGGTGACTTTGTGTTAGCAAATACAAGACCTTGTATGTAAAATGCAGAGGGGTAACTTCATCTGCTGAGGTGTTCTCCTTTTGCACCTTTATATGTGAGCAAGAGGTAATTTATTTAAATGAACGATGGCTAACAGGCTTATCTAACTACAGTTAAAATATCACATGAATAATTCAGTAAGTTGTTTGGAATCATGAACAAATTAGCTAACTGAAAACTGGAAATTAATGTTGCTTATTAATAATGCATGGATTGGGGCAGAATACTGGGAGAGCAGGCAGGTTGATTCAGAGCATACAAATGTGAAATTTTCCATTTTATAAATATTCTTTCTGTGACACGGTGTGCGGAATTATAGCTGGCAACTGTGTACGACTCCTGGAATCCAGAAGACTTTGTAATTTTAATCAAGTTACTTGCTTTTGAAAATAGTGTCCAGTTCTTGGTGTTCAACTGGTATGCTGCTTTTCCATCTTGTGGATGTTGCAAACTGACTAATTAGATACAGACTCATGGTGGTCAAATCAGCAAGGTGGTTGGCCTTATCATGAGCAGAAGACTTGTGTGGTGTTAGAGCAGGGGTTCTCACACTGGGGGTCAGGACCCTCAGAAGGTCACGAGGTTATTACATGGGGATCACGAGCTGTCAGCCTTCACCTCAAGCCCCGCTTTGCAGCCAGCATTTATAATGGTGTTTAAATATATTAAAAAGTGTTTTTAATATATAAGGGGGGGTCACACTCAGAGGCTTGCTATGTGAAAGGGGTCACCAGTACAAAAGTTTTGAGAACTACTGTGTTAGAGGGAGGGGCACACAGCCTGAAATGTTGCTGCCTTGCAAATAAGGAATGAGCATCACAGGAGCAGGAAAAATTTCTTCCTCCTGCAGCTTTCCAAACATTAGAAAAGGCAAATTGTGCCCATTTCACTGATTTTGAAATCAGTTTGGCCTGGAGAGTGCTGCTTTTTGAAGATGAGTTTAACTGGAGTACTGTGTATACAGAATTACCACCTTGTCTTCTACTGTGGCTTTCTTTCTTTCCAGTTCACAGCGCTAACAGGAGATGAACAACTGATTTCTTACTTCATGTTTCCTAAATGTGTATTCTGGATGAGACTGTTTGTTTTTTTTCTGAACTAGAGGGCTGAAAATACCAGCTATAAAGGAAGCAATCTCTTATGGGTAATATCATCGCCCTAGATGTCAAAGGTCTCACACTATACCACAGAATTGACACTTTTGGGGGGAAAAACTGTTGTGTCTGACACTAACATTTTTGGGGAATTGCCATTTAAGTTTTACATTAGTACTGAGGCTGTTTCATCGTTTGATGTGCCATCAGATAAGGAAAATATAATATACACAGGGCACGAATTGGATAATGAGGGGCAATATGTGAAGTTGCATGATTGCTTTGATTAAGATAATAGTTGGAAGCATGGCGAGAAGGAAATTATAATTTGTATATTGCTGATTGTGAGGTTTATTTTAAGGGCATAATTTAAAGATTGTCAAAATTGGAAAGAAAGATACTGAACTCATTCAATCAAGATGGGACCAAACCGTAGTGACGGTGCAATAGGGAACAAAAACTTAGCAGTAGGTTGGCCCTGAGCCTTGCCTTATTGGTGGACTGGATGAGGGTTTCTGTATTCCAGAATTCTGTGCTGTTTGTATTCAGGGATAGGAACCAGGGGAGTTGGACAGGGCCACTCAGAGGGGGGGCAATTTGCCCCAGGCCCCCATGAGAGTTTTTTGGGGCCCATGGAGCTTCTTCCACTCCGGGTCTTTGGCGGCAATTTGATGACGGGGGGTCCTTCCACTCCAGGACCTGCTGCCGAAGTGCCCTGAAGACCCATGGCGGGGGGTCCTTCTGCCCCAGAACCTGCCGCCGAAGTGATGGGTCTTCAGTGGCAATTCAGCTGCAGGGGCCCCCTGCCCACGGGTCTTTGGGGCACTTCGGTGGCGGGTCCGGAGCGGAAGGACCCCCCGCCGCCAAAGCCCCCAGGCTCCCTGAATCCTTTGGGCGGCCCTGGAGTTGGAGCTTGGAGTGGGAATGTTTGGTGATGGGTGGAGATGATAATTGGATGGAGGTGACGCAGCTGGGGATCTGAGCAATCTTGGGCTGTAGGCAATGAGGAGGAGGTTAGGTAGAAGGGGAAGCAAAGAGATCTGCTGTATGGGATGTACTGCAAAGCTGCAAACCACTCAGCCAACTGCATGCGGCTGGGACTTGGAGGGCTGGCAAAGCATTTGCTGCTGCTGGAGGTGCGTCAGGGGATGGGAATGGGAACAGTGTTGAAGCAGCCTGTGGGGAGACGGAGTATAACTGCGTCTGTACAGAGAGAGCTTGTTTCCACTGTGTCCCCCCGTTATAGATCAAAAGTTTATTTGCGTCTCTTGTTCACATGCAGTGCAGGAGATAAAGATACGGTGTATGAGCCCCCAACGTGCACAGTCACAAATGAAATGCCTAAATGGATAGTGAAACTGCCCATGTGTTATGACCTTGATACACGATTAACAAATTAATTTTTCAAGCTGAATGAAACATTTCACATTAGCTGGTAGATGAGCCATTTTGACATGCTACAAATGCAGCCTTTTTTCCTAATTAATACAAAATAGTGGTGGAATAGATTTATTATTGTCAGGAAAGCAGTTAACTGCCATACCACTTATGAGTCAATGGCTTGTTGTGTGGTAAATGCTGATAATGCCCAGACTTGGACTGGGCACTGAGGATGTGCTGCAGTGATTTAGTTTTTACACACCATTTAGTTATGCCTCTATCTCCAGTTAATTTCTTTCTCCTCCCTTCTCTCTCTGCAAACCCACTTCAATTCTAAGTGGCTAGGCTCAGACACGGGTCACACTGAAAAGTTGCTGTCCCAGACTGAGCTTCAGATTCAGTTGCTATTTGTTGGGCTCTTGTTGGAAAGGAAGCACGTGAAGCACAACCAGAGGGATGGATGGAAGGAGCAATAGTTGGGACCAGTATGCCAGCACTCAAGGGTGATTAAGGAGCTGAGGTTCTTGGCTGGAGGGGGCCTACAAAGCAACAGTGAACCAGTGAGTGGCAGGCAGCCAGGCTCCGACAGGGGGAGCAGTGCAAGTCCTAGGGAGGCGACATAATCCAGGGTTTATGGTGCCTTTTAACCAGACTTGCCTCACCTCAGGCTTTTGTACAATCTCTCAGGCCCTTTGGATAGCATCCAAATATCTAGATTTGTTTGGTGTCTGAGGGCTCTCCCGGTGAGACTAAGCAGGCCACAAGGAAACGGCATTTGAGAATGGGGTTCCATTATTATCTAGATCAGGGGGTTCCCAATCTTTCTCCTTCTGTTCTTCGCCCCCGCCCCAGACATGCTATAAAAACTCAATTGCTCACCTGTGCCACAACTCTTTCTACATATAAAAGGCAGAACCAGGATTAGGGGGTAGCAAGCAGGACAATTGCCTAGGGCCCTGTGAAGCTAAGTTACTCGGGCTTCGGCTTCAGCCCTGGGTGGCAGGGCTTGGAACCCCAAGCTTCAGTCCCATGTGGTGGGGCTTCAGCTTTCTGTGCTGGGCTACAGCGAATCTAATGCTGGCCCTGCTTGGCAGACCCCCTGAAACCTGCTCGGTGGGCCCCCCAGTTGAGAACCACTGATCTGGATTCACCTAAAGCTGAAGATGCCCAGTGCTAGATCCTCAGCAATGGCCAAATTGTGTGGAACCCTGGCTGGGAAAAGTAATGATAGATGAAAGCTCATTTTATGTTCTATCAACTCCAGTGTTGCTCTGTCTGGACCTGGTCTCCACATGTTGAGTTGGAGCAGTTTGCAGCTGTTCCAACTTGTATCAGGCTGTGAATGGCCCCATTGGGGTCCAAACCACATCAGAGTACTAGCATAATGCTGGAGTGTCTGGCCACCCTCTTTTTGCCTCTCGTCTTGTCTCCGTGTTTTCTTTGTTATACTGGTAACTGGAAGGTAGTGCTGTGTAGGAGCTCCTACGTTGACTGTATGCTACCAGGGAATCGCTGTTCCTCTGTGGTGGGCTGGTTAAGATGGCACTAGGGGTAGGTTAGTCTGGCAGTGCCATATAAGTACTTCCTTCACAGGGAAGGACCCAGCCCATTTTTCTGATTTAATTTTTGTCACCATTTCCCTGTAAATGTGAAAATTGGGGAGTAAAGTCTGGGAGAGAAGTTGGCTCAGAGGATACTCTTGGGCTTCAAAAATTTTCTCGGTAAACATGTTTTCTCTCAACCCCCTGGCCATATCATGTGACCCAGATGAAAGGAGGGGAAGCAGCAGATGAGAATCATGTGACTCCATGCACCTCAGTTGCCCATTTGCAAAATAGGGATAATACTCCTGCTCTTTGTCAGCTTTGTCTGTCTAGAGTGTAAGTTGTTTGAGGCAACAAAAAATCTTGTGTGTTGTACAGCCAGGGCTGGCCTTAGGATTTATGGTGCCCTAGGCGAGATTATTAAACGGGTGCTCCTGTGCCTGATCTGCTCTTAGCAACACAAACATAAGCTTATAGTATTGGAAAACTTGTCACATTCACATTATTAAAACCAGTTTAACTTAATTAAGCACACTGTAATGTTGATGGACTAACACTAAAGAAGCAGCACTACAGAAAAAATTCTGATATGACAGAATGATGCAAATATTTTTTTTAATTTATCAAAATTTTATTGGAAATTTATATGAAGAGGTATTGAAACAAAGATTTGTTTTTAATTAAAAGCAATCTTTCTGGCTTTTTTGGCTGCAAAATCAGTAATAACGTCATCGTATGACAAAGACAAAGTCGTGTCTTGTTCGATCGCAAGAATAGCAAGACCAGTCAAGCGTTCCTGACTCATTGTAGAGCGGAGATAGTTTTTAATGAGCTTTAGTTTTGAGAAACTCCGTTCTCCTGATGCTACTGTTACAGGAATTGTCATAGAATACGAGTGGCAATGTACACATTAGGATATATGTCAACAAGTTTGCGGGTATGAATAAACTGTACAATGTCCATCACCGATTTTGCATGTGGCAACATTGATGACAGTGTACTCAATTCTTCGTACAGTTCAAGTCCATTTAAATCAAAACTATCACCGTGCTTCAGGAGGCTCTCTAGATTCTTGCACTTTGTCATTAGTTGCTCTTGTTTTCCTATTTCGTTGAATTTAGTTATGTCATACAAAAATCCAAACTGTTCATGGTGTACTTGCAAGGTATTAAACCTTTCATCAACAGCAGATACTGCTTTATCCATCACAACATTAAAAAATTCAACCTCAAATTTCTTTTCTGGATCGTCTATGGGCATGATCTGCTGTACAGATTCTTCACAAAGAAGTGTCCCTGGCCTTTTAAACTCATATTAACTATGTATTTACTTTATGAAAGTTGGAGAAAACATTGTGAAAACGTAAAACATTGGCTGCCCAACTTCTGGGCTGGCAAAAGTTATACTGACTCACAGGGGAAAAAAAAAGCAGGAGAATCTTAGTACAACATTTGGTCACTCTATGCCAGGGGTCGGCAACCTTTCAGAAGTGGTGTGCCAAGTTCACTGTAATTTAAGGTTTCTCGTGCCAGTAATACATGTTTGTAGAAGGTTTCTCTCTATGTCTATATTATATAAATAAACTATTGTTATTATGTGAGGTCTTGGCCACCGGTCCTGCTCAGGCCACTGCCAGCTGAGTAAATGGAAACCCCAAACCGGCAGCGGGCTGGTGGCTGGAACCCTAGACAAGGATCCCAGGCCCTGCTCAGCCCGCTGCTGGTCTGGAGTTCTGACCACCAACTCCTGCCAGCCAGGATCCCGGCCGCCAACCCCCCCTCAGCCCGCTACCAGCCTGGGATTCTGCTCACCCAGGCTGGCAGGAGGCAGAGTGGGGCTGGCGGCTGAGCTCCTGACTGGCAAGGGTCCGGCAGCCAGAACCCCGGAGTAGCAGGAGGCTGAGTGCTGCTGGCACTCTAGACTGGCAGCAGACTGAGCCACTCAACCTCCCACCGGCCCTGCTCAGCCCGCCACCAGCCCACTCAGCCCGCTGCCGGCTGAGTGAATGGAACCCCAGGCTGACAGCAGATTGAGTGGTTCAACTGGCCTGCTCAGCCCACTGCCAGCCTGGGGTTCCTTGGGGGTCCCCAGGCCAGCAGCAGGTGCTGAGTGGGGCCGATGGCTGGTATTCCAGCTGGCAATAGGGCAGCAGCCGGAACCCCAGAGCAGTGATGGGCTGAGCCGCTCAGCCTGCTGCTGCATACCATCAAAAATCAGCTCACCTGCCACCTTTGACATGTGTGCCGTAGGTTGCCGACCCCTGCTTTATACACTAGTAAGGAGATGAGCATATTACAGTTGTTGGAGGGCTCTTATCAGGAGTAACAGGCTATAGGAAAGTCAGTCAACATTTTTTGTTTCTCTGATGAAAACTGGCCCACTCCCTGCCTCAAACCAAACCTGTCACTAATAATTGTCAACAACTTAATTTTCTGTTTTTGGCTAAGATATTGATTTAAAAAAAATATTGAAATTGGATTCAGGATTGTTAGCAAGAATTTTTGGCAAACAAAGTTGTTAAATGACAATCTAAATGGCAACACAGTACTGCTTTCATGCTTGGCTCACTCCCCAGACTGCTGGTCCAACAGCTGCAGTAGAGGAGGAGATAGGTGGAAAACTGCAGGACCCCAAAATCCACCTCTTGGGATGCAGAGTGGCAACAGCAGCAGCAAACCCTCAGGTCCAATCACACGCCAATGGGCACCTCCGCCAGCCCAACAGACCATGGTGAAGTTAGCACAGCATCTGATCTCAGGGATGGGGCACCCATGGAGCCACAGCAGCTCATCCTGCCCTGTGCAGCTCCCCCCGGATGAGATGGATCACTGGCAGCTGCCAGCCCGGGGGAGAGGCACTCCCCAGCTAGCGTGGCCAGATCCAGATGTCCTGATTTTATAGGGCCAGCCCCGATATTTGGGGCTTTGTCTTATATAGGCACCAATTACCCCATCTAGAGTGACCGGACAGAAAGTGTGTAAAATCAGGACAGGGATGGGTGGGGGTGGGGGGGTAAAAGGAGCCTATACAAGAAAAAGACCCCAAAATTGGGACTGTCCCTATAAAATAGGGATATCTGCTCACCCTACCCCAATCCCCTATTCTGATTTTTCACACATCTGGCTAGCCCCAGCCAAGCCCTGTGTGACATTCCAATCCTGGCTCGCTGCCCAGGAAGTGAGTTACTTTCACTTTCATTCCTCAGCACACAGCCAGCCTCCCCTCCTCCCCCAGCACCTCACCCAACCCAGCCCTGACGGAGGGGAGGGAGGAGAGAGAGAGGGGTGCTCCTGGGGAGGAGGGAGAAAGGAGGGGGTGCTCCGTGGGGCAGAGGGGAGGTGAGCTCCTTTCCCAACCCTACTCCCTCCCCTTCCCAGAGACCCCAGCAGCCAATCCCATTCCTCAGACTGTGCTGCATTCGGCTCTCTCTAGGACCCAGCAGCCCTGCTTCTACACTGTCTGGGCTGCCTGCAGCGTGGTGCCCCCAGGGAGAATGAGGCCCTACGCGGCTGCCTATTCTGCCTATGCCTAAGGACAGCCCTGTGTACAGCACCTAATAATGCAATGGGGACCTGGTCTCAGTTGGGGCCTCTGTACAGTACTATAGCACAAATAGTGATGACTGTGACTTATCTAGCATGGGAGGAGTACCCTTTGGGATGGTCAAAGACTTTTTTTTTATAAAGGGGGCACAAAGTTTTGGTAGATCTGGGGCTCAATATAATTTTTTTTTTCACCCCAGGATATGCTTAACCCATAATTCCTAACCCACTACTTCCAGTCCCGTAAAGGTTTAAGAAATTTATATGTGCATTTATAAGGCTTAATTCTCTCAACATGCTATTTTCATATTTTTAGAGAATATTCTCTCCTGTTCCAACTCAGACTTTTGTACGTTACAAGTGTAAGCAGGTCTGAATGAATTCTCCCCGACAGCTAGTTGGGGAGGGGGAAGAGACTTCAGGAACAAACTGTATTTACGTGAACACACCTACTCTGCATAGGTATCTAGCAGACAGGAGCTGTGTAGCTCCAAGTGATCAACTTTTGGCTGGTGTTGGGTTACGAATCACTTTAGTACTGAATGCAGGGGTAGTGAAATGTTATCAATGTTGTCTTTGTTGGAGTAAAGGGGAGCACAACTGTACTTAATCTGTCCCAAATGAGGTCCCCCTCAGCTGAAAGGACCTTGTTAAGCCAGGAACTCATATGCCAGACCTCCTCTGGAAGTAAAGAGGAGTGGGGGACAGGTGTCCCAGCCAGGAGGTATGGACTCTCCCTATGGGTCCCTGGTCTAGTTTAACCTGTTCCTCCCTGCTGTTCAAAGATAGTAAAATAGGCTTCATTACAAGCCTTTTGTTATTTGAAGTACTCAGTAAGAAGTGAAATCACTTGCGGTGGTGTAGTGTTTCTACCCAGCCAGCTGAGAGCTAAAAATCACTGACTGATCTGCAGAGGTCACAGTAGAGAAACAAGTGGCAGCAGAAGGTGACTGACAGACAGGTGGCGGGAAGGAACGGATGTGGAATTAGTGGCTGGCAGTGGCCCAGATGGCGAAGCAAGCAAGGTGCCTTCTTCCCCAGGTGGGAGGTGAACTCTCACAGATGGTTGTAGAATTCACGAATATGAGGCAGAAGACTCTGCCCCATGCACTATGGACAAGGGCGCCAGGTTTGTAAAATTTTTGGTGATGTCCAGAATGGGTCGAAGCAGAGCTGTCCCATACATAGGACAGATGGGGACAATCGCCCTGGGCCCTGCGCTTTGGGGACCCCACGCTTCAGGGGGATGCAGGGTCCAGGGTGGCCTGGGTGGTAAGCAGGGGACCTGGTGCTGGCAGCAGCAAGTGACCCTGCCCAAACCTGCTCCGCCCCACCGGCTCCTGGCGTTGCTTGGGGGAGGGGGCAGAAACCAGAAAGAGGTGGGGTGGGGTCTTGGGAGAAGGGGTGGGAGCAGGGGCAGGAAGAGGGAACGGGGGCTTTGGGGGAAGAAGTGGAATGGAGGCAGGGCTGAGCAGGGACGGGAAGAGGTGAGGCCGAGTGGAGCACTTGCTGCTGCTGACGCCAGGCCTACTGCTAACTTCCCAGGCCGCCCTGGACCCCACATCCCCTTGAAGCGCCGGGCCCCCCAAAGCATGGGGCCTAACGCGGTTGCCCCAGTCCGTCCTATGGACTGGAGGGCTCTGAAAGCGTAAGTCTAAACAGTGGTGGAGCCGGACCCACATTCCTGAATATTGGTGGCGCACGGGCACTACAGGCCCATATAACTTGCCGTCTATGACTATGGGTGGATGTCCTGTTCAGTTTTATTTTTATGGATCATTCTTGTGGCATTTTCCCTAATTAATTTTGGGTGATTTTTCTCTCCTTTCATTAAAAGTTTCTTTTCTACACTCATACTCTGTGCCTGAGTGTGGGGAAGTATTGCCTCTCACAAGCACCCGGGGTGTAGGTGCCAACTTTCCCTGGCACTGGTGGGTGCTCATGCCCCCCGACCCTGCCCCAACTCCACCCTTTCCCGTCCCCTGCACTGCCCCCATTCCAACCCCTTCCCCAAAGTTCCTGCCCCAACTCTGCCCCCTTCCTGCCCCTATTGGACTCCTTCTCCAAATCCCCAGCCCCACCTCTTTCCCGAGCGTGCTGCATTCCCTCTGCTCCCCCTGCCCCCGCCAGCCGCATGAAACAGCTGTTTCACGGTGCAAGGGCTCGGAGCAAGGGGGGAAAAAGCGGGCACGCGATGTGCTCAGGGGAGGAGGCAGAGGTGAGCTGGGGGGGGCATGGAGCTGCCAGTGGGTGCTGAGCACCTATCAGTTTTTCCCCATGGGTGCTCCAGGCCCAGAGCACCCACGGAGTCAGCGCCTATGCCCAGGGGTGGGGTGTAATTTTCCCAGGTTATTGGGTGGGTGCTCAAGCCAGTTCTGTGTGTTCTATTGTTGAAAAGGAACCCCTAGATATTGAATCCGGCCCTGGCTGCTGCTGGCTCCACCGGGCAGAAGGGTTACACTACACAAGGCTCTTGTGCAATAGTTTAGATTTGTGTCTCCTTTATTGACAAAGAGGGAATGGAGATCCTGCTTTGCAGCCTGTCTTTAGATTTGTGCAGTGCAAATTGTGATGAGTTTGTGTGCGTGCACTGACTTGTCCTGGGAGGGACCAGGGGATGGTTCTTTGTGGTGCCTGCTGTTTCAGTCCCTGTTGCTTTTGTTCCTTTACTCAGTGTGCTTAAACACCTCTATGTATCAATGGAGTGACTCTCATCAATTTTTTTTAAGTCACTATTAGGTTTGTAATCTTAAAGTGAAGCAGCTGGTGCATTTTAAATGGTTGCTCCAGTGCTTGATTTATAATGAAAGAGGTGCTGGGGCTGAAGCAATGTGTTTTGTTATTTTGGTTTTTGTTTGTTTTGTTTTTGTTTGCTGGGGCCTAGAGGTGTGGACAGGGCCGGCACTTCCATTTAGGTGACCTAGGCTGTTGCCTAGGGCACCAGGATTTGGGGGGGCGGCATTTTGCCATCCTCGGTGGCAATTCGGTGGCGGGGGGTCCTTCCACGCTCTGGGTCTTCGGCAATTTTGCGGCGGGTCCTTCACTCGCTCCGGGACCCGCCGCTGAAGTGCCCTGAAAACCGGGAGCGCAGAAGGACACCCCCACCCCCCCCGTAGAATTGCCTCCAACGACCATGGGAGCGGAAGGACCCCCGCCTAGGGCGCCAAACCCTGGTGCCACTCCTGGGTGTGGAGGCTCAGCCTTGGCACAAATTAAGCACTGGGCAGTTCTAACCCTTTCAGACCGTGCTGTGCTTCAGAAGTGGATTCAGTGTATAGGAATCAGGCATTTCAGTAACATGTCTGGAACAGGAGAGGATAGGGCTCCCCTCTCCCCTGCATCCGCCCCCACCAAAAAACCCCCCCACAACAAAACAAAACAAACTCTCATGGATTGACCTCACCTTCATGGACAACTACACTCCCACACAAGCAGTTTAGTGGACCAGTCCCTGTGAGCGGAATTAAAAAGGCTTCTGTGTAGCACAAGCTGAAAGCAGGGAAACACTCTGCACTGCACATACCATGAATACCTTTAACTTCCTTCCCATTCTTCTTTTGAAGATTTATGCCGCTAAGCTGTATTGAATGACTCCATTTGGCAGAGGAAACCTTGTGGGTTTTTTTTAACCCCAAAAATGTAGACCCAGCAATACTACTGGGAAAGTCGCACCCTGGGTATGCACATAAGATGTACAATCTGTGTTGTGCTTTCAGGAAATCTGACAAATGGCAGGCGGAGGGGAGGAAGAAATTGACTTACAAATGAGGATGAATCTTTTAAATGGCTATTCAATTAAACTAATTGCATTATTATATTTAAATGCATTTTGTCACATAGAATAAGCAGCTCTTTGCTCACTTGAAGCTGTCAGTCCATGAAAGCTAGAGGAAAGCTTCTGATGAGTGTTGGTCTGAGAGGCCAACAGTTGAGCTGACAATCTGAGATCAGTTTGATTCAACCGCTGTTCCCTATATTTCATGAATAAGAGCAATGTTCCGAAGGGTTCACAAAGAAGCCTTTGTTTCCATTGCTCCTGATCCGAAAGCTTTTAAAAAAAAAATTCCACCTAGATGTCTCTGTGCTTGCTGAATATCCACCACCCAAGGAAGGTTTTAAATCTGACAGAGCAGAGGTTGTAACCCTGTTCTAAAATAATAGGGTAAAATTAACCATTTACAAATATCAGCAGGAAGTGGAAGCTGCAAAATTAACATGCAGGTTTTCGTAAAGTTAATTTTTGTGTGAGATACATCTGACTCTGAACTGTGGGCCAGATTCTGCCACCCTTTCTTATTTTGGAAGATAAAACATTGCACAGTTAAGTCTCTCTGATGTCTTATACAAGGTGTTTCCACCTGACTGTCTTCATGCCAGTCAGTTTCACTTTTAAATTAGGATAAATTTGTGCAATCACTATAATCCTACATGCTTAAGAAAGAAAATTCAATGAATTTTCACACACTCACTCTAATTCAATGACACTTGGGCAAAAACTAAATAACTAAAGATCCCACTCCCAGTACTGCAATTGGATTTTCATAGGTAGATGCCTGCACTCCATTCACTTCAACAGGTTGCATTTGGGTGCAAGGGTCCACCTCTATACAGCTGCTTGCAGGACTAGGGCCTAGGGACATGTAAGTATAGGTAAAATGATCAATGAGTTAAATTAAACAAATCTTAAAAAAAAAAAACCAAAAAAAACCACCCATAAACACTGAGAACCTCCCACTTCCAATTCTCTATTGTTCAATGCTATTTAAATGAGGCCACTTATTCCCTAGTGGGGAGGAGCTTCTGAAACTAGGCTTCAATTTTACTACTATTATTCTCTCTCTTTGGACGTGGCCTCAAATTTATAGACTTATTTTTAGCAGAGAACTAACTAGGTTAAAACTGAAAGCCATCCAATATGTTCAAATGTCAGCTTACTTTGGAGTTTGTTTGCTCAGAGTAGCTAGTTGGAAGGTCATGGATTTACTTGTGTTGAAAAAGTAATTATTTATTTAAGTTAAGGACATTTGTCCATATGGTAGCTGTTTAACTCTTATGAATTATAGACTAGGAGCTGGGACTGAGTTTGTGTTATAGAAAGCAAAACTCTGTTGATCAAAGGAAGAATTTGACACCTGGTTTTTCTCTGTAGGATCCAAGTTATTGCAGCTAGTTGTTCAGCAGCACTTTATATCGGCTCAGGAGCTTCTCTGGTGACCATTTAAATCCAGTTTTAATCTAAAAATGGTCAGTGGTGGAGAATCCACCCTAACCCCTGGTAAATTGTTTCAATGGTTAACCACCCTCATTGTTAAAAATTTACATCTTATTTCCAATCTGAACTTGTCTAGCTTCAACTTCCAGCCATTGGATTGTGTTATACCTTTCTCTGCTAGACTGAAGAGCTCATTAAATATTTTGTTTCCCATTAGGTACTTACAGACTGTAATTAAGTCTCTGCTTAATCTTTTCTTTGTTAAGCTAAAATAGATTGAGCTCCTTGAGTCTCACTATAAGGCATGCTTTCTAATCCATTAATCATTCTTGTGGCTCTTCTCTGAACCCATTCCAATTTATTAACATCCTTCCTGAATTGTGAGCACCAGAGCTTGACCCATCAGCCCAGCAGTGGTTGCACCAGTGACAGATAGGATTAGAGAGGTTGTTTTACCTCTCTATTTGAGATTCCCCTGTTCATATATCCAAGGATTGTATTAGCTCTTCTGGCCACGCTGTCGCAATAGGAGCTCCTGTTCAACTGTTCATCCACCAAATCTTTTTCCGAGTCACTGCTTGCCAGGATAGTCCCCCATTGTGAAGTATGGCCTATGTCCTTTGTTCCTGGATGTTTACATTTACATGTTCAGTCTTAAGTGGGCTGCTGTTAGCTTTGTTATCCAAGATTTGGTGGAGTTGTGTGAGCAGTAGGAGAGCTGCATTGGTATCTGGTTGGAGTCTCCTCTTGCTCTCTGGTAACCAAGAATTGATGCTGGGCTGAGTGTCCAACAGGAAAGAATTGCCTGCATGCAGTTTGCCTTCCTCTGTTTCACAACAGATGTGTGTGTGTGTGTGTGTATAACAAACTACACTTAGCATATAGCCATCTGCATCACTGATTTCCCACAGGGAAGCCGACTGTCAAGGTCCTAGACATATGCATCCATTTGTCAGAAGAGGAACAAAACTGTCCTTGTTGCATGGATGGAGAATGGAGGCACAGAAAGATGATGTGGCTTCCTCAAAGTCGCCTGGGAAGCTTGTGGAGAGCTGTGAAGGGAACCCAGATTGTGCTGGTTCCCAGTCTGTTGCTTTAGCCATAAGACCACCCTTCCCTCTGGCACTGCAGTATAATGATATCTGGCCACACATGGTATCACACCTTGGTGTTAAGGTTGTCAAACCTGAACACTTAGGAGTTTGGTTTGTGATTGGCAGACGTGCATGTGGCTGGTGAGAACTGGCTTAAGTTTCCACCAACTGGGAACCCCTTTGTTCTCTGTTCATGTAAAGATAAAATATACCGGGATGAAAGAAGAAAATGGATATGCTATAGTATGTATAAAAAAGCAGATGATACTAAGTAATGACTGTTACATTCCATAATAAATCCTCAGCTAAAGTCTAATATCTTTGCATCTACTCATAAGGTAGAATTATTTCATTGTTTCCAGTCCACTTGTACTGATGTATGAGGCAGTGTTTCAATGCCTTCAGGACCATATCCACATTGAAGATGTTATTAATTTTCATACCAATGTTTTTTCCTGTCAGCTGCAGGTAATTATGTGGCTTAAGTGGAACTCAGTTTGGTACCTAATGCAAAAATAACTCATGCATTTTATGTGTCTTGGTCTTCTAATTCTTGCCAGAATGTCAGGCCACATTGGTTTTGTATTTATCGTAACAACTTCTCTGTAGTTTTGAGACCAAGCACATTAAGTGTGGGTCTTTATCACTTTTTGTGTTTAAATTCCAAATACCCACAAACCAGGCATGATCAGGTTGGAGTTTTGAGTCAGGCTGATTTAATACATATTTCAGATTTATGCTTGTGTTTGAAACCAACAGCTGACAGCAATAAGTAAACTAGATGCTTTTTTAATTATTTAATATACTGGATACAGTACAGTAACACTCCTTTTCTACATATTCAGCTTTTGAAACCTGTTTTTTAGCTGTTAAGATTTTAAGATACAATTGTTACAAGTATCATGCTTTATTTTCAGTAGCTTTTCTCCCTGGACTGACTGAAAAGGTACGGCAGAGGAGAAGTGCTGTGGAGTTTGTGCTAGTATTCTGATCTTCAGAAAGCCATTAAGAGTCTTCAGAATGGAATTGTTTGGGCTTGAAAGTGCTCCATTAAGCTGCAGTAATAGGCAAATTCAATATTCCAAGACAGTGCTCTGAGTTTTTTTTCCAGATCTCATAAAGCTAATCATTTATTTCTGCACCATTCGGTCCGGTGTTTTCAAAGTTTGCATAGCAATATACCAAAGAACTACCTTTAGAGTTGAGGAGGCTTCAATGCACAGGCAGGCACCTTTCTATTACAGCGAGCTTTGCAGTGTACATTTTAAAAAAAAAAAAAAGAATATTCTATTGGTGAGGCAGTGTGGGATCCACCAATGTGAATTTAGATTCTCTCCTTCAGCCAAGCTATGGGCTGACGGTTGGCGGCCAAGGTAGCTTTTTGACACACGTTGTGTTCCCTGATTCTGGCCTAGCCAATGGTTGAGTCTGCCCTGTGTGCAAATGAGAACAGTATCAAGGCTGTTCCTGTATTGTGCCCATCCCTCTGAGGCTATTAGTGGCTTTTCCATCATGTTAGGATTGCTGTAATAGAGGGGCACTCTGGCTCAAGTCCCTTCCTCTGAGGAATGTTCCCTACACCAGGAGGCAAGGACTGGGGTAGCATGGAATCCTTAGGTTAGTTCTTCTTCATGCAGAGATTCCCCAAATGCAGGTGGAATCCCTTGGTGGATGGTTAATGGCTCCTTTATGCTGCAAGTCTGGCCTATAGTCAGTCTCCAGATGTGTCCCTCCAATGCCTCTTCATAAGCAAGGAATCGTCTCTGGTTCCCAGGCACGCACTTCCTCTGGAGCATAAACCCAAATTATACCAACTGTACAGCGCAAGCTCATAGAGTTTGCGCCCCTTCCATACACAGGCTAGAAATTCCTTTAGCCTGAGTCCAGCATTATCCCCAGTTCAGTCTTTGTTCCTCAGTTGTTCTTGTGTGGGGAGTGAAGAACCACTGATGATGTCACTCCCTGCCTTATATAGCATTAGCATATGGTGGGAAACCTGTGTTTCAAAACTTGGTTCCCAGACCAGATTGTGGAAAAATACTGACCTCCCAAGATGGAGCACAGAATCATGTGGCCTGGTCACATGTCTTTGTAGAGTCATAGCAGCCATTACTTGCAGGCTTTCTGGAGTGTTCTCAGGAAGGCTTACCAGGTGGAAGATAGAGAAAACAAAAGGCCTTAGGAGATTCTTAATGGCTCATTGCCCTGAATAGGCCCTTCCAACCTGCTATCTAGACTGAAAGCATCTTGTCTAGTGGGGGTTAATCAGATGTAGCTACACTTGAAGAACAGATACATTTGTCAATATTTGTAACTTCAGATACAAAAGTGATACATGCATACAAATAGGACAATCATTCAGAAAATCATAACTTTTCCAATGATACTTCACATGATTTACCTTGTACAAAATACATCATAATATATCACTGAAGAATATGGTGTGCAGTGTCACAAGGTTAAAAACAGCTGCTGTGCTCGTGTGTGTGATTCTGTGTGTGATTCTGTGTGTGTGAGAAATGCATGAAGAAACTTATGTAAGGTAAAGCTCTGTGTTATATTCAATAAATGAAGTATGACTGGCTTCAGTGAGTTGCAGGCCTGGACAGAGGTGCAGCATTCTGACTCTGGGATTCAGTTTCAGCATAAATTGGTTCCTATTTTATCCAAGCCCAATTCACTCAATCTTACTTTTGATGGTATAGTTGTTGTGAAAACCTAATTTTTTCCGTATCTTATGTGTACTTACTTGGCACGTGAGTGAATTAAAAAGCTTTCCTGATTTGACGCGTGAAATGTGAAGTCTCGATTACTTTTATGTTGCTTTCCCTTCTGTTTGGTTGCAGTGAAAAATATTTTAATTAAAAATGAAATATGATATTCACTTTTGAGTATGTCTAGTACAGAGCAATCTAAAATTATTGGAGTGATTTATATACATACATCTTAAAGCCTAGTTTACACTACAGTTACAAACACATACTGCTTTTTGTTATTAGCTGACAGTTTTCTTTAATGAAATGGAAGTCTGAGGACAAAATCCTGCATATTTAAATAGCTGTAATGACCAGAGGTAATCTTCCTCTAAATTCATTTAATGGCATACATTTATTTTTATTTTACTTTTTATTTTTTTTGTATTGACCAGGGAAAGCAACATAGTCATGAATTGTTAATCACAGGGGTTTTGGCAAAGCCTGTGAATATTTTTGTCTTAAAAATGATCATCTATTGTTACATTTTAAGCCTATCTGGTATACATTTGCAAAGCCAGAAGGAGTTGTGTGGCTACTCTGTGCTTCAGAAAATGCTATCCTCCCATGTGCTCAGCTGGAAGAATGATACTTGTGTGACTAAAATATACCATTGGTTTCACTTTGACAGCACTCTTTTCTTTGCACTAGAAGACTGATAGTTAACACCTGCAACACTAGGCTGCAGTATTATAAATTATATTGTTTAGAAGAAAGTTCAGATGAGACCTTTCAAACTACCCTTCTCAGGCTCTTTCTTCAAAAGGTAAAGGATAGACTATGGACCAGCGCACCAAGAGCTATCTCATTACATAGCTTGAGAGGTCATGGCTGAATGCACAATAGGGGTTTTGAGAGAGACAAGGTAGGTGAGGTAGTATCTTTTGTTGGATCAACTTCTATTGGTGGAAGGGCCAAACTTTTGAGCTTCACAGAGCTTTTTCAGGTTTGGGCAAGGAAACCAGACTGAGCTAAATACGAGCTGAGACAGATTATTAAGCACAAGGAGTGCTGTAGGAGACAACTCTTAATTGCCCGCTTCATTTTAAGTTAACAGGCAGTAGGATGTGTTAGAAATGTTAGTGCAAAACAATGCTTAACTCATTTTTAGTCTTCCAGCTACTGGTAGATGAGACTGGTGCCTATTGATAAATACTTGAGTCCCAACCTATTTAATTACACATTACAGCCTTTAGTATGGAATCACTATATAAACTCAAATTATGTTCTGTCTCTCAGTATATGAATGTAATTTTATGTTCTTCAAGTGCTATCCCCGTGGGTGCTCCACTCTAGGTGACGGTGTCTCCCAGTGCCGTTGATCGGAGATCTTCAATAGCAGCGCCTGGTCGGGATGCACATGCTTAGCTGCTGTCTCGCAGTCTCGTTAGTCTGCTTGAGCACGTGTGTTTTCACACCCCCCTCGGTTCCTTTTCAACAGTCCTTGGCTGAAAATGGGACTTGAGGGCACGGCTAACCTCTTCCCTGGTCTCTGAAGGAAAAAAGTACAAAGACATAGAAGCAGTTAGTTAAAAAATCCCAGTTATTTCCTTTCCTTTAAAACAGTTACCTAGTTGAAAATAACCCAACCAAACAAAATAACCCTCTCCCCCCCTCCTCAAGTTTTGTCTACCATTGAGACACTGTCCCCTGGCATTTCTAGTGCAATAATACTAGGATCTTCAGGATTTAAGAAATGTGCTTCCTGTCAAGAGTCTATACCACGTCCGATGGACACTCATGCTGTGCGAAGTGCTTCGGTGAGACACACGTCTTTGCCAAGTGTGTCCATTGTACAGCCTCAAAACCAGGGCTCGTCATGACAGGGACATGTGGCTGAAAATGCTCCTGATGGAGAAATCCTTACAACTGCCGATGGAGATGAGCAATAGCAAACCCTCTCCCTCACGCTCCCCGGCCAGGTCCAAACTGATTGGGAGCGGGGCTTCACCTGCTCATGCAAAGAGGCAGGAAGACCAACTGTCTCCATCCAGAGACTTTCAAAAGGGTAAAGGGTCTCCTGTGAGATCCTTACCCTCAGTGCTGACAACGCCGAAGGCAGGTGCCTTCGACCATCCCAGCACCACAGCCATGGCTCCTGCGGAGCGCAGGGGCAGAGACCCAACTTCCCATACTGGGAAGGTCCCCTTGGCACCGAAAATAGGCCCAGTGCCAACAGCAAGTTCTGCCCCGTTGAACATCGGCACTGAGTCTGCCTGCTACTGCAGCAGCAGCAGCAATTCTTAAGTCAGGATGACGTCTCAGGGGCCCCTGAGCCTGACTCTCTGCTCCTTGACACACAATGCTCAGTCTTTTGATCAGCTGCTCTCCCCACCTGACTTGGCTACCTTCACTGACAGCAAGCCCGATAGGCAGTAGCAGGTGGAGTTCTCCCCACCTGCCTCTCCTCCTCCACTGGAACCATTTGCACCTCAGGTCATAGCTCACAAGCACCAGCCTCAGTTTGCCTACTTTGAGCTCCCCCCTGGCCATGGGCGGGACCTAACTTCTTATTCCATGCCTTGGCCTCAGTGGTACCCTTGGCCAGTTCCTGCTGCCAGTTGTCCTCACGATTCTTCCACCAGACCACAAGCTTGTTCTGTGCCTCTATCCCAAGCTTAGTCTACTAGAGCACCTGAACGCCCCCCCCCTCGCCCCCAGAGGTGAGCTATGGACCATACCCTGATTCACCGACTCCTAACTCTCCATCAGCTCCAGACAGAGCCCTCATGCCTCCGCCTCCAGAATATGGATGACTTTAAACAATTTCAAGAACTTTTCAAGAGGGTGGCACTCAGCCAGGACATCCCTTTAGAGGAGGTCTAGGAGACACAACACATTCCTCAAAATCGTACAACCCTCTGCACCCTCAAAGATCGCACTCTCCATAAATGATGCACTCCTAGAACCAGCTAACACCTTCTGGCAGACCCCACCCTCTCTTCCACCAACTTGCAAAAAGGTTGAATGTAAATATTGTGTTCTTGCTAAGGACGTAGACTTCTTCTTTTCCCATCCACAACCGAATTCTCTTCTAGTGGATGCAGCAACACACAGGAGGAAACAGCCGCACGATCGACCCACCCCTCAAGACAAGGACCTCAAATACCTTGACCTCTTGGGCCACAAGGTCTATACCTCCTCCACTTTGCAATTCAGAATTGCAAACTATTCTGCCCTACTTGCAAGCTACAACTTCGACAATTACAATAAACTCTTTGATTTTTTACCTTCCATATCCCGGAGGACAGGAAGGAAGACTTTAAGTCTGTCCTTGTTGAGGGCCAATTGATCTCCAGAATGGCCCTACAAGCATCTCTGCGCATGGTGGACACAGCAACCCATGCTACTGTAACTGCCGTGGTTATGTGCAGATCTTCTTGACTGTCTGCATCTGGTATCCCCAAAGACCTGCAGACCAAAGTGGAGGACCTCCCCTTTGATAAAGATAAGCTTCCCCCCCACCCAAAAAAATGAAGTCCTTCACACTATGAAAGATGCTAAAGCAACCCTGCGCACCTTGGGCATCTACCCATCCCTTCTCAGGAGACCACGGTATCAATCTTATCAGAGGCCATGCACACAACAATATCACGAGCCCCAGACCATATCATATAGCCAGGAATTGCACTAGAGCTCCTAGGCGCAGACAAAACCAGGCATAACCAGCTACCACCCACCCATCGGGAAACAAACAACAATTCTGAAGCATTGGTTGAGGGTCTGCACGATCACCCCTTGCCTTCACTGCCCATTTGGCCACTGCCTCCAGGTTTTCCACCATGCCTGGCAGCAGATCACACAGGACCATTGGGTCCTGGAAATAGTTCAGACTGGTTATTCCATCCCTTTTATATCCTACTCTCCTACCCTTCCCTGTCCCTCTTCAAGGACCCCTCTCACAAGTGCCTACTTCGCATAGAAGTGGCTCATCTTCTACAGCTAGGTGCAGTGGAACTTGTGCTGACACAACATTGAGGAAAAGGGTTCTACTCCCGTGGAGGATGGAGGCCTATACTAGACTTACGTCAACTGAACAAATTCATACGTGTACAGAAATTCAAGATGGTCACTCTTAATAATAATACCCACACTGGATCAAGGGGACTGGTTCACAGCCCTCGACCTACAGGACGCCAGTTTTCACATATCTATTCATCCAGCCCACAGATGCTTCCTGCAATTCGCACTCAGACACAACCGTTTCCAATACAGGGTACTCCCTTTCGGACTCTCCACAGCACTGAGGGTATTCGCCAAGTCCCTAGTCATAGTTGTGGCCCACCTCTGCAGACATGGGATCATACTTTTCCCCCTTCCTAGACAATTGCCTCATCAAAGGCAACTCATGCGACAAGACATTATGAGCTAACCATTTCGCCATCTCCCTCTTCAACAGCCTAGGTCTGCAAATAAACTTCCAAAAATCCACCCTGACCACCTACACAGCAGATCGATTTCAGCAGAGCTCACCTGGACTCAATTCGAACCAGGGCCTTGCTCCAACACAGATTCCTTGCTATTGCACATCTCAGATGCCTGTATCATGGGACGAACGGAAAGCGTGCAAGAATTTGCCTACAGCTCCTTGGCTACGTGGCAGCCACCACCTTTGTAGTCAAGTACACCAGGGTGCACGTGAGATGTCTTCAGGGTTGGCTCAACTCCAACTGCAAACCCAGCAGACACAGCTTCTGCATGATGCTAACTCTTCCAGTGAACGTACTATCTTTCCTGCATTGGCGGACAAGACCAGAGAACCTCTGGTCTGGGTGTTCCTTTCCCGCAACGCTCCCCAGCACTCATGCTTGCCACGGATACTTCTCTGCAGGGCCGCCCAAAGGGGGGGGAAATTTGCCCCGGGCCCTGAAGGGGCCCCTACAAGAGCTTTTCAGGGGCCCTGAAGCGGGGTCCTTCACTCGCTCCGGGGGCCCTGGAAAACTCTCACAGGGCCCAGGCCCCCAGCGCGTCTTCCACTCCGGGTCTTTGGTGGCAGGGAGTCCTTCCGCTCCAGGACCCGGCGCTGAAGTGCCGGGTCTTCGGCGGTGGGGGCCCCCCACTGCGGGTCTTCGGAGCACTTCAGCGGTGGGTCCTGGAGTGGAAGGACCCTTGCCGCTGAATTACCGCTGAAGCGGGGGCCCCCCGCCGCTGAAGACCCCAGGCCCCCTGAATCCTCTGGGCGGCCCTGCTTCTCTGATCGGTGCACTCCCCAACCAGGTGGAGACACAGCTCAGGGCCTCTGGTCCCTGCCAGAGACGCATCTGCACGTAAATCTCCTAGAGCTCAGAGCAGTGAGACATGTCTGCCTTCACTTTCTCCCCTTCATAAAGAACAAATCTATCCAGATCGCTGGACAATATAGCATGTATGTTTTACATCAACAGACTAGGGAGCACAATCGCACTCCCTATGTATGGAACTGGTGCATTACACACCACATAGAAATTGTTTGCTTCATACCTACCCGGATGTCACAACACTACCGCTGACACACTCAGCAGACACTTCTCCGAAGAACATGAATGGGAATTACATCCCATGATACTATGACAGCTCTTCTGCCACTGGGGCACCCCATCAATAGACTTCTTTGCCACAACCCAGAATCGCAAATGCCACCTATTTTGCTCCAGAGTGGGATTTAGGACTGCATCCCTAGGAGACAGATTCTTCATCCTGTGGAACAACTCCCTCATGTATGCTTTTCCACTGATCTCTCCGATATGCAGGGTTCTACACAAGATCAGAGACGACAAGGCCTGGGTCATACTTATTGCCCTGGCTTTGCCGAGACAGACATGGTATCCTTACCTGCTCTGCATGTCCATCCGTCTTCCACGGACTCTCCCCAACAGACCAGATCTGCTTTCTCAGGACAATGTCCGGCTTCATCATCCACACCTCGAGAAACTCCACCTAATGGCGTGGTTTCTTCATGGTTCCAGACCCATGAACTAGCCTGTTCTGAGCAAGTCTGATATGTCCTGCATAGTAGAAAAGACTCCACTCATAAGACTGACTTACTTGCAAAAGTGGAAATGCTTCTCCGTGTAGTGCTCCCATAAATGCTTGACACCCCATACTGTGACCCTCCCTAACATCCTAGACTACCTTTTGAAACTAAAACAGGATTGGCTCTTGCTCAGCTCCATCAGAGTACGCCTCACGGCCCTCACCACCTCCATGTTTTGCTGAATGGATATTCACTCTTTGCCCACCCCACAATAAAATGCTTTCTCAAGGGCCCACAAAATCTCTACTCTGAGATTTATCCATTGGCAGCTGCCTGGAATCTCAATCTAGCTCTTCTCAGTCTTATGGAACCTTCCTTTGAGCCCTTAGCTACCTCATCTCTTCTTCACATGTCTATGAAGGTAGCTTTCTTGGTTGCCATAACATCAGCAAGGAGAGTAGGGGAAATAAGCACCCTGATAGCCTACCCTCCCTACACAACCTTCTCTAAAGATAGTTCCCTTGTGACCCCACCCTAAATTTCTCCCTAAGGTAGTGTCACCTTTCACCTTAACCAACCAATATACTTACCTGCATTCTATCTCAAACCTCATGAGGCTCCGCACGAAGTGGCTCTACATATCCTCTGCATCAGATGGGTAATCACCTTTTATCTAGACGTGACTAAACCATTTTTAAGTCCCCGCGACTATATGTCTTCACTACTGAGAGATTGAAGTGTGCGGCTATCTCTAAGCAATGCCTTTCCAGGTGGATCTCTGACTTCATCAGATATTGTTACTCTTGTGTGGTTGTGTGAATGCGGTATCAGAACTCATTCTACTCGAACTATGTCAACATCCATCGCCTTCCTCCATAACGTACCTATCACTGATATCTGTAAGGTGGCCAAGTGGACATCTGAACACGCATTTGCCAAATGTTATGCTATCACGCAGGATACCACGGCACACAACATAGTACGCCGCACAGTACTGTCTACCGTCGTCACTGCTGTAACTCCAAAGTCCCACCAGCCATATTGGGTACCTCTTCACATTCACCTGGAGTGGAGCACTCACAGGAACAGCACTCGAAAAAGAAGAAACGGTTACTTGCCTTGCAGTAACTGAGGTTCTTCGAGATGTGTCTCTCTGTGGGTGCTCCACTCCCCACCCTCCTCCCCTCTACTGTGGAGTACTATTCCAACATCTCCATGGTAGAAAAGGAACTAAGGGGAGTGTGGGATGCGCATGCTCAGGCAGACTCTAACAAGACAGCAGCTGAGCGCATGCGTCCTGACCAGGCACTGCTACCAAAGAGCTCCCACAGGGACACGCATCTCGAAGAACCTCAGTTACTGAAAGGTGAGTAACCTTCTCTTTCCTCTCTCAGAATGGAAACCTCTAGTTAAGTGACTACTATAGACAATACTGTTGGCGTTTTGAAAACTCAGCAATAACTTAAAATGGATTGACAACTGTTTTTATACAGTAGAAATACAGAGGAGTAACCTGCCACTCTTTTAACAGACAAGGTGGATGAGGTAATTATCTTTTATTGGCCCAACTTTTGTTCATGACAGACACAAAGATAATTACCTCACCTACCTTGTCTGTCTGTCTCTCTGTCTAATATCTTGGGACCGACCATGGCTACAACAACTCTGCATACAGCTATTTAAATAGTCATGAAACATTCAAAATATTTGCTGCAAATGAGTGACTGAACAGATGGACAAAGTAGCAAAATGCAACACTTACCTTTTTAATTTTTATTTTTTTTTAAGAAAATGGAAAAACCGGAACAGAAAATTCCAAACCTTTGGAACTTGTTTGCACTTGCTTTTCAGAATGGTCTCAGAGAAGTTCATTGGATCATGTACTAAATACAGGACAATATTATCTGGCAGTTCTAGAATAGCAGCACTAGATACCAAAGGGAGGTTGGGTAACCATGGGGCCATAAGGGCATGGGTCCAGCCCTTTCTGCAGTGGTCAACGGGGCAGAGCTATGCAGGGGGGAAACACGTGGTTCACCATTTCAAAAGGTGTGGCAGCCCTTGCTTTGTTATGCATGCTCCCGGGAGCATATCTGGCTGGCTAAGGTACACCTCCACCCATCAGAAGGAGCTGTATAATCTCATTCTTGCAAGTGGGTGGCAATTGTAAGGGGAAAGAAATAGTGTTTATATAAATTGCCTGGCCTACTGCTGGTGAGTTGTATTAAACTTTTCTGTTGTACTTAAGATGTATTTTTAAGCAATGTCCATGGTGTCTACAGCATATGGATAGGAACTTTTTTATTTTGGCATCTCTGAGGAGGTCAGGATAGAGTTAATAACATTAGTTTATTTACATTAATAATCACTTGTAAGGATCTGATTTTATTTAAAATGTGAAGTCCATGAGTTCTACCCTGACTTCAGTGGGGCCATGGCTTTCATGCTTGGCATCTAATTCCTCTAAATCTGAATGGAAATGTCTCCATTGCATACATTACTTCAAATACTACAGCAGTTGTGAACCTTACCAATTGTATAATCTATTATTATTTTATTTTACTTAGTGCTGGGATAGTCACCGTACAGGAGGAACTCTTGAAATAAACAATCGTTAAATATGGCAATAATAATGGAATGTGCACTGTGAGATAGTTATCTAATTACTGACATGTCAAGTTTGTATCAACAATTTGTTTTGAAATAAAATATAGTTAGATTCTTTAGCTCTAAATATTTCTCTGAGGAATAAATGTCAGACAGCAAATAATAGAACAAACGAAAGAGATCTCGTAAAAGACCTCTTGATAATTTAGAGAACATGTACATTGTGACTTGACGATTCTTGGCCTTGGTTCCTGGGCTCTATTATAAACAGTCAATGGTTGTGAAAATGAAGAATCTTGCCAATGGGGAAAAAAGATAAGGATAGTAACAGATGCTATAAGCACCCAAAGGCTTAGTTAGCTGTGGAGGGATATAAATTCTGAACTGAACAGTAATTGCTTTATTTGGTCATAGCTTTGGAAAGTAATGTAGCGAAAGAAACAGATGCATCTAATTTGGTATTCAAATCAAGAGTTCTGATAGACGCTTCCAAGAATGACAACTCCATTATTGCAATTTGTTGGTACAGAGTAAGGAATAGCCACATTAGTCAATGCGCTAAATACCAGTCAACACTGAGTGGACACTTGGCGAACGCGTCTGCTGACATGTTAGCTAAATCGTTTGAACATTTTTGGGTCAGTTTCCCATTCGTTCTATTTGTTGTTCACTTGAGGTATACCAGATGTCTTGGGGAGCAGGCTTTTATGTAGGCAAATACAGGTATCCATGCATGGATGAGCAGGTTCATTTGTGATTCTGTGTTTGTACCAAAAGTGGCTGCATGCTACCCCTATGTCTCTGGCTTAGAATATTTGGGAGCTGAGGGTGCTAGAGGGAGACTAGGAGATTGAGAAAGCTAGTGATTACTATGACATTACACCCCATATTCTTCTTAGAAATATTATGATGTGAATATGGCACGATTAAGACGTGTTATGCAAGATGGATCATGTAAGGTATCATTGGAGAGGTTATGATTTACTAAATATGATTATCCTATTTGTATGTGTGTATCATTTCTGTATCTCATGTTAGGAATATTGGCTAAGTATGCAAACATCGTTGTAATTGTTAGTCTGGTTGGCGTTCCCCAAATGCAATCTGCCGGATGGGCCATTAGGAAGGACAATAGGACTTTGAAGATGCTAATTTCTCGCCTTCCTGAGAAGTTTCCTGGAATGCTGATTTGACACTGCAGGTCAGGTGATCATGTAACCTGGTACCGAACACCATTTTGGACTTCTAATGTTTTTCCATTAAGAGGATTTGGGGGTCAATCTGAGAAACAAAGGATTCCTGCTGTATGCAAATCCTATTTAAGGCTGGGAAGTGAGTTAATCTTGGTTCTCCCCCACTGCCTCCCCATTCAAGAAGGAAGACTGCTGAAAAAAACCTTAAACAAAGGAACTAAGCTGGGAGGGGATGGGGGGAGGGCATGTTGGGGCTGAGCCCTGGTGAGAAAGATCTAGCTTGTGAAAGGAATACCTGGAGATTTAAGCTGTAAGAAGTTCAGTTTCCCTTCAAGAAACTCTGTAACCTGCATAAAACAACATTTAGGATGAGCATGTGCTACTATTAACCAGTTAATTTGGTGTATTCAGCTTAATTTGTGTGTTTGTTTTTATTTACTCAGTAATCTGCTCTGATCTTTTTGCCATCCCTTATAATCACTTAAAATTTATTCTTTTGTAGTTAATACACTTCTGTTTTCTAAAACCCAGTTTGTGCAATTCATAACTGGTGGGGCAAAAGGCTGTGCATACCTTCCTCCACATTGAGGGAGGGAGTGAATTTCATGAGCTTACGCTGTATAGTTCTCTGTACCGTGCAAGACCATACCATTTTGGGTTTACACTCCAGGGCGTGTGGTGCACCTGAGTGCGGGGCAATTCCCTAGCTGAAAGCCTTCCCATGCAGCACTGATTTCAGTATCGGCTTCATTCTGCAGCTGGGTGTGTCCCTACCTGCGTGTGTGCAGTGGGACAGGGGGAGGGAGCCCAGGCTGGTTGAACAGATGGGCTCAGTGGAACCCCAGTTCATCAGGTGGCACCCTGAAGTGTGAGGTGGGTAACCAGTTACAATTACAACACCAGCACTTAGGATATGTCTACCCTTCAAGCTGGGGATGTGATTTCCAGCTGAAGGAGACATCCTTGTGCTAGCTCTGATGGAGCTAGTGTGCTAAAAATAGAACATAACCATGGCAGCATGAGGGCTGGGTGGGGCTAACCACCCCAAATATGTACCCATTGTGGTAGCCCCTCTGCTTGCACTATTGTGGTGACACTATTTTTTAGCTGGTGTCTCTTCACACGCTGGGAATCGCACCCCCAGCTTGAAGTGTAGACGTACCCTTAGTGACCACTGGCAGGAAAGCTATGAAAAGGAGACAAGCACTAGAAGCAAAAAAGGTCTCTTGCTTGGAGATACTTTTGTAGCAAGAGACACGCACGGGAAGGCTGGCAAGAGATTGATCTTTCTTTTCTGAGTCTGTTGCATGAGGTTGGTCTCTGTTACAAAAAAATTCTGTTTTCTCTGTAGAATTTTACAGGAATATGACATAGAAAGCCCAAGGAAATGTGAAACCTTTCCAACCCTCTCCTGTTACAAGAGCATTATATTTAGCGGTGTACAAGGCCAATCAGAGGCGGGACCAGGAGGGCTATTTGGCTTGGGCCTCATATTTAGACAGTTGTTAATTTTTTGGCATTTGGTAAGTTTCTCAACTTGTTTTTTGGTGCCTTATTTTGTTTTCATGTGTCATTGTTTTCTATTTGTATTATGGCGAGGGGCCTCAAAAGCTGGAAATGGCCTGGGCCTCTCTTGACCTCTGAGGGGGCCTGGCTGTGTACATTGACTTTGAGGATCATTTGGCTCTAGGTTAGAATTGAGAACCCTGGAAATGATTGGAGGAAGGAATATCTGGCACATAATTCAAGTAAAGGTATCGAAAGAGCCATAAAAGTGGGAGACAGGAAAGAAAAGAGGTAATGGTCAGCCAAAATTTATCTTCAGGATGAGCTGTTCATAGCTTGCTAGTTACTCTCTGAATGTCTCTTTAATAGGAAATAGTAGTGGCATATATCTTTTTTTTTTTTTTTAAGGTTGCTTTTTCTCTACTAGAAATCAAATCTGAAAGCAGTTGTTTTGTTGTTTTTTTACATAAATTAGAAAACACGTATTCCAGCAGTTTCAAATATTACCATAGCTCACAATGTCATGTATGGCAGTATATAATAAGTCAGAGCGCACACTTTTATGACCATTTTTTTGTTTGGTGCACGTTCTTTATAAAGAACTTCTGAGTTTCACATCTCTCCCTTGGCCCAAATCCATTCTTAGTTTAACCCCATTGACTTCAGTAGAGTCATACCAGGGATGAATCTGGCCCATTGTGTCTTTAGCAAAATATGAGATCTATCTTTTGCTTATCAAATAAAAATATGCGTATCCTTGTGCAAACTAATGCTAATGGAATCAATATGGCAACAGAAAGCTTACAACCTCTCCCCACTTTTCTACAATCTGTTTTCTTTGGCACCCATTAATTCTTATATTGATTTTGCTATAAGCACAAACTGCATTTCTATCACAGCCCAAGAAAAAGACCACATTGATTACATTGGAATAAGTTACGTTATAAAAATGAAATGCCTAAAACATTCAAATGTAGTAAACTCTCTTAAAGTACATAAATCACATTGTTTAATGTTGTAAATGAGCAATACCTCCTTAAACACCAGAAAAATATGATGCCATAAAACAATTTTGACATGGAATAACAATCTCTGTTTCTCTGTACCTGCCATTTCAAAAGTGCTATCAATAATGGTTATGGTTGTTTGTAAGCAGAATGGGAAAGTGTTCTCAATATCCCTTTAAAAAGTTCCTTCAAAGTCACTTTGTAAAAATGACAACACTGGTGTTAACTAGCTATAAATAAATCCTGATTTACTATTGTCACGTTTGCTTTTATTGTTCACTCATCAGAAATTTTTTGCCCGGCAATTACTAATGATCCCTTTTGTGATACAAATATACTGGTGGGTTTGACTATTACTGACAACTTGTCAACACTATGAGGGCCAAATCCTCTCTAGATGGAGCTGTGTCCATTTACATCACCTTAAATGGGAATATACTTGCTTACACCTGCTAAGAATTTAGCCCTAAGTAGTGAAAACCTCTAGTGGTTCTAAATACATTCTCCTTTGAGGGCATGTTATGTTGATAAAGAAATAGTGTAGAATTTCATGGTCTCTCTAAAAAGATGATGTTTTCATCACAAACATTAGAACTGCTTGCAGAATATTGATGGTACATATATTTTAATCCTTCAGTTACTCAGTGCATAGGCTATTCACCCTGTACACCACCATACTCACCAATGGTGGGTAAAATAAATAAATCTTCCCTTCCTCTGGCATTTCTTATTCAGATCAGGTGAGATTACTTGATCTTGGATTATTTCCATCTTAACGTTCTGAAACACTAAGGTATTGGCCTTGTCCTGATTACCAAAGGGGAATTAATACATTCCACTTTTAAAAACTAGGATGTGGTTAAAATCTATTTCTGGCACTTGGGTATTTCTCTTTTGCTGTTACAGGTACTTTGTTGTTTCTGACATCAGGGCCGCCTGGGGAGGGGCAAGTGGGGCAATTTTCCCCGGGCCCTGCAAGCCCTGGCCTGGCGGCAGGTCAGGTCTTTGGCGGGACTTTGGCAGCAGGGGGCCCTTCAGTGCTGCTGAAGACGCGGAGCAACTGAAGGGCCCCCCGCCACTGAAATGCCGCCGAAGACCCGGACTGCCACCGGGTGAATATATGCACCGCAGCTCCCCCACTTTGCCCCAGGCCTCCTGAATCCTCTGGATGGCCCTATCTGACATCAGTGTGTGTATATTTTGAGTCTAATTCATATTCTTCCTGAATAACAGTATTTAAAGCAGTGTGACCTAGAGGACTAATCCAGGACTAGGAGTTAAATTCATGGTATGACTCTTCGCTCTAAGTCTGACACTGACTCCCTGTGTAGCTATAGGCAAGTCATGTAGCCTCTTTGGGTCAGTTTCCCTGTCTGTAAAATGAAGATAATCAATATGAATTATGGACATATTGGGACAAAACTCTGTTCTTAATTTTTTTTCTTTCTGCTCTGATACATTGCTGCAAAATCCAGCCAAATTTAACTGAGTATAAAGGTGTCACTCTGGATTTAGACTAGTGAACAGAATTTGGCCTATTAATTCTCAAGGAGAGAAGGAAGCTTTATTTTTGGAGATTGAATAGAATCCAAGGAAGTTCGCTTCCTTTTTATTTCCAAAGAGTTTTATGAACTAAAAGCAATTCAGTAAAGCTACTACTGCTTTACCAGCAGCTGGCCTCCATTCAGAATAGTTTTGGCTGAAGCCAATGAAAACAGGGCTAAGTAGCAGCCTTTTGGGCGGGTTGTGTGTGCCAGACAATAATCACCAAAGGAATGCAGTGTATGCAGCATGCATGCTGTGTATTTATACTCTGTAAATGTTCTCTTTGTTGGTGCCTTTTCCTCAAGTAGGTGAAGGATGTGAAAATTATCTCACCCTTGGGTAGTGTGAAGTCTGCAGCTGCAAACGGTTCATTACTTGGCACTTCCTTATTCTAATTTCCTAACATTAGCTTTTCCCATATGGCTATCAATCTGCCCCTTTAAACTTGTAAGTACTTGTCTAATGGGAGATGCCTATCATACCAATTTGGCCAGCACTGTAGTGTTTTTTTTTTTTTTTCACACCCTGTGAAGCTGTACAATCAGCACAGAACAGCAGGCCTGTTACTTTTTGCCAGTTTGGTAGGATCAGTACCACTTTCCCTCGCTACCATCACAGGCTGCTGCATAAGGTGATATCAGGAAGCTTGTAAGAAGGTAGGGGGAAGAGGATGAAATTTATAGAAAGCCATGAATGTTGCAAATCTTGTTTAAATGGATTTCTGCACTTGTAAATTGGCATTCTAAAAGGAGGGTGCATATGCAAGAAAGTGTTACAGCTCCCCTTTTAAAGTCTATGGTGAAAGTATCTTGGACTTCAGCATCCTGCAGAAAAAGGCCTCTACTGAAGAGAACATCTTCATTTGCCAGTGTTCTGATCCTGCAAGGTCCTGAGCACTCTAGTCCTGACATACAAAAACACTTAAGCACGCACTCAACCTACACTTCAGTGGAACTACTCATGTGCCTAATTATAATGTATTGTTCAATACATTGCTGCCAGTTTAACATGGAAACAAGTGAATAATTGTATAGCTGCAGAGCCCAGTTCTAACACTAGTGCAGATACCTATTTTAGATCATTATAAGGCCCCCATTACTGTAGTAGCTGAGACCTCACAATCTTTAATGTATTTATTCTCACAGCATCCCGGGCCTTTGGAGTAGGGAGGTGCTAGTTTCCCCATTTTATAGATGGGAGCTGAAGCACAGAGGCTAAGTGATTTGCCCAAGGTCACACAGCAAGTCTGTGATGGAGCAGGAAGTTGAACCTAGTTCTCCTACATTCTCAGCTGGTGCCTTAACGCTGCACCATCCTCCTTCTGCTAGCCATTAAAGGTAATGTTACTCCAGATTTAGTAACAGACTAACATTTGGCTCTGCAACTATACAGGCTATTAATTTTTCTTCTATTTTATGAGACTCTACACAGATGTGAAGTGTATGATGGAAGTTATATATACTGTGACTCTCTTCCCAGGCAGCAAACCATAATTACAAACACTAAAGATTTACTCTACTGGCACTGGAATGCTTCTCATTCACCTAATTTGACTTTGGTACATTCTAGAAGACTTTTAGCCACAGTGTTTGGCTCTTCACTTACTAGATTTACTTCCTTGCTGAATTAGGGGCTAGTCTTAAGTCTTTGCTCAGGTGAAACGCAGTAGGTGTTTTTGTTTTCTAATAAGGATTTCAGGAACAGGGCCTAAAAATCCCTACTGGATTAAGCAATAGCAATATGAAGCTTGGATTATGTCCATGATGCAGAGTGATAGTGACATGGGAGCATCTAATGGATTAGATTCTCGCCGATGAGCAAAGGCCCTGATTCACACTGCGTTACACCAGTTTTACGCCAATATAAAACCATTGATTTTTTTTTCGTTGGTGTAAAATTGGCACAGCAGAGTAGTGAATCAGGCCCAAAGTACAGGTAGTGCAAGCAGTATCTGTGGTTTAAAGGTCCCCTTTGCTCTCCCATGATGCTAGTGCAGCATCTTGGTCCTTCTGAGGACCACTTTAAATTAAGACAGCTGCAAATGGCGCAATGGGGCAGTGCAGCTGGTGGGGACACAAATCAGCATTCCCATTGCACTCCGTGTCAGCCGGGACCACTAATGATCCAACCAGTGGACCAAATTTAGTGATGAGTCCTGGTCATGTGCCACCTGAGGCACATTGCACATACACTAAGAAGTGCAGCTGGTACCCCAATCTATGGTGGCAACAGCAAAGCAGCCACAGTGCAATGGTGAATGTGTCCCAACAAATTCAATGGGGATAGTTAGAATAAGAATTTCAGATGAGAGGCATAAAGGAAAGAGTTAGTTATTTTTGAGGGTAAGCCCTTTTGATGGCCTTATTTCATGTGGGTGCAGCAGATCTAAGTGCTGTTATGATGGATAGAAGAGAAAAGATATTGTTCAGTGAAGAGGCTCTGAATGGACATTTTGGTAAAAATTGCAAGATTTCTTAAAGCACAGCAAGTGTGAAGAATTGAGTATCTGGGAACTGCCGAACTTGGGCTTTCCTAGCTGGTGCTAACAGGGTGAACACATCAGTTCATACAGTGATTTCACCTCCCTACCCCCAGGCCTCTGTATATTAGGCCCTATATACTGTGTGACAAGCTGGACCTAAGTTCTGCGGCAAAATGGAGATTCTAGCAGAGATGGTCAAGTAGCAGCCAGAGAAGAGTGAGTTAGGAGAATCACTTCAACCCTCCTTCAGTTTCATGGAGGATTTTGAAAGAGAGGATTCTGAAATTCCTGGCCCCTCTCAGAGCCCCTCCAGCATAACACTAGGAGAATACTTGGCCTCCCGTGAGGGATATTCTCCCTTTAACCTGGATAAAACTTGCTCTCCTTTTAAACCCAAATGGATTTTCAAGCCTGACTTCCGTATTTATCTATCTGAGATGATGATGATGCAGCTCAAAAAAACAAAATAAACACAAAAAACCCCTGATCTAAATACATATATGGCCGCATGCTCTGCACTCAGTTCAGTTGCTGTGCTCTGTCCAGACAGCATAAAGCAGTAAGAAACCTGCCATGCGGGGCAACTGGAAAATCCCCTAATGTTGTAGGAGTGGTGAAAAGCTGCCACTATTTATGATACCTGCTTTGCCAGGCCCCCATGGTGAGGGTTCTAGGTCTGGGCTGAGGAGGAAGTGTGTGGGTCCTGTGACAATCCCCAGCCAGCAAAATGCTGCCTAGAATCACTTTTGCTGGCATAATCAATATCAGCCCTTAGGTTGCTTTTAAGTTATTTTTGGGTCCAGTCAGCCTTAGGATTGGGGGAACAATGGCTTAGAGATACCTTTCCTGCCAAACTGCCATTCTGGAGTAAATGCAACTTGGCTGGCCTGTGGCATTTAGTCAGTATGGTACAGATTCAAAAGCTGTCCCATAATGATTAGGCTGAAATAATGAACATGTGTAAAATGAAACTGTGGGCCTAGGAAGTAGTGGTATTTACCCAAAAGACTGGCAGTGCTGTAGGGTTTCTATGAGTCATTTTTAAGTAGACACAAGAACATCTCCACCGTGCCTTTTTAAAAAATGGAAGGGAAAACAAACCTGTTTTATGTAAATAATGCTGAGGTTAGGACACAGTGACAGACGGCAGGACATATGAAGTCAAGCCTGACACTGTTCTTTTGTCGCTCCATCCTGCGCCCGACTTCTACACTGTTTTTGTACCTCATGTGCCAACCATGAAGGACAGCGTCAGCCCTAATGTTACTTTCCATGGCTGTTGTGGATGAGTGTCACAACCTTAAAGTTAAACGACTTCTTCTATTTAATAGCTGCTGAGGCGCAGATGAAGTCACTTTGATTTTTGACAGATGTTAGGTGACTGGGTAAACAAAACTTAATACTGTATCATCTAGAAATATCTTTTTGTGATCGCCTGACTTAGAATTCTGAGGGGATGCAGATACAACTGCTTTGTAATTATGTTTTAGATTAATGTAATCATTATAAAAATACTTCCTTGGATTGGATGATTATCACTAGCCTTGTATTAATATTTACAATAATTTTTTTGCTGGTAACTTTTTGTCACTACACTAAATGCAAATTAACTGTAAAGAATGTAACATAATGAAATAAGACACACACTCTAAAGAACTAATGAATAAAGTGGCTTGAAGGCACAAAATGTTTCCCTTCAAAAACAAACATGCAGATAAATGAGATAAATAATTTGGAAGCATTAAACTGATAAAAGGAAAGAAATACCACATTGTAGGATACATTATTTAGTGTCAAAGTAGTAATTGCATTCTTTCTTTTCTTAACAAAGACATGAAGTTTCTCCCTAAAAGTTTAACCAAGTGTGTAATTATTGCATGTTAAATTTCCTCCAAACTTACATAACAGTGCATCAAAATATTTTGACCATCCTCATCAGGTTGTTAGCAAATGTACTGAACTAAAACAAACCACAAATTGTACAGTATTTATCTCATGTGCCTTCTGTTTTCTGAAGCAAGGTGTGCCTCTGAAGCCAAGAAAGGATTCTACTAGTAATTAAAGTTCTCTGCAGACTGATAGGCCCTGACTCAGCAAAACCCTTTAGTACATGCTTAAGTCCATCTGAGGTACCATGGCTTGGGTTACACAGGAGATCGCACTTGATGATTTAATGGCCCCTTCTGGCCTCAGACTCTATGGACATATTCAGATGGTTTTCAGGTGCTTTTTGTTTTTGATTTTGAATTCTGTTCAGCATTTTCTACACTCCTGCATATTTTATTTTTCATACAAATCTCTAGCCCCTTGCTAATTGCAGAATCCCTTGTGACTATTCATTTCTATTCTGATGCTTTTTTTCCTCCTGAAGCTGCCTCCTTCCAGTGGGACACTGTAATTAGTGATTTCCCCCAGAAAATAAAGCTGATGGACAAAAGGCCAGATAGCCAAAGGTATTTAGGCACCTAAAGATGCCAAAAACTACCTAATGGGATTTTCAAGAGTGCTAGGTGCCTATTTTGTAGGCACCTAAATATATCTGAAAATCTGGCCCAAATTGTTATTTCCATTCTTTAGTTCAGAAAAAATGGCTGACATATTTTGAAGACTTGGGTCTTCACCTAGCAGAGTTCTCACTTGAGGCTACTGGTATGCGTAAGGTTTGCAAGTGTTTGTGTCAGGGCATCAAAGACCTGCTGATGGCTCATGTTTGAAAGCTGTTCATATTCTATGCCGCTGCAATTCTGCTTTTATTGTGATTTTTTTTTCTTTTCTTGTTTCTGGTTACAAGGAGCAATGTCATGAATTCTCTTGAAAGCAAGAGATCCTGTTTTCATGTTGCCTGTTCTCAACCTGAAGTCTGAATAATTCCGTGTGCATTCTTTGCCAGAGATCCAGATGTGGTAATAGCAAAGGGCTTCACCTCGAGAGCAAACAGCAGGTTTGATTTAAAAAAAAAAATCAAAATTCCCCTTAAAATGGAAAAAAGTGAATAAAAGCAAAACAGGCAACAGCTTTTCCTGTGATCCTAATACACTGCACAATCCTGTTGATTTCAGTGGGAGCTGTTTCCTAATATAGTGGCTTTCAACCTGCAGTGGAGCATCTTAAGCTCTTTTAAAGTCATGTTTTATGAGTAAATTTAGTTCTGTATAGGGTGACCAGATGTCATGATTTTATAGGGACAGTCCCGATTTTTGGGTCTGTTTCTTATATAGGCTCCTGTTAGCCCCCACCCCCTGTCCCGATTTTTCATATTTGCTGTCTGGTCACCCTAGTTCTGTGTCTTCTGAGCTCTTTATGGCCCAGGCTTGCACCAGGATCTGCTCATGCATCCCAGTGTGATAAGTTTCACCAGCTAGGATTCTGCCCTTGGCTATGTGAAGGGCCCTTAAAGCTGCACCTATGTAAGGTCTCTTTACAACACCAGAGTACTTTAAAGGGCATTATTGTAAATGAGAATCTGGGCCAATACATTTAATACATACACTTTGTACTTGAAATCTTTATTCAGGCTCCTCTCATTTTCCCCATGCACACATTCAAGTTGAAAGGATTATATTTGCAAATGTTCATAATTAAGCATGTCATTTGATTCACCTGTAAACAGAGTGTAAAGCTTTTTATTTCTGCTAAAAGAAAAGGAAAAATGAGTTGAGGCAGCAAGGAATGCTGGAATAGAAATGACCTGGCACAATACAATGTGGAACTGAGGCCTGAATGGGCATCTGCGGACTGTTTGAGACTTCTGGAGAGAGTGGAAGAAAGCCCCCTCGTCATTCCTGGCAATAACAGAGGGGAAAGATTATTGAACTGCTTAGCCCAAGGAGGCTACATATCTCTTGGCATTCATCCTGTGCAGTCTCATCAAACTTTCAGACCACAGCTGTATTTTATTTTTAAAGTAAGCATCAGGTGTTCCAGCCCATAATTGCCATACTGCATCAAGGCAATGCCACCTTTAGTGTGTCTGACAGCAGCTAGTACCAGGTACAAGTGCGAAAAAGGGCGGGGGGGAGGAATCCCTGCAATGGAAAATTTTATGAAATAATTGTTCACAGGGGAAGCCTCTTCTTAACCCGTCCGCTAGTGACACTTGGAATGTGCTTAGCCTCTGAAAGCAAAGGGCTTGAAGGTACTTCCTCATCGGTAGATATTGCAACATTCCAGTAGTCATTGACATGCATTCCTGGTAGTCAAGCAGTTTAGCAAGTATCTGAACTCCTCTTAGAATATAAAAAACCTGAGAGAGGTCTCTGTACATTACAAAGACTTTTCCTGGCATCAGTTTAATTTAAAAATGCAAATCTTCAGTAGATAGTTTAATGTGCTCATCTGTAATTACTGGGATTACTCCCAATCTTTTTTTTAATCCAGTCTTTTGAGAACTAAACCCATGCTGTATGTTCTGGGGTCTGCCTGCCTATCATAGGAAAGTGTGGCTATGTAGAGTATAACATTTAGAAATGTGTATAATCCTTTCGTACGGCTACAGCAAGATGGTTTGGAGAAGTGTAGAATGAGGAGGATAAAACAATCTCCTTTGGCACCTGCTTAGGATCAGATTTTCTGCAAGCCAAAGAGCTTCTAATTTTAATGTCTGTCTCCTGTTTTCCTTAGATACTGAGGGAGACTTTGAAAACCACAAAGGGCAGTTGAGCATATTGAAGGTCAATGCTCTGTGAACCTGGTAGAAAACTAAAGTGTGTATCTTCTACCTGCAAACATAGGCCATGACTATACTTGAGAAATTCAGCAGAACTTTCTCCCTGCTGCATGCGCTGATTGTAAGAATGCTGGGAGCCCTGGTATGGTCTGGCTGCTGTTGGTTTTTTCAGCATTGTGTTCATTAGACTTCCTCTGAGCAGGCTTAGGTGCCATGGTGCTGCAGATGCTTGCAGCAGCTAATACCTTGTTGGTTTCCAGTGCTGCTGAAAAGGTGCTACCAACAGTGGGGAATTTTTAGCAAAGTGTAATTCTTTCACCTCCCACAAAATGACAGTGTTTCAGAAAATAGCAGCTATGTCTGAATGAACAGACGGCCTAGCATGTAGTTTTTGTCTGATTGTCAGCGTCATAGTGTTTTTTCACAAAGGTTGAACATCAACATGCTATGCTGCAATCCAGAGGCTAGGGGGATGCAGTGAAGACTAGTGATCCTTTATGCTCGGAGGATATCAGACTCTGGCTGGTAGGGTGTCATGTAGCTCAAAGAGTCAGTGGTTTGGTGCCACAGGGCACTATATTTTGCAATATGTAACTTGGAAATGCACCTACGTTCCTTCTGTCCAAGGGAGCAGCAGCACAATGCAGTGCTGCTGAGATCAATGTGTTTCAGATAAGAAAGTGTGAAATCCATTAAGGAGTTGAGTATCTGTCAGTCACTGAACTTGCTTGTTTGTTACAAAACAGAATCCTTGGGCCTGATTTTCCACTTCTTTGTACAGCTGTTTACATTGGTGCAAAGCTGTTGTAAATGGCTAACCAGTCAGAACAGTAGCATCAAATTACTCCCCCAGATGTAAGGCAGTGGGGAATCAGGCCTGCTCCATTCAAATCAGAATCTAAGCTTTCTCTCTGTTGCCAAAGATAATCACTATCATTGCTAGCTGTGCAGCTAATGATACTGATAACTAGAGAGATGCCACAGCTATGATATTCAGGTCCCAGGTTCTATTCTGGATTTTGAATCCTCGCACTTTCCTCAGGTGATTGGACCTGGGGTTCTAGTACAGACTTCTCTCTCATAACAAGGAGATCTCTGTATTCCTTACTGACTGTGTTACAGAAGCAGCAGCTGGTCTGGTAAATCTCCCATCTAAGCAGTTCTGGAATGATAGTGTTTTGTGAAGGGGAGAGGCAGGGGTGGAATCTGAGCAAATGTTAACTTCAGATAAACTTACCTGAATTCAGACTGACATCTATAGTGTGACCAGATGTCCTGATTTTATAGGGACAGTCCCGATTTTTGGGTCTTTTTCTTATATAGGCTCCTATTATCCCTTACCCCTGTCCCGATTGTTCACATTTGCTATCTGGTCATCCTAGACATCTATGACATAAGCTAAATGGAAAAAGCATTTACAGAGGCATGGCTCCATCTCCTTGATCTTCCCAAAATGGTGGTGATTGCATTGCTCTCTAGTCTGATTTCTACTGGTCATTTCATTTGCCTTAACGTTTCAGGCTAATTCCTTCTGAGTAGCAGGAATTGGTGGGCTTTAAGGAGTAGTACAACCTGTGAAGTGTGGAATGGAATGGAAGGAAAGGGAGCGAGCAAGAGAGAGGGCTTTCCTTTTGGGTTTGTGTGTGTGGCTTAATATTTATATACTACCATTAATCAGTAAATCAAATTGCTTTAGCAGTCTTTATACTTCAAAACACATGGGTGTTCATACCCATGTTAGATCCATTTCGGAGATAGGGAAACTGAGGCATTAGGGTCTAATTCTGATTTACACACTGACTTAGATCAGGAATAACTCAAGTGAGCTCTGAAGTTATACTGTTGTAAAATAAGTGAGTCTGGAATCAAATGTAAATACCTTTGCATATAGACTACACAAATACTTAGAATAGAAATGCTTTTGAATCTGTTCCCAAATACAATCATACAGCGTTTAATTACTTTACTAAAGCATGAACAAATGTTTATAGTTGTAAATACAGTATATTCCTGATGATAAATGGATCTTTACACTAAGAGAAACAATGCTGGGTTTGTCAGGGTTTATTTAGTTTCATTCACTTACTTTTTTGTTAAAAGATACCTTTTTAGAATAACATTTACTCATAACTTTGGTGAATGGATTTCCACGATGCATGGGCAAATACATATATGAAGGATGAAACAAGGAAAAAAATAAGTTTTTAGATCAAAATGGCATATGGTAATTTGGTGCTACTAAAATCAGAGGGGGGGAAAGCCATCAAATATCTTTTAAACTGGCATCAAATCTGTAACTGTAACATAAAAACAAAAAGAAAATCTGAATTGTATTGTAGTAATATCTACTAGCCCCAAGTTATTGACCGGGTCCCCATGTTGCTAGGTACTGTTCAAACACAGAATTGCAAGATGGTCCCTGCCCCAAAGAGATTACAATCTAAGTAAAAGACAAGAGATAACAGGTGGCCATAAAGCTAAAGATGGGAGAGCACAAGAAAACAATGACAAACTAATGGTTAGCATGAGAGGCAGTGGCCTCAGCATATCACCTGCCTATCCACTGTCCGGTATTCTCTGATCTAAGCCATACAACCAAAAGTAATTCTCATCAGGGATGAGATGGGGTAGGCTTTTTAAAGCTTATGTTAACAGGTGTATTTATCAGTGACTTACGCAGAATGGATGTAGAATTGTTGGTAAGACTTTATTTCATAAGGATTCAAATATTTGGGACCAAGATCTAAAAAATGTGGGAGCCTAACCTTAGGCTCTTACATCTATATTTAAATTCCGAAGGGCAGGTCTACACTACTGTTTAAGTCGATCTAACTTCCACCACTCAGGGGTATGAAAAAGACACCTCCTCCCCACTAGTGACACAAGTTACAGCGACCTAAGCACTGCCATGGGTGCTATGTTGGTGGGACACATTCTCCTGCCAAAATAGCTTCTGCCTCCAGTGGAGTGGAGTAATTATGCCAATGGGAGAGCGCTCTTCATCAGATGCACTATGGTGGTGCAGCTGCACCATTATAGCAATTTAGTATAGACTGGCCCTTTAACGAGATCACAGGCTTGCACTGGGAGTTGCTCAGGGAAATAGATCCCTGTGCCTGCATGAAACCCCAAAGATTTCTGAGCATGGAACTGGGTCCAAGTGTCGAGCGCTATTCTGTTCCCATTGAAGTCCGGGGGAGCTGCAGGTTACTTCAGCACCTATGAAATTCAGGTCACTTGTTTAGGAATCTACATATTCGGAGCCCAGAATTAGGCTCGTATTTTAAAAGTCTTTGATCTTGATGTTCTGTTAAGAAAAAAAATTGTTATCCTTAACATGGAGCCTGATTTTTAATGAGAGTTTTAGAGCTGTTTAAATGCCATGTTCTGGTAGATTCATTAACACCCCCTCCCCAGACACTCCCCTTTCCAACTGCCCCATCATGGGTGGTAATTTCAATCTTCTGTATTATAAACAGCAGGGGAGAGGTTAATTTCTTCAAGATATCTAGGCTACCTGGATTGATTTTTTTCACCTCTTCACAACTCACTTTCACTTCTCTTTTTTTGGGTACTGAAAACCTCTTTCAGTTCTGCTCAGAGCATAATAAACCTTCTAGTCTGACTGGAATCTTGACAAAATTGTATATCCCTTCAAACTTCTCTTCCCATTGTGTATCAAAACAATTGAAATGAGACTGAAAGAAATCAAACTGGTTAGAGACTTGCTACCCAGGTATTTATACTTCAGATATTGGTTTTGCAGGTATCACGTCTTGTGCATTGCAGAAGTAACGCACTCATGCTGTGGACCAAATTTTAATCTGAGTAGATTCTGACCCAAAATGTTAATGTCACCAGTGTGCAAATCTAAAACAGAATAAAAAATGGAGACTGGCATATTGTTCTAAGTTAGGTGACTGAATTGCTATGTCATCAAGATCAGCTGAACCTCTAATCTCTCTCATACAGTGAGTGGCCAATTGCCAAACTTTTCTTATTGACCTCGGGGGTGACATTTACATAACGATTACTTGTCCTCGAAGCATTTTCTAAAATTATTATGCACCGAGGTTCAGATCTTTAAAGATATTTAGGCATTGCTGTGCTCAGCATTGCAATGTCTAACTGATTTAGGAGATGGTATCTATTTTCAAAAGTGATTTAGGCGCTTAGGACCCTAAATTCTATTGACTTTGAAAATGACTCCTTTTTGAAAATGACATCTAGGCTCCTAAATTAGTTAGGCATGGCAAGGCTTAGCACAGCAATGCCTAAATACCTTTGAAAAATGTGGACCTGAGTGATATTGACAGTGTCATTGTCAGATGTACGTGGAATGTTTTTTTTTTTTTCACCTTTTTGTGGGGCAGGAAAAATCTTTCATTTCAGTTCCTCCTTATGTCCCATGTGTGCTGCATGTGATCACAAAATGGGGCTTAATTAGGCCTGGTCTACAATTAAATTAGGTCAATATAGCTAAGGCGGTCAGAGGTACGAAAAGTTCACACCTTTTCGTTCTGTAGGCTTGCCAGCCTAATAGCAGCACAGCTGTACCACTGTAAGGTCTCCTGTGTAGCTGCTCTATGCTGGTGGGAGAGAGTTGTCCTGCCACTCCAGCGGGGAGTGTTATCTATGTTGGTAGGAGAGTCTCTCTCCTGTCCACACTTTTGCCGGTGAAACTGATGTTGGTTGGGTGTTTTTTTCATACCGCTGACCAACAAAAGTGGTAGTGTAGTTGCAGCTAAGTTGACAAAATACCATTGCTTGGGGTACTGATGTTCCTGCTGTGATGGGAAACTTCTTCTGTTACTGTAGAAATCATCTGCATTGTGGTGCTACAACAGCACAGTTATGGTGCTGTGTCCGCATTCCTGTAGTGTAGACAAGTCCTTAGAAAAGACTTTTTTTCTTAAGTCTCTAGAAAGAGTGGCGTGCTCTCAGGGAATAATCAGCCCATTTAATATCTATTTTGATACAATGAAGCTTTCTTGCATGGTGTTTTGTTGGTTGCACATAATGTTCTTTGTTAGAGAGCTTTAAGGATGGAATTCTGTGAAAGAAAACCTGCAACTCTCTCTCTCTCTCAAGCTGATGCAGCTTGGACTACATCTACACTTCATGCTAAAATGGCACATCTGCAGTGGTACACGTAGTGCTTCAGTGTAGACATTTACCACAGGTGCAGGAGGGGATCTCCCATTGCTGTAAGTAATCCACCTCTCGGAGACGCCTAGCGCTGTCTACACGGGGTTAAATTGGCTTGACTCTGTCTCTCGGGTGTGGATTTTTTACAATGTTGAGACGTGTAGCTAAACTGCTGTGACTTTTTGGTGTAAACCAGCCCTTAGATGAGTTATCTGAGAACTGTTTTCTATCTCTTCCAGACTCTTAATTACATTGAATCCCATGGGCCTGATCTTAGTCTCTCTTACATAAATGTAACTTCATAGACTTCCGTGGAGAGTTTATTCTTGTGAGAAACCAGAATCAGGCCCCATGAAGTTATGTTCAGGATAACATTGAGAAGATAATGCAGGGGAAAAGAGTCACAAGTGTTTATTTGGGAAATATATTGAAACTTGGACGTATTTCTGAATATTTGAAAATTATACCTGCTGAGCAGTTTAGACAGGCCATAATATCATCCAGATTTTGGATCTGTGTTTGGGTCCGGAGTTTGTTCCAAACCCAAAGTGGAGTGGTGTTTGCATTTTGGTGTCAATTCAGTCTATTACTGAGAATGTAAAAGTCACATCCAGGCTGTGGTCTGGATTTTAACCCCGTCCCGAAAGGATCAGAATATTGGCTTGTATTCCAGGTTAAAGCTTTGAAGCTGGATACAGAAAATGGAAAACAAATGGAAACTAGAAATTTGTATCCCATATGACATCAACTATGATATTCTTCCCTGCAGACTAATATTAACACAGACATGATTTAAAAATAATCTTACTACACAGTTGCAGCTGAAAGCTAATTGTTAGGATTGGTTATTTGTCATTGTTCAAGGGGTAGTGTGGATGGCAGAGAAGAGAAGGGATGATTTGTGCTTTACTTTGCCAGCATTAAATCCTAATTGTGTGCCATTGAGGCAAAAAGATGACTAAGAGGGATTTATGGACCAGTTTGACTTATGAGGCCTCTCAAGACACAGGCTACTACTTGACAAACCAGTCTTGGGGTTTGGGGGAGAGGGGAGGAATACAGCGCTCTGAAGAGGTAGTCCCAAATGCAACAAGTGTAAGCTGTAATAATACTTAGCTCTTACATAGCATTTTTCACCATTAGATCTCAAAGTGCTTTACAAAGGAGGTAAACATTATCACCATTATACGAATGAGGAAACTGAGGCACAGAGAGGTGAAGTGTCATGTCTAAGTTCACCCAACAGGCCAATAGCAACCAATACATTTGGTCCCATCCTTGCAGATGGCAATCTTAATTATGGAATGTTACTTCAGGGGGGAACTTCTTTCTGCATAAACAAAGGATGTGGTCCTGCTCCCATTAAAGTCAAGGGAAACAGGCTTCTGATACTGTCTTACATGACTACCTCATAAGTGAACTAGGGAAATATAGCTTAGATGAACCTACTATCAGATGCACAACTGGTGGGAAAAAATCATACTCTGTGTATTATTAGTGGTTCAGTCAAGCTGGAAGGGCATACTGAGTGGGGTCCTGCAAGGGTCAGTTCTGGGTTTTGTTCTGTTCACTATCTTAAGTGATTTGCATAATGGCCTAGAGAATACACTTATAAAGTTTATGGACTATCCCAAAGTGGGAGGTTTTGTCACATGCTTTTGAGGACAGGGTTAGAATTCAAACTGATATTAACAACTTGGAGAATTGTTCTGAAACAGGAGGATGGCATGGATTGCATCCTCAGCAAGTCCGCACATGACACTAAACTGGGAGGAGTGGTAGATACGCTGGAGGGTGGGGATAGGATACAGAGGGATCTAGACAAATTAGAGGATTGGGCCAAAAGAAATCTGATGAGGTTCAACAAGGACAAGTGCAGAGTCCTGCACTTAGAACAGAAGAGTCCCATGCACTGCTACAGCCTAGGGACCGAGTTGCCAGGCAGCAGTTCTGCAGAAAAGGACCTAGGGTTTACCATGGACGAGAAGCTGGATATGAGTCAACAGTGTGCCCTTGTTGCCAAGAAGGTTAACAGCATTTTGGGCTGTATAAGTAGGAGCATTGCCAGTAGATCGAGAGACATGATCATTCCCTTCTATTTGGCATTGGTGAGGCCTCATCTGGAGTACTGTGTACTATTTTCGGTCCTACACTATAAGAAGGATGTGGAAAAATTGGAAAGAGTCCAGCGGAGGGCAACAAAAAAGATTAGGGGGCTGGAGCACATGACTTTATGAGGAGGGGCTGAGGGAACTGGGATTATTATTTAGTGTGCAGAAGAGAAGAATGCGGGAGGATTTGATAGCTGCTTTCAACCACCTGAAAGGGGGTTCCAAAGAGGATGGATCTAGACTGTTCTCAGATGACAGAACAAGGAGTAATGGTCTCAAGTTGCAGTGAGGGAAGTTTAGGTTGGATATTAGGAAAAGCTTTTTCACTAGGGGGGTGGTGAAGCACTGGAATGGGTTACCTATAGAGGTGGTGGAATCTCCTTCCTTAGATGTTTTTAATGTCAGGCTTGACAAATCCCTGTCCGGATTGATTTAGTAGGGGATTGGTCCTGCTTTGAGCAGGGGATTGGACTGGATGACCTCCTGAGGTCCCTTCCAACCTAGATAGTATTTGATTCTATGAAATTCCATAAGGACAAATGCAAAGTACTACACTTAAGAAGGCATAATCAATTGCACAAATACCAAATGGGAAATGACTGCCTAGGAAGGAATACTGCAGAAAAGGATCTGGGATTTATGGTGGATTACAAAGTAAATGAGTCAACAATATAATATTGTTGTGGGCGGGACCCCAAAAATCCCAAACATTGTTCTGGAATGTATTAGCAAGAGTGTTTTGTGAGCAGGAAATGAGAAGTAATTCTTCCACACTAGTTGGCACTGATTGGGCCTCAGCTAGAGTAACGTGTCTAGTTCTGCACACCAGACTTTGGGAAAGATGTGAACAAATTAGAGAAAATTCAGAGGAGAGGAACAGAAATGATTAAAGGTCTAGAAAACATGACCAATGAGGAAAGACTGGAAAATCTGTGTTTGCGTAGTCAGGAGAAGAGAACTGGGGTGGGAGAGTAAGTCTTCAAGTACATAAAAGATTGTTATAAAGGGAAAGGTGATAAATTGTTCTCTTTAACCACTGAGGACAGGACAAGAAGTAATGGGCTTAAATTATAGCAAGGGAGATTTAGGGTAGACATTAGGAAAAACTTGTCAGGGTAGGTAAGCATTGGAACAAATTATCTAGGGAGGTTGTGGAATTTACATCGATTTGGAGGTTTGTAAGAGCAGGTTAGACAAACATGTCAGGGAGGGTCTAGATAGTCTTGCCTGTGTGCAGGGGACTGGATTAGATGACCTGCTGAGGTCTCTTCCAGTCCGACATTTCTATGATTTGATTATTTTATTCTCATCGATTTCAGTGGCACAGGATTGGCCCCTTTGTTGTCTCCAAATTTGCTACTAACATTAACTATACGTTGAGACACTATATTTCATTTTCTTCCCCCCCACCCTTTCCTTCATTTTTTATTTTAGATTCTGGATATCTTTATCTGGACTTGTATTCTTGTGATTCTTTCTACAATACAAACATCAGATTCTTTATTATAAAGAACCCGTTCACTGTCAAGCAAACTAATCTCATTCACTTGTTTGCCTGCCCGCCTCTCAGCTTTGTTGATCGCCTCTTACTCTGTCCCCCTTGGCTCAGTACTCTTTGAACCATTTCTATGAACTCATTTTTTCTCCATACTTCATAGTTTATCCTACATGCCCTGTAACTGTTGCTAAAAAATAATGTGTACAAGTTACGCTTACTACCATTAGGCTACTCATCATGCTTCTTTCTCCCCCCCCCCCCCCGCCATTTGTGTTGGAATTAGGAAAAACTGATCAGTCAACTTTGTAAAATTAGGGGAGAGGATTTTTCTGCATATGCTCAATTATGCATGTCAAAAGCACTGTGAATAATTTGCACACGCAATTACCATGATTGATATAAGCGTGGTAGTGGCTCCTGCAAGTGACCTGGTGGACATATCCAATCAGAATAGTTGGCAGGTGCAAATAGGCACATTTTCACATGCAACTGTAGATATGTAATTCTGATAATACGGGCTAAGAGATGCACTGAGGACTTAAGATATTGAGTTTGTTCCTTGTTCCAATACTGATGTTTCTTTCTCCCTGAGCTGTTGCCTTCATATATCACTCAGGAATGTCACCGGAGAATTAAAAGAACCTGGTTTGTTGGAGGCTGTAGGATTGTCACCACCTATAAGCAATGTCATCAGACTGTACAGTTTGAAAAGGTGACAAGTTCACAAAGAGGGGCATCAGTGGAAGCTTACAAACTAAGGACCAGACTATTAAGGAAATTCACAGGCAACTTATATACACTGAGGTTAGCTGATATTTGAAGGGTTTGCAGCCATGGAAGCAGTGACCACTGATGTATTCACTAAAGAACTTAACCAGTGCAAAGCAGAAAACATTATAGGATGCACATTTTAGAGTGATACAAAAAGTGAACAGACCCGAATGGGTCTGCCTTTTATTGTTAATGGAACTTTCACATAAGAGTGGCTGTTCTGACTATGATTGTGAGTTTTGGGTTTTCAACAAAAAGCGTCACTCTCTAGATTGCTTCATTGCCACTGAGCTTCATCTTTTCAGTGTAGTTTACAGCCTAACGCTTCTCTTCCTGCTCATGATTTTGCCATGACTCCACTCCCAATTTCTTTTTAAGGGTGGGATTTTAACAAGCACTCAGCATTCTTCTAGCTCTGCTCTCACAGACGTCAGCAGGAGTTTGACCACTCGGCTGGAGTGGGCACAGAGTTAGGATAACACCTAACAGAGCATTTTGGAAAATCCCACCCACGATGTACAAAATGTTTGTGTTAGCTTGAGGAATAATGACTGCTGTAATGGTCCTGGAACTTCAGGGAATGGAGGAGCTTGTTATGCTATCTTGAATGGTTCTGCACGTGCTCTTCTTTGCCCCTGCTCTGGGACAGGCAGTGGCTTGGACTGCAAAGTTTGTGATTGCTGCTGTTACAGGTGTGCAAGTGTGTGTGGAGGGAACCTCTTAATCCTCATCCTGCACACCCATGTGTGTAACACACACTTCCTGGCTATGGTGCTCTATCCCATCTAGTGGCACCGAGACCACTTAGAGAGATTAATGAGTTTGTTCTACAGCCTTAGCTAACAGTCATATGGTTTTTTGCTCGTGCAGTAGAGGCTCATGCACTAAGCTCCAGAGTTGATTTCCTCCCCCCCCCAGCCGAGGACCGGGGTCTTTCGGCATTACGCATGCAGAACTGGTCACAATCTTTCCCTCAATATCTGTGCCTCAATTTCCCATTGCTAAATACCTTCTTATAGAACTTTCTGATCCTCAGATGAAAGAAGCTATTTAAATATTGTGTTACTATTCTCTTTATTTTGAGTGTCAGTTGTCACTGTTCTCATTAGTATCATGGAATTCCAAGTATTTAACCTGACATGGACAAAAAGGCTGTGTAATGGGGTATGGTGGCACTTCAAGGGAAGGCCCAGGCTTAGCACCATCTTTTTACTGTGCTTGTCCAGCATTCTAGGGCTTATTGTTAGCAGAAGGACTGATGTGAACTGTAGGCTGACAGCAAAGCATGCTGGGAAAAGGGATGCAGATTATAAATAGGCTCCGTGCGCGTGTGTGTGTGTGTGAGAGAGAGAGAGAGAGCACTAAGGACTGAGACAGACCTGTAGAAAATGCTTTGGGAAGGGTTCGGTGGAGAGGCAGGTGAGCATAGAAGCAGACCAGTGGGGAAAAGTGAAGCAGGAGATGGTTTAAGTTTTTCATGGACAGCTGCTTCCATGTATAGGGCCTCTGTGCTGGAGGGTAAGGCAAATCATGGGGGAGGAGGTTGCACAGACCCTAAAAAGAGGGCTGTGGCCCAGAGAAGCTCAGTACTTTTATGAACACTGGAAATCAAGGATGGATGGTCTCTCAAACCTTAGAGAAGGAGCTGTGGCTGGCAAAGGGCTGGGTTCTTTTTATTTGGAGTGTCACTCTGGTATGGGTGGACATTTCAGGTGTAACTTTCCACAGTGAGAAGCTGAGGTTAAACTACCTACCAGTGGGTAAACTGAGGTATGGTCAGATCCTTCCTTGGAGAGGTAAAGCATCAATCTAGAGGCTCTTAAGGGCATATTGTGTTCCAGGTTCTTTGGCTGCATTCCCCAATGAACTCCTTTCCTGCTTTAAGCTATACACTGTCTTGAACAATTGCATAGTCTCCATAGTCACCCTTCACTTAGTACAGTTTTTGATTGCTGCTGAACTAGGGTTACGAGCCTGTTTGTTAACATCAGGGCAACAACTGTGCAGAGCAGCATGTGCGCACAGGCGTTAAACAGTCTATTGAACTAGTTGTTAAGCACAGCCCATGGCCATTTGTGCACCTTAGTTGCAGCAACTGAGGTTAATTGACTTAAAACAAACAGCCAGCCACCTGGTTAAAGATTTGTAAGTGGAGTAAATTCCACTGCAGTATGTGCTGTGCATGGACAAATTAAGTCAGGCTAAGCGCGCACACGCACACGCACACGCACACACACACACGCACAAAAAAGCCTGATCTAACCAGGCTAAGTAAAGAAAAAAATTAAATAGACCATTTTGGTTTAGAACCCATCCTCAAGAACAGCTCATTCTTTTCTTCCGTCTGTGACTGTGAAGACATCTCATACCCTAATGATCAGATGGTCTTGGGAGATCAGAATATTTCAGCCTTGGGTGGACAATTCTAAGTGTTCCCATTCTGCCCTGTTGATGGGGGGCACACATGTTTGAACGCAAGAGTTCCTCCTGAGAGTGGGTGTTCAGGTATGACCAATGCAGAAATAGATCAAAACAACACAGTTTCTGATGCATTGAAACAAATACAGGCCAATAAAATCTAACATTTGGGAAACAAAGCCTGGGAAGATAAAAAGGGCTAATCCCAGCATAGTCCACAAACAAACACCACTGTTCAAACTGGAGAGCGATAACACAAACAACATAAAAGCAGTCTGTAGAGCATCTAATGGCTCCCCATCATGTGACAAATCCAATATCTTGCCATGTGACTTGCTTCCATAGAACTGTTTCTGATGACACTATATTTAAAGCTGTGTTAACACTTCCATGTATAAACACTGCTTTGAGTTCCCAGCTGAAATCTGGCTCACAGGATCTCATCCCAGAAGTGATTTTCATTTCAGTTGAATAACAACAAAACCCACCAGAGTGGTGGTTACACCAGTGTTAAAAAAAACACAACAAAACGATAGATATTTTCAGTAGGTTGCCTTTCGTGATGCTGCGGCTTCCAGGTTGCCAGCTAAAATAAATGCTGTGGCTACCTGTTTTATTACATATGAATATATAAGTGTGTGTAACTATATATAGTTCTGTGCATGCACAATAGTCAGTCTTGAAACCTCTGCACTCTAACCATGGTTTATACTTGACATAATGCCCTGAAAAACATTAGTCCACAGTGTAGCTTTTTTGTAAATCAATGTTATTGTACTGGTGGAAGGGTGGGTGCGTGCCTGCCTGTAAGAGAAGCAAAGAAATATTCCCTCCCCTCCCTTGTCCAAACAGTCTGTGGAACTCATTATCACAAGATATTGACATGAAAAGCTTAACAAGATTCAAAAAGGGTTGGATAATTATTTCTAATAATGAGAACACCTAACATTACAATAATTTAAAACAGACAAACCAACCCAAGCATTCAGGAAGGGTTATAAACAATCATGCTTTCGTGGCCTAGCCAATCTTTATGTAGTGAGAGTTGGGAGGACGCATTCGATAGACTATTTTCTAATGGCCTACTGCAGTAGGTTTTTTTGCCGTCTGAATCGTTTGTTACTGACAAGATACTGGCCTAGGACAGCTAAGCTAATTTGACCCAGTATGGCCACTTCTATGGTCCTATTTTAACCAAATTTTGAAAATACTTTAGGGTTGGACTAATCTTATTTCCAGTAAGTGGATTAATATGAAAGCTTGTCAAGGCAAAAAATTCCAGGTCCATTTGCCTCCAAGGTGAGTATACATAGTTAATCCTTTCAATATACAATGTGAACCAGAGGCACCTCCAGTGCTGAAAGCATGAGTCTCTACAGGTTGAGCTAAAGATCTAGAATCTTGAGTGAGGCCCCAACAGACTCTCATCCTCCACTGATTGGGCAAAAAGTGGGTACACGTTAAACTCAGTGACCAGTGGGTTACAGTTGGGAACCAGCGTATGCCTGTGTGTCTAACATTGGCGCATCCCTCTTTTGCAAAGATTATCAGTTGTCTGTATAAACATGGGGATGCAAGATTGTGGATTGAGGATGAAAATGTAATCTTGAAGAGCACTGAAATCAGCACAGTCGCTGAACCACTTGATTTGTACAATCGAGGAAATCAGTGTGCTCAGAATGAGAGCTTGTATATGTGCCTTGGTTCTGGGAGAAGTAATGACAGATGCAGTGGCACACCGCTCATTTGTGAGCCTATGCACATTTTGGACGCCCGGAAGGAAGTTACCTGGTATAAAAGAAATATCAAAGTTGCTTTTTAACAGTATTGCTCAAAATGTCACCAAATTTTTAGTGTGAAGCCTGGTCTACTCTTAAAAAATTAAATCAACCTAGCTACAGTGCATTAAAGCTGTGAATTTTGCATTATGAGCCTGTAGTTTGGTCAGCTAACCCCTGGTCTAGCCACAGCTAATTACCCTCTGACCTAGCTATCACCTCTTGGACAGGTGGATTTAACTACATCTGGGGAAAACCCCACACCCCTAGGAAGGAAGTATTTACACTGCAGTACTACTTTAGGGCCAGGCTCGCCCTCCATACCACCAGTCCTCTTGAGCAGTTTTTGTTTGTTGAAATCATTGGGACTGCTCACAGAGTAAGTGAAGTGAGTAGTGGTATTTGTCAAAGGAAATGACAGTGGACTTTCTGTAAGCCCTTATTCCAAAGGACATTTGTTTTATAAAATTGAACAGATGTAAATAATTACATCCAAAGAACTGTAAAATTGTGTTCACTTTCTGAGGACTAAACCATTTGATTTGGTCCTGCTGACGGTCTGAAGTTTTCAAATGGATAACTAAATTCCAAAGTCCATTAAGCAAGGTAATTTACAATGTTCTCAAACTTTGCCCATGGAAATACATTAACACATTTCCCCATTGTAGAAAAGCCATTATTCTAAGCATGCGCACGCACACACAAAAATTAATGATGTTTGTGACAATAAAGAAATTGGCTTCCACTGACTAGGTTATTCATAGCACTTGACCAGTGCATTAATTTTAGAAGAAAGCTGTGGAGGTAGACAAGGTTCACAAAATAATTTAAAATGTACCAAAGGCAGATGGGTGGGAGCTGTTTGCTTCTTTGTTCAAGACGTGTACTTGAGCAGATCTGTCTGAAAATGCTGCTGCTAGGCAGATGACTACTGGGGAATGTGATCAGTAGAACTGTTTCTTTTGTTAGACCATGTACATAATTAGAAATGTGAATATTTTCCCCGCACTCCCCAAATATTTTCAATGGCTAGAGAATTTTTATTTGACTTTGGAGATGTGTGGAATTTACTCAACTGCTCTTTTGCTGAGAAAGATGGACTGTTCCACACTATTAAGTTACATAAACTATCCCTACTTGCCTCCCTGTCGCTATTCTGCTGGATGATGTGAGGAGCAGAGGTAGAATGGTGGTACCAAAACAGTTGCATATTTTATCTAAAAGCAATAGATATGGTAACTGCAATGCTTGTGCGAGTCCCCAGAGTGCTTCTTTACAGGAAGTACCTTGCTCACCACAAATAGTGATTAACTAGCAAATCTTACTTAGATAACTAAATAACACCACTGCATAATCTAAGGGAGCTCTTAAAATCCTCTAGGTTAAACATACTCAACACTAGGAGCATTTCTCAGTGTTGAGAGCCTCAGGAAGATACATATTGAATCCGTGTTACATAAAAATAGACAAATGAAATAGAAAAGTGTTGAATAGTTGATGATGTTAATTATAGTTGACTCCATAGTTCCCAGTACTGGTCTTCCCCAGATATATTTTAATATTTATTCCGATCAGGCTTTTTATATCCTATATATTTTTTACTTCAGTAGGAGGTAGACTGGGTAGCTCTATCCTGGCTGAAGAGGACAAAGTCAAGTTCTGAGTTGGACAGAACTTTATTGCAACCTAAAACTTCCCATTAACGACGATGGGAAACTTCAACGAGGCAAAGATTTTGCTGCTGGTCTTTTTCAGTCTGGCTGTTGCCCTCTGTCGGTAGATTTTGCCCTACTTGATAGTCCCAGAAGATGCTCAGTGTTTCATGAAGTGTTTCTCACCCAGAAGATAGGAGGGCATTGTGTTGGCGCCCCACATTCAGTTTATAAGAGGATATTGTAAGGGACAAGGGCATAGGCATTTGGACCTGAGCTTACTGCTTGGCTGGCGCTATGGAATCAAGGTACGGCCATGATGTGGTGGTCAGCAAGCTGGGCTCAGAAGAGTTGAGAGCTAAAATCAGTAGGCGGGAGTCAGGATTGAAGTCAGGCCGCCGGTGGGAGTTGGCAAGTGAGGTGAGGTCTGAAGCTGCAGCAAGCTGAAAGTCTTGTGTGGTTGCCTGACAACTTCCTGGGGCACCCTCCAGGCTTAAATGGTATATGTGGTCCAATCAGAGGGCTGCAGGGTGCTGTCACTCTGGACCCTTAGATCAGTGCTTCCTGAGTCTCCTAATCTCCACAGTGCTCCTTGTACATGGCACTGTGTGGTTTCCCAGCGGCAACATGGGAATATTAGCTTCCCTGGGCTCCACGGACCTGGGTTCTAGTGCCATGGATCCTTACAGATATATAAAGCAGGATGATGAATTTTGTGTTTTGGCATGGGGATCAGACAATTGTCAGTGTTTTGTTGTTTATTTTCTAATTTCTCATTTACTGTTGAAAGTTGGATTTGGAGGATCTGAACAAGCTTATTGGAACATTAAGAAATGCAGGGGGGAAATAAGACTGTACCAGCCGATCTCTAGGGTTATTGTTACAAGTGGAGATGTGGAAATCTCAGGTAAGAGCTTGATTTAGGATCATTTAGAGAAGAGGACCCAGATCCTCAAAGATATTTAGGCATCTAACTCCCATTGAAATCAATGGGACTGAAAGATGTGATTAAAGTAGGTACCATAATGAATGGTATTGAGACAGTAAATTGCACACCTTTATTTATCCTCTCAATAACATAAAAAGAAAGGAGAGTCAATGGAGATGAAAGGCAATCATTTAAAACTGATAAGGAAACATACACAGTGTACAATTCAACGATAGAATTCTCTGCCACAAGATATCATTTTGGCTCAGTGCTGAACAAGATTCACGAGAGGAGGAATGAATATAGGCCATGAGAGCATCTATAGTTACTTCATATATATTTTTATCTTGACTAATATATGTAAAGCTTAATGTTTTGAGGCAAAAACCAACCACTAAGTACTTGAGTCTAAAAGGAAACTTCTCCTTGACCCAGATTATTCCATAAATCTGTAATTGCCTATTACATAGATTGTTCCACTTTCCTCTGAAGCTTTTGGTCCTGGTCAGAAACAGGGTGCCAGACCAGATGGACAACTAGTCTGATGGAGGAATCAGTAGCACATCAAAGAATCCAATATTAAAAAACAAAAGAGAGCTTCAGGAGACGTGAAGTCAGTAAAAGTTCTTACAGCTATTAGAAGTAAACAGTTGGGAGGGACATGCTAGGCCCTTTGAGTCAGTGAGGGGAACCTGGTGGTAGGTTGAGGGAGGGAAACGTGAGAAACAGGGGTGTTGGTGGCAGACAGAAAATGGGGGAGTATGAAGTGAAGAATGACTCCATATAGGCTGTGACCAGGGTCCCAGGGGAGCCACACTGAGGTCACTCAGTTAGAATGAATTGCAAAGAGTGGGGCAGACAATACCCAAAGCTGGTGGATGTTCCATACTTAGATTTACCAAACCAGCACAAAGCAGCTTCTGTAATACCTCATGCAGAAGCCAACAACACAGTTCTCTTAAAAGCAGCAAAGAGTCCTGTGGCACCTTATAGACTAACAGATGTTTTGGAGGATGAGCTTTCATGGGTGAATACCCACTTCGTCAGATGCATGTAGTGGAAATTTCCAGGGGCAGGTATATATTTGCAGGCAAGCTAGAGATAATGAGGTAGTTCAATCAGGGAGGATGAGGCCCTGTTCTAGCAGTTGAGGTGTGAAAACCAAGGGAGGAGAAACTGGTTTTGTAATTGGCAAGCCATTCACAGTCTTTTTTTTAATCCTGAGCTGATGGTGTCAAATTTGCAGATGAACTGAAGCTCAGCAGTTTCTCTTTGAAGTCTGGTCCTGAAGTTTTTTTGCTGCAGTATGGCCACCTTAAGGTCTGCTATAGTGTGGCCAGGGAGGTTGAAGTGTTCTCCTACAGGTTTTTGTATACTGCCATTCCTAATATCTGATTTGTGTCCGTTTATCCTTTTCCGTAGCGACTGTCCAGTTTGGCCGATGTACATAGCAGAGGGGCATTGCTGGCATATGATGGCGTATATTACATTGGTGGACTAAAAACTCTTTCACCAATCCAAGTAACTCGGCTTCATAAGCGAGGACGTCTCCCATCATTAAAGGTTACTGCTGAGTCTCACTGAAGAAAGACCTGCTCCGCTTCGGGGCCAACCAGCCTTACTCTTAAAGTAAACCAGTCTCAGGCCTCTACGCAGATACTCAAGTCAAATATGATGAGGATTACTATTATTATTATTCATCATATAAGAAAGTTCTACCAATCCCAAAAGATCAGACAGATTACCTCCCAGGTTAATGAATATTCCAGATCTTACCCACAGTGTGTATTGCTTAAAAGATCAATATACCTACAGATATGGGTACAGTTCTGAGATCAGATTCATAGTAGAGATGGTGAGCTTTGTAGTTGCAAAGAGTTTTCAGAATTAGCCCATATGCTGTAGTTCAATGTTTATATTCAGGGTGATTCAGATCAGGAATGGAGATCTCAGCCTTGTGGATTAAGCTTTCCCTGCATGAACCATTAAGCAGATCTGAGGTAAAAAGGACCGAGACCTACAGGGTTTTTATACAGTTCCAGTCCTTCTCTTGACAGTTTGAAGTCCTTAGGCAAACAATAGGCAATCATGGAGACTTCAAAGTAGACTTATTTCCTAAGAAGAACAGGCATACTTGTGGCACCTTAGAGAATAACACATTTATTTCAGCATAAGCTTTCATGGGCTACAGCTCACGTCTTTGGATGCATAGAATGGAACACACAGACAGGAGATATTTATATATACAGAGAACATGAAAAGGTGGAAGTATGCATACCAACCTGTCATTATTTCCTAAGCATCACCTGTAATTAGCAACATGGATTCATATAAGGTAATTGCCTGTTTTTCCACCATTCGCAGGTGATTTGCTATACAGTTTGAAGAGAGATGAAAATAGTGATATTAGTATGTTTTACAGTTCATTTAAATGTTAAGATGTCCTTTTGATTTCCGAATTCACAGAATACAGCATAGACAGGGATTGTTTGACTACATTGTTAACATCTAACGACATGAGTACACACACGTAATTAGTATCACCTCTAATTTCTAACAGTACAGGTTTACATTTCAAAGTTCTAGCCTATCTACCCCGAATGGCCCTGATTACCATTCACAGACTTTTCTAACATGTCTCTAAAGGTTGGCTCTGGATCATTTAGCCTGTGAGCCACTTAACCCTTTCTGTTGACACAGTTTGTATAAGATTCATTGCAATGATATAACAGTGGTAGCAACAAGAACAGAAACTAGGGATGGGGGAATATTAAGTAAGAATAACTCATATGGGCATGCCGGCTCTCCCTCTTTCATATGCTTAAAAAGTGTATAAGTATATGTTGCTCACATTTTTCTTATGCCTTTATTCTCTTCCCCCCCACCCCTTTCTAAATATTCCTGGAAATAGAAAGTACATGCCAGAGCAATTTGGAGATTCACTTCATAGTCCACCATTTTCTCTTCCTCATTTTTTAGATGCACTCACAAAAGTCAATTAACTGGTGCTTCAGGGCTTAATCTATGCTTCTTCAGTGCACACAAAGTCTGGGGCCATCAGATCATGCCTTTCCCACAACCATAGAGCAGAAATTATGGAGCACGCAGGGACCTCGTTCCAAAGTTACTTTACTGCTCAGTGGCTTTATTGGATCCCTCACTAGAAGTGGTTTGAATTTCCGCTGGCTTTGTGGCGAGATTTAGTGTGTGTGTGTATGTGTCTTTAGTAAGTCTTGCAATACATCACAAGCTTAATGGTGCTTTCAGGCTTACAAAGCAAGGCGAGGGCTGTAAGCTCACCTTCTTCGAAGGTCAAAGTTTGAAGGTCTGGTTGACTCTTCATTGCAGCTCTACTGCACTTTAAATAAAACCAGCGTGCTATTTTACAGATTATCTTGCAATACTAGATAGCAGAGTTTGTACATTCCATTGTACATTGTATTCCAGCATGATAGAACAAGTGTGATATGAAGGCTTTACATTTGCAGCTGATGATTCACAGCAGAACATTTGATGTTTAGGACTCTGTTCATTAATAAGTTATGCTCCATTTACCTGGTTTTCTGTGCAATTTATGATTCAAAAGTGCAGAGTGCACCAAAAATGATCCATTAATCAATTTCCTTTTCCTTCTGAATAATTGGCTAGCCCATCATTGTAACCCCAAAGGGCATATTACACCAAAAGGTGTATCCTGCATGAAAGAGTAAAGCAGCTTTATTTGAGGAGACAAATTCATCTTTTGTTTAAACAGTTGGCTGCTTCTGTTGGTCTTTTTGAGCTGCCTCTCTTCCAGACTAGAAACTTCCAAATCCTATTTTTTTTTCTTGTTTGCTGTATGTATACAACAGCAGTAGTGATGGGGCAGGGGATTTGGGTCTGAATCCTTCTGACTTTACACATGCAAATAGTCCCATTGAAGTCACTACTTTGAAGCTAAGAGTTGCAAGTGAAACTGGAAGAATACTATTATGAAAATCTGGGTGATACTTGCAGCGCTGTTTATTTCATCTAATTTTCATTAATCAACACGTGTAACTATATCAGTGGTACAGAATGTGCTTATATACAAAAGATGAAACAACTGGAGGTAAAACAGGTCACGTCAATGCAGCACTGAGCATTCCCACAACTTGCAGAAGGCACACGGACCACAAAACTGACAGATCCAAATCTCCCTTTATTTTTATTTTTATTTTTTTTAATCAACTGAGAAAACATTTGCAAGCTATAGACTCACTAGCATATAATCCTAAAATTCAGAGGTGGTAGTTTTGCTGTTTTTAGTGTAACGTTACAGTCCATATTTTTCATAGAAATATTGTTAAGATATGAATATGGCATAACTAAGATGTTTTATGCAAGACGAGTCATGTGAGATCTCATTAGAAAGGTTATGATTTACTGAATGTGATTTTTTCAATTTGTATGCATATTTTATTTCTGTATCTAAAGTTAGGAATATTGACTATGTAACAATTACAGCTGTGTGAGTACATGGGAAACACCCACCAGACAGCAGGCCATCAGTCTTATTGGGCCATTAGGAAGAAACAATAAGACTTTGAATATACTAATCTCTCTCCTTCCTGAGAAGCTGGGATGTTGCTTTGCCACTACAAGGTCAGGTGGTCATGTCACCTGGTACTAAACACCATCTTGGACTTCCAGTGATTTTCCACTAAAAGGAGGGGGAGGTCAAGACTGGGAAACAAAAGGTTCCTGCCTTATGTAATTCTATTTAAGGCTGCGGAGTGTGTTGACTCTTCGCTGAATCCCCACCCAGAATGACAGTGGGAAAGATCTGCGGAAAACAGAACACAGGGGAAGAGTTGAACCCAAGCTGGAAAAGAGGTCTGGTCTGTGAATAGGGTGATTGAAGATTTAAGCTGCAAGCAGGGTAGCTAACCTTCAAGAATTTCTGTATCCTGCCCCAAAGCAACATTTAGGATGAGAAATACCTTCTTGAAACCAGTGTCTTTAAGATCTTAAGCTTAGTATGTGTGTGTTGTTTTATTTGCTTAGTAATCTGCTGTGTTCTATTTGCTATCCCTTTTCACTTAATATCTGCTTTTTGTAGTTAAACTTATTTTTGTTTATTATAAAACCCAGTTTGTGCAATTTATAACTTGTGGGTGGGGGGAGAAGTTGTGCATATATCTTCCTTCGCATTGAGGGAGGGGGTGAATTTATGAGCTTCCATTGTATAGATTTCTCTACAGTGCAAGACCATGTTATTTTGGATGTATTTTCCAGAGGGGAGCTGCACTGGAGCACTATGCAATTTCCTAGCCGAATCTTCCCATAGAGAGCTGCTTGCAGATTGTCTGATTTTACTGCTGCGTGTGTGCTGCCAGAGAGCCTGATTCAGCAAAACAGGGAGAGGGAGCCCAGGCCAGTGGAGCAGGCAGGCCCAGTGAGACCCCAGTACATCAGCTGGCACCCTGAAATGGGAGGGGGGGGCAACCTGTCACATTTAGAGTCTAGTTTTATTTTTATTTTTTTCTACCAGCAAAAATTCTTGGGAAATTGAGGTTGAAAATATGTTCTGTCTAATGCCATTTGTGTTCTGGCATGGCCATTCATAGGAGTTTTACATCTTATTTACAGTGTAGCAGCAATAAAAGAAACTAAACAAATGCTTTAGTTACTTATCTCCCACTGTTGGGTAAGTAGATTTATTCCACTAAATCAAATTCTTCTAAAATGTTGTTAAATTTCTATTTTAAGGGCTCAGATCTGCAAGGTTCTGAGCACTCAGGCTTTGATCCATCAAACCACTTAAGCACACATCATCCCATTGACTTCAATGGAATTGCACATTACTTAAATGCTTTGGATTGGGGTCAGAGTGCTCACCACCTTGTAGGATTGAACCATAAAGTCTCTCCTAAATTGAGCATAAAAAGTTGTCAGTTGGCAGAATCCTAGCATGTGCGTTGAAACTGAGAATATTGGGTTAAATTCTGTGGCTTGTGTCATGCTGGAGGTCAGATTAGGTTCTCATGTTGCTCCCATTTGGCCTTAAAATCTATGAATCTAATCCAGTGGTTCTCAATCTGTGGCCCACGGGTTGCTTGCGGCCCAGTCTGCACAGAGCTGTGACCCCTGTGACACCTCAGGGCTGTACAGATAGTGTATACATTGCATTGATGCGGCCCACATAACACACAGATAGCTGCATATGTGGTCCACAAAGGTAAATAAACTGAGAATCATTGAAGTCTGTTCTTCATGAGCTTGCTAATGTCAGATATAACGTCTACGGGCATGGGAAATGGTTTCCCCGAAGAACTCATGTTGGTTAAAATAATTAGTAGGTGATTAGACAGTATTAAACTGATTTATGGTATACTTTGGTACCATGCAGTTAAGCACATGCCTAAATGCCTTTTCTGATCCAGCAACTGAGTCCTGTTGATTTTAAATTAAGCATGTTCTTAAGTGCTTTCTTGAATGGGGACTTTGACTGAGTCTTGATTCTTCACTGGCATTAGCAAGAGTTACATGACAAAGTCCCTATGTATTGGTGTAGAATATATGCTCCTCCTCATCTGATTCATCAGGATTAAGATCTGCAGATGCTGAAAGCTTAAAGCTAATTCTTTAAAAAACAGAGTCCTACAGTATGTGACCAGACTTCAGATATGGGAACGTTGAAAGAGGTGAGAGTAGTCTGAATAATTTGTCTTAATTAACTGAATCTTTAATGTTAGGGAAAACTGTGTGTTTCATAGTGAAAGCAAGAATGAAATATTTAGAAGCATTTTGGAAATTATGCCTCTTGGAAGGGATTTTTATATGAAATTAACTTATTTGGGCACCAAATCTAATAGTAATGCAGGGGTCGGCAACCTTTCAGAAGTGGTGTGCCGAATCTTCATTTATTCACTCTAACTTAAGGTTTCGTGTGCCAGTAATACATTTTAACGTTTTTAGAAGGTCTCCTTCTATAACTCTATAATATATAACTAAAACTATTGTTGTATGTAAAGTAAATAATGCTTCTAAAATGTTTAAGAAGCTTCATTTAAAATTAAATTAAAATGCAGAGCCCCCCCGACCGGTGGCCAGGACCCGGGCAGTGTGAGTGCCACTGAAAATCAGCTCGCGTACTGCCTTCGCGTGCCGTGCCATAGGTTGCTTACTCCTGTAGTAATATTACTTACATGAAACCTGCAGTCAGTAGTAACAGCTTTTCATTTAAAGGCCAAATCATGGCTCAGCTGAAGTTAATAGTAAAACTCCATTGTCTTCAGTGGGACTGGGATTGACCCCTAAAGAAATATGTCTTTATTACTAAGATTTTATGAAGCTCTCACACAGAAAGGCTATTTTAGCATCCCATGTGGCTTCCCCAGTGTTTACATAGCAGCAGAAGAAAAACAAAAGAAAGAACACGCCAGATCTTGATTACAATTTGCAAATCTTGGCACTAAGTTATATTAAAAGAATTTACTGAAAGCACTTGGCAAATAGATAAAGTATGTTTCCTTTAGACAAAATTCCTAAGACATTGCGCACACACAAGATGTGATCGATTTTTCTTTTCTTTCTTTCTTTTTTTTTTTTGTATAATTCATACAGAATAACACCAGATAACAAACCATATTGTCTATAGTTTACCTTGGTCAATTCTATATGCTACTAATGCTGTTCCCAGAAAGAGAACCTTCACACATTTGATTAGCTTTCTCCTTTCTGGGTTATAGATTTCTAGGATTAATTTAATTTTGTATTCCTGGTTCATACTTTACTGTATCTTGGAAAAGTTTTCAGATCTTCACAAACATTTATTTAACCCATTTCTCATTCAGAAAGTGTCGTATATCAGGTTCTTCTATTCACATTTATATCATTATCATGCTTTATGACCTTACAGCCCTATCAAACCTGTATGTCTCATTTATGAGTACGGCTTTGTCATGTCACTTTAGGGGGTTGTTAATCTTATAATTAATTATAATCTCAATTAAATATCCAGACACCTTAGTTTTGCGCACTGGTCTATGTAAAACAAATAGTAGTCTGTATTATTGAAATTGCATTGCCTACATGTGGGACTATAGGTAGTCTTTTAACCTTGAAAAGCTGCCTTGAAGTACAGTATAAAGATATTTGTAAAAACTATTTTTCCCCCCTGCTTTTAAAATCACCCTTTTCTCTGTTGTCTTTATTGGTGATCCACGGCTTGATATTAATTCTAGGGTCCCATTTGGAAAAGTAGCTAGCATCTGCTTGCGTAGGCACCTGTCTGACAGTGGCGGTTACATGCTTCACTCACTTAGTGTAGGTCTACGTTAACATTTGTGTCTAGAGTACAGACACCGCAAACCCAGCTAGCATGTGCATAAATACCAGTGAAGATGCAAGCTAGGATCTTAAGATGTTCTTGTGTGGCTCTCTACATGCCAAACAGGCCCGGCTTTAGCAAGTGCGGGGCCTGATTGGAACAGTTTCAACGGGGCCCCAGCAGGGATAACTGAAAGGAAAAAAAAAACACGTAAAAAAACGATGTGGGGCTTGTACTCACCGGGCGGCGCTCCTAGTCTTCAGAGGCAGGTCCTTCACTCACTCCGGGTCTTTGACAGCACTGAAGGACCTGCCACTGAAGTGCTGCCGAAAACCTAGAGTGAGTGAAGGACCTGCCGCAGAACTGCTGCCAAAGACCCGGAGCGTTGCAGGGTGAGTAAAAATTAAAAGGATCCTGTAGACAGGGAAGGGATTCTCGGCCACTTGCCCGCCCGGAGCAACGGCCACTGGGTGCGGGACCTTCTTAGGCGTGGTGCCTGATTAGGGGGAATTGGTGGAATTGGCCTAAAACTGGCCCTAACCCTAACCCTAGCTGCAAGTGCCCTACCCTTAGGAAGCCTAAGCCTAGGGCGGAAAGCCCTACCCATAGGAATCCTAATCCTAGCTCCAAATGCCCTACCCATAGGAACCCTAATCCTAGCTCCAAGTGCCTTAACCTTAGGAACGCTAACCCTAGGCCAGGAAGCCCTACCCATAGGAACCCTAACCCTAGCTCCAACTGCCCTACGCATAGGAACCGTAACTGTAGCTCCAAGTGCCCTACCTATAGGAACCCTAATCCTAGGACACGGCGCCCTACCCATAGTAACCCTAACCCTAGCTCCAAGTGCCCTACCTTTAAGAACCCTAACTCTAGGGCGGGAAGCCCTACCCATAGGAACCCTAACACTTGGGCAGAGTAACCTACCCATAAGAACCCTTACCCTAGCTACAAGATCCCTAACCCTAGGAACCCTAACCCTAGGATGGGGCACCCTAGCAATAGGAATCCTAACCCTAGCTCCAAGTGCCCTACCCTTAGGAACCCTAACTCTAGGGCGGGAAGCACTACCCATAGGAACCATAACCCTAGGGTGGGGTGCCCTACCAATAGGAACTGTAATCCTAGCTCCAAGTGCCCTACCATAGGAACCGTAACTCAAGCTCCTAGTACTCTGCCCTTAGGAAGCCTAACCCTAGGGTCGAGTGCCCGAGCCATAGAAACCCTAACTCTAGCTCCAAGTGCCCTACCCATAGGAACCCTAATCATAGGGCGGGGTGCCCTACTCACAGGAACCATAAACCTAGCTCCACGTGCCCTACCTTTAGAAACCATAACCCTAGGACGGAGCTCCCTACCTATAGGAAACCTAACCCTAGGTTGGGAAGCCCTACCCATAGGAAACCTAATCCTAGCTCCAAGTGCCTTATCCATAGGAACCCTAACCCTAGTTCCAAGTGCCCTACCCTTAGCAACCCTAACTCTGGGTACAGAAGCCCTACCCATAGGAACCCTAACCCTACCTCCAAGTGCCCTACTGTTAGGAATCCTAACCACAGCTCCTAATGCCCTACCCATAGGAACCCTAACCCTAGCTGCAAGTGCCCTACCCTTAGGAACTCTGACCCTAGGGCTTGAAGCCCTATCCATCCGAACCCTAACCCTAGATCCAAGTGCCCTACCCATAGGAACCTTAACCCTAGCTTCAAGTGCCCTATCCTTAGGAACCCTAACCCTAGGGCAGGAAGCGCTACCCATAGGAACCCTAACCCTAGGTCCAAGTGCCCTACCCATAGCAACCCTAACCCTAGTCTGAGAGGCCCTACCCAAAGGAACCCTATCCCTACGGCGGGGTGTCCTACCCATAGGAGCCCTAACCCTAGTTCCAAGGACCCTACCCTTACGAATCCTAACCGTGAGTCGAGAAGCTCTACCCATAGAAAACCTAACCCTAAGGTGCGGCGCAATACCCATAGAATCCCTAACCCTAACTCCTAGTGCCCTACCCTTAGGAAGCCTAACCCTAGGGTGGGAAGCCCTACTCATAGGAACCCTAACCCTAGCTCAAAGTGCCCTATGCTTAGGAACCCTAACCCTAGGGCGGGAAACCCTATCCGTAGGAACCCTAACCCTAGCTACAAGTGCCCTACCCACAGGAACACTAACCTGACGGCTGGTTGCCCTACCCATAGGAACACTAACCTAGCTCCAAGTGCCCTACCTATAGGAACCCTAACCCTAATTCCAAGTGCCCTACTCTTTGGAATTCTAACCCTAGGGTGGGGTGCCCTACTCATAGGAACACTAATCCTAGCTCCAAGTGCCCTAACCATAGGAACCCTAACCTTAGGGCTGGGTGCTCTAGCTATAGAAACCCTCACCCTAGCTCCAAATGCCCTCTCCTTAGGAACCCTATCCTTAGGGCAGGGTGCTCTACCCATAGGAATCCTAACCCTAGCTCCAAGTGCCCTACGCTTAGGAACTCTAACCCTAGGGTGGAAAGCCCTACTCATAGGAACCCTTACCCTAGCTCCAAGTGCCCTACCCATACGAACCCTATCCCTAGCTCCGAGTGCCCTACTCCTTGGAAGCCTAAGCCTAGGTTGGGGTGCCCTGCCCATAGGAACCGTAACCTTAGCTCCAAGTGCTCTACCCTTATGAACCCTAACCCTAGGGCGGGAAGCCCTACCCATAGGAAACCTAAGACTAGCTGCAAGTGCCCTATGCTTAGGAACCCTAACCCTTGCATGGGAAACCCTACCCATAGGAAACCTTACCCGAACTCGAAGTGCCCTACCCTTGGGAACCCTAACACTAGGACGGGAAGCCCTACCCATAGGATCCCTTACCCTAGCTCCAAGTGCGCTAGCCTTAGGAACCTTAACTGTAGGGCGAGAAACCTTATCCGTAGGAACCCTACCCCTAGCTACAAGTGCCCTACTCCTTGGAAGCCTAAGCTTAGGTCGGGGCGCCCTGTCCATAAGAACCATAACCTTAGCTCCAAGTGCTCTACCCTCATGAACCCTAAGCCTAGGGTGGGGCGCCCTACCCATAGAACCGTAACCTTAGCTCCAAGTGCCCTACCCTAAGAAACCCTTACCCTAGCTACAAGTTCCCTAACCATAGGATCACTTACTCTAGGACAGGGTGCCCTACCCATTGGAACCCTAACTCTAGCTCCAAGTGCCCTACCCTTAGGAACCCTAATCCTAGGGCGGGGCGTCCTACACATAGGAAACCTAACCCTAGCAACAAGTACCCTACCCTTAGGAACCCTAACACTAGGACTGGAAGCCCTACTTATAGGAACCCCAACCCTAGCTCCATGTGCCCTACTCTTAGGAACCCGAACCCTAGGGTGGGAAGCCCTACCCATAGGAACCCTAAGTCTACCACCAAGTGCCCTACTCATAGGAACCCTAAGACTAGCTGCAAGTGCCCTAGCCTCAGGAACTCTGAGGGAGTGAATCCCTACCCATAGGAACAGTAACCATAGGTCCAAGTGCCTTACCCATAGGAACCTTAACCCTAGCTCCAAGTGCCCTATCCTTTGGAATCCTAACCCTAGGGCAGGAAGCCCTACCCATAGGAACCCTAACCCTAGGTTCAAGTTTCCTATCCATAGGAAGCCTAAACCTAGGGCAGGGGGCCCTACCCATAGGAATTTTAACCCTAGCTCAAGGGCCTTCCTCTTAGGAACCCTAACCCTAGCCCCAAGTGCCCTACGCAAGGGAACCCTAACCCTAGGGTGGGAAGCCAGGGCCGGCGCTTCCATTTAGGCAACCTAGGTGGTCGTCTAGGGCACCAGGCCTTGGGGGGCGGCAATTCAGTAGCGGGTGGTCCTTCTGTGCTCTGGGTCTTCGGCAGCAATTCGGCGGCGGGTCCTTCACTTGCTCCAGGACCTGCTGCTGAAGTGCCCTGAGGACCGGGAGTGCGGAAGGATCCCCTCACCGCCAAATTGCCACTGACTGGGAGCGCGGAAGGACCCCCGCCTAGGGTGCCAAAATCCCTGGCGCCGCTCCTGTGGGGAGCCCTACCCATAGGAACCATAACCCTAGCTCCAAGTGCCCTACGCTTAGGAACCCTAACCCTTGGGTAGGGCGCCCTACCAATAGGAACCCTAACCCTAGCTCCATGTGCCCTTCCCATGGGAACCCTAACACTAGCTCCTAGTGCCCTACCCTTAGTAACCCTAACTCTGGGGGGGGTGCCCTACCCATAGGAACCCCCACTCTAGCTCGAAGTATTCTACCCATAGGAACGCTAACCCTAGGGTGGGGCGCCCTACCCATAGGAACCTCCTAATCAGGGCTGACTTTAGCAATTGCAAGGCCTGATTCGAACAGTTTCAACAGTGTTCCAGCAGGGATGAGTGAAAGAAAAGAAAATACACAAAAAAACAAGTGGGACTTGTACTCACCGGGCAGCGCTCCCAGTCTTCGGACGCGGGTCCTTCACTCGCTTCGGGTCTTCAACGGTAGTGAAGGACCTGCTGCTGAAGTGCTGCCTAAGACCTGGAGTGAATGAAGGACCCGCCGCCGAAGTCCTGCTGAAGACCCAGAGCGCCGCCGGGTGATTAAAAATTAAAATGGAGCCTGTAGCCAGGGAAGGGATTCTCGGCCACTCGCGCCCCCAGTGGCCCTGCCACTGGGTGTGGGGCCCTCTTAGGCGCAGTGCCCAATTCTGGGTAATTGGTAGAATTGGCCTAAAGCCAGCTCTGATGCCAAAGCAGTGCCTCCCACATCCACACCGCTTTTTTTTAGTAGTCTAGCGTTCCTCTGCAAATGTCTTTCCCTGTTGCAATGAAAGGCTCTGGTTTGTGGGGACGGGGTGAAAGGTCTGGCATGGGAGAGGCAGCAGAGAAAGGATCTGTCAGCTCCCTATTGCTGTAATCTTTCTGCTCTGCCGCCTCCTTGCCAGAACCTTTCACTGCTATATGTTGCGGTATGCCTCAGTGTGGGCCCAACCTGCCTTTCACTGCAGCCTTTAACTATGTGTCACTGCAAGTGTTGACAATGCCTTATATGCTTCAGTAAAATCTATTAGATGCCTATCTGTATCTTTAGGCACCTAAATACCTTTGTAAATCTGATCCCTCATCTGTGAGACTAATTGCTGGCTGCTTCAAAACACAATGCTAAAGCATGCTGCAGTATGTCAATGTTTTCTGGAGGTGCTAGATGAAGTGGTAATTATGTGTTTGGATTCGGAAGTTTGTCTCTAGACTATCCCTGATGTTTGTCCAACTTCCTCCACATATAAATCCTGCTGCTCTTCTGACCTGGGTTGTTCTTCAGGGACCCAGAGACCTTTCTCTCAGCTTAAGGGCCTGCCACAGGAGCCAGTCTCCCTCCTGCAGCTCTCTCCTCAGGTAAGCCTTTTTGGCTCTTATAAACACTTAATCCATGCCAGCTGGGAGGTAGATAATCAGTCACAGGTGAGGCAGAGCCAGCTGCACAGTGACACTGACACAATTGCAGTGTTGGCAATGTTGCTTCTAGCCAAGAGTGACAGTTTGTGTTTTTCCCTACCCAAAAAAAAAAAAAAAAGTAAAAGTAGTAAAACAATGAACCACATGACATTTGAGAAAAAGGGACCTGGAGAGAGAACGTACAAAGCAGAGGAAAACATTTGAGGCCTCTCTCACCCATAGTAAAATGTCTTAGATGTTTGCGTTTGAAAAAGCAGTCACTCAAGGTGCAAAAAATTGGCTGCAATTTTGTTTTTGTTTTTAAAACGGGTTTGGAGTCTAATTCATATATTTTACTTTTTTATCTGTTTCTTTATAAAATTTCATTTTGATTCAGACTAGTCCAGAAGCCTTCATGCTTCAGTTACTACAAGCTGGGTGAGTTAGTGGCTTGGGAAATAATAATAATAATTAATAATAAAAAAGCATCAGAATTTAAAAAGAAATTGTTGTTTGGAGATGGATTCCAGGTGCTAATGGCCTTTATGTTGATGCAAGATATTGTAGATATGCTTTTTTGTGGACTGAGTTGAAGACCTCTCTATCGTGTTATTAATTTGCTGCTGCTTTGTAAGAAACCTATGAAATGAATTTGTCCAGCAAAGATTTTCAGGTCAGAAGATTGTCCACGAGCACATTAAGATTTTGTACCCAATTCCAGTATTAAATAGGGCGTATAAACTTTATAGCTTTGCACAACATTTAATTAGCTTGGCTAGAACAAACTTTTGCTTATGGGACAATGTGAAATAAACCTGTTTTACTTATTTTTGATGTTTTATCATCCCATGCAACTGTTTCAAAGAGAGCACTACTCACCATGAGAGAGAATTGCATGTAAATTGTGAAGTTTAAAGTAGCTGCACTAGATAGTTAGTTATTTAATCAAGCATTCGTTATGGTAGTTAAGCATTTAGGAATAATAAAATGTAAAAGTGTTTTCAGTACAAGCTGTTTCTTGAAAATGAATATGCTCTTGAAGAAAAATTGTTGTAGTAAGATTATGGGGAATATTAATTGTGTGAATTTACATACCCTACAGATGGGTATGCAGGTGCTTGTTTTAACAAACTACTACTTAAGGAATGTAAGAGATTGTCTGTCTGATCTCTAAAAACTAAGGTGCGAAGTCTCTCCTGGATTTTTTTTTTCTGGATTTTAGAACTATTGATGGTGAAGCTGTCTTAAAAGGTAATAGAATAGACCAGAAGTCAAAAAGCTTTCTATCCTTCATCTAGAATATTTACAAAGGCTACTGTTTATAGCAGAAATACTTATTTGGCATCTAAAGATTTCTCTCCTGTGTAATGGGTGGTCAGAAGAAAAATTGGCCCTACAGGTAGAATTTGGTGTGCATCCATCAATGGGAAAGTATGTGCAATGCGTTAAATTAGTAGTAATTTTTTTCCGGTTGAATGACTTAAAACCATGGAACAATAATGAGTCTTCACCCATACTTCATTACTTACATAATATCATTCTGGTACTGAAGAAGGAATTGAACAGAGCAGATGATCTTATGTAATTTGTCAAAAGTTTTTGTTCAAATGTGCAGAGAACCATGCAAAGTATTCCAACATACATAGATAAACTGTGCGCATAGAATATATATGTGAGATAATTCCAGCTCTGCCTATTTGTCATTTCCCAGATGTGAAAGTACATTACTCACACATTAAAAATGTCTTTGTTGTGGGAGAGATTACCAGTTAGTGACACCTCCTTATTGTAAATATAGCTAATCTTGGTCATACATAGCTTGATTCTCTCCTTCTATCCTGAATAGCTGATTGGAAATTTTTTCAACTGAGCAGTTTTCTGTCAAAAAAAAATGCAATTTAATGAAAATGTTTAATGGAAACTAGTCAATTTTTCATGGGGGGAAGATTAGTTTTGACTACATTACAGCTTTTTGTTTTGACTTTATCCCTTTGTTTCATTTTTGTTTTTATTAAAATGTTAATATAATATGGAGATATATTGAACATTTTAATATAATATAAAACTTGAAATTAGATCATCAAAACAAAGTTGAAATGAAAATTTTCAGTGATCCAGAATCACTTCTTTGTGGAATTTTTGCCTTTTGGGAAATTTTGAAATCTTGGCTTCTTGTTCCAAATCAGAACAATATTTTTTTAATTAGTTTTTTTTTCAAAATGTCAGCATTTTTCCTGGATTGGAAATTTTTTCCCCCCAGCTTGCTCTAATATTCTGGAAAATTCTTGGGAACGTTACCAATTCAAAGTGAAAAGGAAAGGCTAGACTCTCAACTGTGCCTGGTGGCAAGAGAGTTGATTGTAGCTCTCTGATTCTGTGACCAGCTCTGTGCCTCTCCTGGCCTCAGTATAGTTTACAGCAGGCTGCTTTAAACTACACTAGCTGGATTTGGCTCCCAAGGGGCCTTTTGCTAGTCAGGAGTAGCTGAAGTATAAGGCATCCCAGCCACACCTTTTCTACCTCACCATCTATGCCAGGGGAGCACAGGCTTGCGGTGGAGGAATCAGCTGTTCTCTATGCCCCTTGGTTATTTGCTCACAGAAGGGGACATGAGTAGCTTTCTGTTCCTCCTTTGCTTCCAGAATAGTGCAAAAAGAGCATAGCAGGCCATAGAGGCAGTATATTCTTTAAGCTGTCTGTCCATGCTATCTGTTGGTGTGTTCTTATGTGGTATGCTCAGTGTAATAGGTGCTTGATTATGCTGCCATTATAAACAGCATCTGAAAATGTTTTAGCAGTAAGTAATCTGAAAATACAAAATGTGTTAAGAATGCACTTTATTATGAGGAATTATCACACTAAAAGTTTCTGTGATGATGTAAATCGTGAAAGCAAAGCTTGAAGATGCAGTCAGTGAAACTCCAAAATCACAATAGCGTGAATACATCAGTTTGTTGATTGATGTTGCTCTTTCTATATATATTTGAGAATATTGGATACATTAAAGAGTTTTTATGGACTAATCCATAAATGTGACTAATTTTAATGGTTTTTTGCTATCTGTTATTTATATACCACATTACAAATCAAGCTTTCTAGTGCATTAGGTCATTAATGCATTCACTTTATAAATTGTGTTAGTTTTAGCTACTCAACTCACAAGTTTTGTATTATCCCTTGGAGGGTGTGTCTGGAATCTTGGTGAATCTGTCTTTATATAAAACAAAATAAAGTAAGTGACAAATCTAAAAGGTTTCTGTAAGTACGGAACTGTGACAGACCCAGACCAGTGGGGTACAGGAGTCTGGTAGAAGGCAAATATACTGGCCACAGAATAGTTTTCTGTTCCCTGAGTGACCAGAGCAGGGGCTGCCCTAGAGCAATCAGGAACCTGCTAGAACCAAGTAAGACAAGCAAGCTAATCAAGATACCTGGAGCCAATTAAGAACTTTCTAGAATCAGTTATGGCAGGCAGGCTAATCAGGACACCTGGTTTAAAAAGGACTTCCCATGCGTTAGTGAGGGGGCATGCAAGGAGCAGGGAGTGAGAAGGTGTGCTGCTGGAGGACTGAAGACGGAGGTGAAAGTAAGCTGGTATGGTCCGGTACAGCGTACCGGCAAGAGCCAGTACGTCGTGCCAGACCGCACCAGCTTCTGCGGCTAGGATTTAAAGGGGTCTGGGCCCGTGGCTCTGGCGGCCAGGCTAGGTCCGGATTTAAAGGGCTCAGAGCTCCCCGTCGCTGCCATGCCTCTTCCGAATGAGGCCACGCCCCCCTCAGGGCTCAAGCAGTACCGGTAAGTCCTGTAAGTTACTTTCACCCCTGACTGAAGAGTACAAGCGTGATCAGGCTTCAGGAGGAAGATCCTGCAGTAAGGATAAAGAAGGTGCTGTGGGGAGGCCATGGGGAAGTAGTCCAGGTAGTTGTAGCTGTCATGCAGCTGATACAGGAGACATTGTAGACAGCTGCTATCCACAGGGTCCTGGCCTGGAACCCAGGCTAGAGGGTGGGCCCGGGTTCCCCCCTCCATTTCCCCAACTCCTGATTGGACACAGGAGGTGTTGACCTGGTCTGTGAGAAACACCAGAGGGGAAGGTCTAATTTGGAAAGTGATCTGGCCTGTCCCCGACCCACTAGGTGGGACACGGAGACTGCTGGCAGGGCCGGCTCCAGGGTTTTTGCTGCCCCAAGCAGCAGGGCAGGGGGGGCGGTTTGTGATTGGCGGCAGCTCCACCATGCTGCTTTCATCTTCGGCGGCAATTCAGCGGCAGGTCCTTCCCTCCGAGACGGACCTGCCGTCGAAGAGCCCTACTTGCCGCCCCTTCCCCTTGGCTGCCCCAAGCACCTGCTTGCTGAGCTGGTGCCTGGAGCCAGCCTTGACTGCAAGGATTGTTCTCCATTTCCCCCATGCTGGTCAGTGATGGGGTTAGCTGAGTGAACGGCAGGTTTGAGCCTCTATCAGAAGCAGCCAAACTGAGGGCTGCCCTAAACTTCTGAGGTGAGAAATTCCACCAAAAATCTCAGGACCCGCCAAGGCAGAGAAGAAACTTTATCTCAGAACATAGACTTTTCTCAGAACTTTTCAGTACTGGACTGTTCAGTTCCCATGCAGCCTGAGTGAAACCTTTTATTAGCTAATTACCGTATATGCCCAGTAGACTTAGCATGGGTTTCTAAGAAATGTTTCTGAAAGCTAATTTTTCCTTCCTTCTGCCTCATAATTTAAAATCTCCTAACAAAGGTGGTTCAGACTAAGATCTGGTTTCATGTATTTAATTTTTATCTTGGCTTTTACCAGAACTAAGGAAAAACCCAACGTACACTATTCCTTTCATCAGTTACCAAATCCTGCCTAGTGCTCTTGCCATGGCACAGAATCTCCTGGACTTTTGCAGTCTGGTGCCTTTTGGAGGCTAGAGAGGGAAAATGAAATCCTGAGCACATGTGTTGCTCCTGTACAGACTCAAAGGGCTGGTCTTCACTATGGGGAGATTGATGCTGGTTCGATCGATGCAGCAGGGGTCGATTTAGTGGTTTTTAATGAAGACCTGCTAAATCACTAGCAGAAGTGCTTTCCGGTTGACCTCCAGTACTCTTCCCTGAGAAGAGTCAGGGAAGTCAACTGGAGAACATCTCCCATCGATGCAGCGCAGTAAAGACACCGGAGTAAATCGACCTAAGCTATGTCGTCTCCAACTACATTATTCACATAGCTGGAGCAGCGTAACTTGGACTTGACTTCACTACCGGGGTAAGAAGAAGTAAGTCTCGCTTCCTCGTCAGGAGTCCACCCTTCACTATTACTCCCACTCCCCTTATTCCTGTAAATAGTACCACGTGGTCAGGGTTTGACATCTTATTAACAAACAGTCTAGTGAAAGTTGCTATTAATATAACTGTAGATTTCCTTTTTGTGGCAGTAAGGCCCAAAGCCTCCAGCACTGGCTTGCCCTACAGCGAATCATTCCATCAAAGTTTAACAAAATCTGACACATTCCCAACCCCTTATCTAATCACTAATTCAGAAGCTTGCATAGGAAGCATTTCAACTGAAAAATGTTTTAATAAACCAGAGGAACTCTGAAGTTGAGGGTTTTTTTTATGTTAGTAATGGAAAAGTACATGAATGATGCACCATTTTGCTATACACTGGCTCACAAAGTATGTATTAGGAGGGCTTGGTCCTAATATAAGACTTCTGGGTCAAGGGTATTATTCAGATTGGGTTTAATTTGTGATTATAGATTTAGATTAGGGCAGTTTTGTGGTGTTATGGTCATAGCATACACACAAAAGTTAGATTAAAACATAGATGCTCTTGCTGGAAGGATCAAATGTAAAACTATCTTTTCTTAGAATTTAGAACAGTATCACACAAGAACTCAAACAGAGACACAAAGCAGGCTGCTCCTTAAAAGATAGAGGTGCAACATACCTGACCTTGCTATAGACTGTAGAACTGATTCTAATCACATGCTTCTTTACAGAGCCTCCTAGCCTGCAAGCAGGACCAGAAAAAACCTTGAGAATTTAAAGTGATCAGTTGTAACACAATTACGCCACACTTGGCCCACCAACTAGGGCTAGTATTGAGGTCGCTTTGAACCAAGAGTAAGAACGTGGCTGGAGCCAGCTTATGTACTTACAGTAAGGTTAGGGTTTTGACAGTCACCAATTAATTGCTGATGTAAGCCTGTTGACTTAAGTGGAGTTAAGCTGGTTACGAAAGGTAGGAGATGTGGTTTCTGTTCCTGGCTTTCCACAGACTGCCTGTCCCTTACCATAGAAGTCATGTAAGGCTTGATTTGTCAGAAGGATGGAGCACCCAGAACTTCAACTGAGTCAATGGGAACTGCTTCAGTGCTAAGTATCTCTCAAAACTAAGCCTTTAATCTCTCTCTCTGCCTCAACTTCTCCATGTGCAAAATGGGACTGACAATACTTACTTAATTCTTCTGCGGTGCTGTAAAGCTTAATTGCTGAAAGTTTATGAATTCCTTTGATTACTCAAAGATGCCAAATGAATGCAAACCATCATTAATGACTGTTTCTTTCTGTTTCCTAATTATTTCATTATGAATTAGGACTAGAGGCCTTTCCTATAAGGGAATAAAGCCATCGGAACTTCTGGTTTCCGTTCTGTGGGCAGTTCCAACGTCCTGAACATAAGAATGGCCGTACTGGGTCAAAACAAGGGTCCATCCAGCCCAGCATCCTGTCTGCCGACAGTGGCCAATGCCAGGTGCCCCAGAGGGGCAAGTGATCTCTCTCCTGCCATACATCTCCACCCTCTAACAAACAGAGGCAAGGGACACCATTCCTTACCCACCCTGGCTAATAGCCATTAATGGACTTAACTTCCATGAATTTATCTAGTTCTCTTTTAAACCCTGTTATAGTCCTAGCCTTCACAACCTCCTCAGGCAAGGAGTTTCACAGGTTGACTGTGTGCTGTGAAGAAGAACTTCCTTTTATTTGTGTTAAACCTGCTGCCCATTAATTTCATTTGGTGGCCCCTAATTCTTATATTATGGGAACAAGTAAATAACTTTTCCTTATTCACTTTCTCCATACCCCTCATGATTTTAAATACCTCTATCATATCCCGTCTTAGTCTCCTCTTTTCCAAGCTGAAAAGTCCTTGCCTCTTTAATCTCCTCATATAGGACCTGTTCCAAACCCCTAATAATTTTAGTTGCCTTTCTCTGAACTTTTTCTAATGCCAGTATATCTTTTTCTGAGATGAGGAGACCCCATGTGTATGCAGTATTCAAAATGTGGGTATACCATGGATTTATATAAAGGCAATAAAATATGCTCCGTCTTATTCTCTAGCCCTTTTCAATGACTCCTAACATCCTGTTTGGTTTTTTTGACTACCGCTGCACACTGCATGGACGTCTTCAGAGAACTATCCGTGATGACTCCAAGGTCTCTTTCCTGATTAGCTGTAGCTAAATTAGCCCCCATCATATTGTATGTATAGTTGGGGTTATTTTTTCCAGTGTGCATTACTTTATGTTTATTCACATTAAATTTCATTTGCCGTTTTGTTGCCCAATCACTTAGTTTTGTGAGATCTTTTTGAAGTTCTTCACAGTCTGCTTTGGTCTTAACTATCTGAAGCTTGTTTTCATTCCAAATGAGATTGAAAAATCTGGATTTCCAGTAGCATGAAGAGTCCAAAAAATTTCCATGTCAAATTGTATCTTTTTCATAATGTCAATGTCTAGTTTTGATAAGTAAAATGTTTAGTTTTTGAGACATTTCAATATTATAAATATCAAACATTAAATTTAATATAATAGTTGAAACAAAATTATTTGAAATAAAGTCTAAATAAACCTGATCAAAATGAAAGAAAGTTAAAATGAATCACGGACTTTCTCCTGTCAAACTTAATCAGCCACAGTCCTGCAAAATGTTTAGATTTTAACAACTTAATTTTCTGATGGGGAGAACTGTTCTGTCAAAAACTGTTCACCCAACTCGGTAAGGGCGCATATCAGTATCTACAAACACACAACCTCTCCCTGCATCCCTCTCTACTCATCAGACAAGAAAGAGACTAGAGATAAATATCTGAACAAAATGCTGCAGCCAGCAGAATGAAATAATTATGAACAGTAAGGTCCTCTGGATATAAATCACATTGCTTTTTTAAAGAGTATGGTCAGTTAATCCACAAGATATCGACATGTACATTCATCTCCTAAACTGTCCACTCCAATAGATGTTTTGCTTATTTGAAATATTGTAGCCTAATACACGTATAAATGTCAGTTAGCATTGACCTGCAGTTTAGAGATGGCCGGGATGCTTTTAGATGTATTTTGCTGTATTTGAACTTTCTGCTGTTTTATTGAGAACCAGAAAACCTTATGGAAATTTAAAAGAAACAATTGCAGCATTATATGTTATGCTGGTGCTCTGTTGTTCCATAAAGTACTATGTTTATTTTTAAAGTGCATGATAGTAATTTACAGTATCTATGGAATTTATGGCTGTAAAGTTGATAGAATTGCACAGTGTTGCCATTATTTTTATATTTTACAAAAGTGCAAAAAATGATGGGATTAAGCAAAATGCTAACCATCCATACTAATGTATGTTGTAATTGTATTGTCCAATACAACAATCCTTGTGTGAGGCAGTACGATGGGGTCAATCAGCAATGCTACAGGTAAAAAAGATTTATTAGAGTAGCTGCCTATTACAGCTACTCTGTAAATGCAGTGGGGCTTCTACAAATTCCCTTTGTCTAATAGCTCTCCCCAATAAGAAGTTTCCCTAATATTTAGCCTAATGGTTCCTTTTCTACATCCCACTGGTGCTAGTCCTAAAAATTTCTCTCCTTATTAGGACTGGATTGGTAACTTGTTGCTCATATTGGTGTGCAAAGCTACTGAATTTAGTGGGATGAGTTGTGTGAGGTAAGGGGTTCTCAGGCTGACAGTTATGGTTTCCCTGATAGCATTTGATGGAGCTACGCATATCAAATAGCAACTATTAAACAATTTCATGACTAGGGCCCATTGTTTATATTTAATTTATTCCTCATTCAAGCAAGGAATATTGATCCCTTCAGCATACACAGGCACAATGAAAAACAATGAGACCTTTTCAAGCTGAGCAATTCCAGTTAGGCTCAGAGTTAATGAGGGCAAGTCAGGGCCAAGCCAGTTAGACAGTTTCGACATTTCTTCCTCCACTCTTTGAGTCCTATGAAAAACTGTAATGTGGTATCTAAGTAGGGTCATCTTAAGTGACTTAGCAGCCTCTTGCTTCCTGGATTCATTGCTCTGGACTGGCCCTCCGTCATGCTGGCTTGCTCCGATTAATGAGTATGCTGACGAGTGTCACACTGACAAGTCTCCTTGAAACTGGTAACATGCAGCTGAGAGCAAGGAAGCGTTTTTTATAATGCCTGACAATAGGATATGCAAATAGTAAGCTTCCATTTCTTTTCGAAGGAAGCAAAATAGTTACCATTAGTAGTAGTAAGGTGCTTGCTGGAGGGTGGGGGGAATGGAAGCGAGAGAAGAGGACAGAATTGAGCAAGTGAAGCAGCAGCCATAATGGTTGTATTGCAATGACTGTTATCCTTGAAGAACCAGCCCACCAGTAATCAGTAATTGCTACAAGTCAAAGCACTTCCACCCTTCTGAGAATGTAACCTGATATGCTTCAAGCTCAATGTAATTCCCAAATAGGCTTCTTTTATTAAATAAATTGCACTAAGTAATCAAATGCTGAATTTCTTAAGTACTGAATGTCTGTCAGTTTCTTATGGTCACACATTTGCATGGTAAACAGGAAAAAAAATGAAGAGGTGGCTTATATGCTTTTGAATATAAACCGGTGAATAAGGTCTTACAAATCAGTATATAGCCTTCTGAAAGCTTGCATCCGTGCATAATGAAAGGTGGTGCCAATATGTTCTAGATCAGTGGCTCTCAATCTTTCCAGACTACTGGACCCCTTTCAGGAGTCTGATTTGTCTTGCGTACTTCCCCTCCCCCCCACCCCCAAGTTTCACCTGACTTAAACTACTTGCTTACAAAATCAGACCTAAAAATACAAAAATATCACAGCATGCTCCTGAAAAATTGCTTACTCTCTCATTTTTGCCATATAATTATAAAATCAACTGGAATATGAATATTGTACTTGCATTTGTGTATAGTAGCAGTTCTCAAAGTGTGGGTTGAGACCACAAAGTGGGTCGTGATTGCATTTTTTAATGGAGTCTCCAGGGCTGGCATTAGGCTGGCTGGAAGCCCCACCACCTGGGTCCAAAGCCAGAGCCTCACTGCCAAGGGTCAAAGCCTGAGCCCCACCACCCAGGGTTACAGCCACCTGCCTAGGAATGAAGCTCTTGGAGGAATCGAAAACTTGTGGATGTTTTGGAAAAAAATTGATGTAAGTGATTTGCCAAAAATTATATAGCATGTGAGTTTTAGAACCAAGAGTGTAACTCAGGTTTCTTGACACCCAGTCCCACTTCCATGGACATTAGTGCACCCTGAACAAATGATTTAAAAGGGGAAATAGCCAAATAACTACAGGTCTGGGGCTAGGGAAGGTAAATAGGCAGAGGTTAAGCACCCTCCCTACTCTTTCCCAAGAACTGAATATAAGTTATGGTTAAGGAACTGAAAAGGTATTAAATAGAAAAAAAGCCAAGGATTTAAAAAATATGCAAAGAAGAATATTTTATTTTTGTTACGTTAGTGTTCAGAAGCCACAGTTATGATTGGGGCTCCATTGTGCTAGACACTGTAGAAACACAGTGTACATAAAAGACAATCCTTGTAACAAATTCCCTTGTGCTGTATCTCTTTCGTAATCCCTCCTTTCTTGGTCATTTGTCTTGTATACTCCAGTACTGTGGTTCTGGAACTCTTCTATACTGTGACTCTGTTAAAACAGAAAACATTTTTGGTACCCCTTCCCATCTAGCCATAAAGAAAGATGGAGAGTCTGTAACCCCTCTGGATCTGTTGTAACCGTTTTTGATGACTGTGGCCCACGGTTTGAGATCCCCTGGTCTACCTACATTCTTAGCTCTTGTGGACAGGGACCTGTCAACAAAAGACTGAGCATGCCTTTGGGTGCCTTTAGTTCTGGTCCCCCATCTCAGAAAAGATATTAGAATTTGAGAAAGTGCAGAGAAGGGCAACAATGATTAGGGTATGGAATAACTTCCATGTGAGGAGAGATTACAAAGACTTGGACTTCTCAGCCTAGAAAAGAGAGAACTGGGAGGGCCGAGGTCCATAAAATCATAAAATCTGCAGACTGAGGTCCATAAAATCATAACTGGTATGGAGAAAGTGAATAGGGTAGTGCTCTTTACACCTTCACATATCACAACAACTAGGAGTCAACTGCTGAGATTAATAGACAGCAGGCTTAAAACAATCCTAAGGAAATACTTCACACGATGCACAGTCAATCTGTGGAATTAATTGCCAGGGGATGTTGTGAAGGTCAAAGGTATAGTTGAGTTTAAAAAAAAATAGATAAATTCATGGAGGATAGGTCCATCAGTAGCTATTAGCCAAGGTGGTCACAGATGCAATCTCGTGCTCTGGGTCTCTCTAAACCTCCAGCTGCCAGAATCTGGGACTGGACAACATGGGATGGATCACTCTCAAAACTACTCTCTTCTGTTTGTTCCATTTGAAGCATCTGGCATTGTCCACTGTCAGAAGACAGGATACTGGGCTAGATGGACTCTTGGTCCAGTATGTCTGTTCTTATGTGCATCTGCTGCTCTTACTGGGAGAAAATAAAATGATTTCTGTGATTGTATTCATTGTGTGCTAAATGGTGACCTCTGATCCTATTTATCCCACCTCTATAGATTACATTAATTTTAAATTACGTTAAATGTTTCATTTTATCCTTGTCAAATAAAAATAATGTAGCCTTCAAAAACTGTGTGGGGTTGCTAAATCACAGTATTGTTTAGTAGTAAATGTATAAATTACATTACTGAGAGTAACAGGTGGTGCAGGTTATTGGATAGTGCAACATGTAATTATTGGGGCTGAAAATCCTGGGACACAAACCCTGGAAAGGAGGAAGTTATCAAAACCTTGAAAAGACATTAAGACTTGACTGATGCACTGAAGTTACTAGAGGCCAGAACTGTTTTTAGTTGAGACTCCAGTATATATTCAGCAAAGGCCATATGTCCTGGCCATAAGGAAAAGGAGTATAATCAAAAATGTAAACCTAGTTCCATCACCCTTGAGAGTTCATAAAGTACCATTTGTTTTCATTGCAGAACTATTGAACATTTGGCTAATAGCTGTCCCGGCCTTGCTAAGAATCTAAAATGACAGTTATATGGATGTTTTGGTAGAATTAGCTATTCAGCTACGCTTTGAATGTATGAAGATTTTGTGCCTCAGTGGAGTATTTTGTTGTCTTGTTGTCCATTAGTTGTGTTTGTCAGCAGCTGTACAACATTATATTCTTCATCTGATTTGAGCCTGTATCTATTTACTACCGTCTCTTTTGCCAAGGGGCTTGGGAGTTGGGGCAGTGGGGCGAGGACAAAAGGTAAGCTTCCGCCATCCTCATTCATTGTTTACCTGGATCTTAGGCAGATATAAGTTGAATAAATAGGCCTCCATAAGGTAGGCATTCTTATGAAATTTGTAGTACGTCAATGGTTCTAATGGCTGGGAAATATTGAGAGATACTGGCTCTTTTTGAAGTAGTTTTAGTATATCCAACTAAAAGTGGTTGAAGCCAGTAAGTGCATATTCACCCATAAGTATTGATAAGAAAAGTGTTAATATAGAACCAGTGAGTGCTTGTGTGTGTGTGTGTGTGTGTGTGTGTGTGTGTACCATTCCCCTTCTGTGTCTCATCTGCCAAGGATGTGAATCTGTTATAGCACCATATAGAGAACTTTAGGTCAAGTTGTAGCAGCCTGTGTCCTAGCTCTGGAGGTCCCTGGTGCATTGGCCAAGGTGGCTGCCATCACAAATGCAAATGTATTAACTTTTGTAAATAGAGCTCTGGTAACTTTCCTCTCCATGATCCTTGAGTAGAGTTGGGTACATATAAAAGGGATTGCAAGAGTGTGAGATGGTCTCTCACTATCAGTCAGTTGGGGCTGTACGTGGATGGCCAGATGCCTTCTATGTAGATATACTGCTGATTTGTTTTCCAAGTTAAGAGCGGCTAAGTAGTCTAGTGGGGAAGAAATGACAGCCAGGTATTCTAGTCTGAGATTCTGTGCTGCTTCTCCAGGGGCACAGCACAGAAGGTGCATCCTGCAGAGAAGCGGGACAAAGATGGCTTTAAGCTGCCCTTATGATTCTGTGCTCCCAGCACAGCTTAAATGGTCCTGGTGTAATTTAGACAGGATGGATGGCTGCTTCTAGTCACATCATCAGCCTTGCCTGCGGGTTGTAGTGCAAGCCAGAATTTCTATAGTGGCATGTCCTATTAGCCTGCCCCTGCCACCTCCCACCACTGCCCCACTTCCAGCATGGTTCCAGGGCAAGGTGCTAGCATAAGGCCACCACCTGCAGCCCAATACATGGTTTGTGTTAATGTAACTCTCACACCTCCTGGGTGTGGTGTTACATGAGAGAGAGCGAGAGCCTGCGCTCTAAGGCTATAGCAGATTCATTAATCTCTCTCTCTCTTCTCCCCCCCCACTTTTAGCAGGCTCTAGAGATCCCCAGTTCGATCCTGCCTGACGGCAACCGGGGTCTGTCAGTGTTACAAGTGGGGAGTCATCTGGGATTTCAACTGGGAAGTCTCTGAAACTTGGAATGCGCTTCCTCAGCTAGAGGCAGTAAATAACCCACACACCTCCTGGGTGTGGTGTTCTGTCCCATCTAGTGAGAGGGCAGGAGAGAAAGAGAGAGAGACTGAGACTGCTACAGCCTTAGCTAAGGACCATGTGCCTTTTAGCTCATGCACTTAGCTCCAGAGGTCCCAGGTTCAATCCTGCCTGCCTGGTCTGTCAGCATTACACTAAGGCAATTCTTCCTCAGCCCCTTTCAGGTTGTTTATGGCCCCTATATATCACCAGCTTGGCATATGGGGGAGAGTTCTCAGCTTTGACACAGATTTCCTCTTCGGCTACTTGCTTAACTCTTTGGGCCAAACAAATACAGAATAAATAACAATATAAGTAATATGGCTGTTAGGCTTGCTTATACTCAGAAGGTCAGGCAATGCAGCAGAAGGTGTAGGGATGCTTTCTCTTAGGGCTGGTCTACACTACGGGGGCAAATTGATCTTAGATATGCAACTTCACGTAGCTGAAGTCGAAGTATCTAAGATCGAATTACTCACCGTCCTCACGGCGCGGGATCGATGTCCGCGGCTCCCCTTGTCGATTCCGCAACTCCGTTCGGGTTGTTGGAGTTACGGAATCGATATAAGCATGTTCGAGGATCGATATATCGCATCTAGATGAGACGCGATATATCGATCCCCGAGCAATCGATTGCTACCCGCCGATACGGCAGGTAGTGAAGACGTACCCTTACTTTGTCCTGTTGTTGTTCTCTTTTCGTCCCTGGGTATGTAAATTTATACCATGTCACACCTAACATTGATTTACATTGACTTGCCAGCATGTAATTTGGCCTCTAAGTCACCTCTGTGTTTGGCCTTCTGACTCAATTCCCTATCTCTGAAATGGGGATGATGTACTTATCTTACAGCTGTGTTTTTGTGCAAGTAATTACTATTTTTATTTTCCTTTCCATACATTTCTGTATGCCATTGTGGGTTTCTATATATTTCACAGAGTGCATATGTTTCACTTCAGTTGTAAATGATGTAGGTTGTGGCTATCCCATGGGGCTTTCTCCTTCTCCCTATGCCATTGCAACTGTAGATAAATATGATAGTGTAGGTCAGCTGAGGTGCTTTCGCTAACACTGCAGACTGGAGGCAAGGCAGTCTTGATGAAGAGCTGTTGGATGTGGAATTTGCTGCCTGATCTAGATTTTGTCATCTTTCAAGACGAAGGTGAAGTGTCTTCCTCAGGAACTGAAATTAGAGGGGGTGTTTGAATTTACAGGGGAGTGAGAACTGAGGGGTGAGACTTTGATAGCCAAGGTGGGCTGTACCTTTTTATGTTTTCGTTTGCAAGGCGATTTGGCACTAACTCTCGGCCCCACATTTTAAACACCCGTAAAACACCAATAAACATCAGCATTTGAATGTGATGATTTGTTGTTTATAAATCATAATTTGAAATTATTAGGTCTGCCAACTTCCTGAAACGAATGCACTGACATTTCATAACAAGCATAGCCCTGTGAGGAAGCCAGTTTTTATTCATACTTTTCAAACCTATTATGCTTTTTCAAGTACAAGTATTTTTTTCGTATATATGCTTTTCAAGTTTTATTAATGTTTGGATTTCAATTCAAATTTCCAGCCGCCAACTAAATGGAATCTTTTTCTGACTAGAAATATTTTAAAACTAGATCTAGTTGGAAAATGACTAAGTTGTCAACACTATATGTAACAAGCTGACCACTGGCGTAGCTCGGGGTGGGGATGGGGGGTTTGTAGGGAAATGCCCACCAAGGTTTAAGGCTCATCTATTCATTCAGGCTTTTGTCTGAGGAGGTAGGATTGTGGGAAATGTATTGAGCTTTATTTTGAGGTGGGGTCTTTTTGGATTGATATGTAATAACGTCTTCATAGTGGGCCATATTCATCCCCTGGGTAAACCCACAGACGTGAATTGTTACACAGAAATTTAAAAATAGTGGTCCGGTTCTGCCACGATGTATGTGCCCCTAGACAGTTTTGATGGTGTCCTTCAAATCTCTAAATAAATAAATATGGGCAACCTGTAAAAACAAAAATGATGAAGCTTCCTCTGCGTTAGTTACTGGCAGCTATTCTGTGAGTTTGTACAGTTGGAAAGAAACCAAAGGTATATTTTTATCACTTTTTAGAACTGAGCTGCAGAATGGATTTGTCAATAAATTTGAATTGTGCAGTGACATAAATGTCATGATTCAAAAATGAAAGTATTTGCCTTTGACACTTGGGGCAGCAATGTCTGAAGTACTAAAATACCTGGAAACTACTGGAATAGTTGAAAGAACTGATATATTTGAATGTGTCCTGCTTATATCACAGAGCTTAAGAAATGAAACATAGATTCATGTTTGTTTGCCTGTTTAAGATGTTATGGCGTGTCTCGCCTTCACTGAGGATTTGCTGTTGGCATTGTGTTACCCATCCCCAGTTTAAAATAAACATCCTTACATTCTTCATAAGGTAACCGGCCATATTTATTATGCATGAAAGTTGGTCTTTTTTTTTTTTTTTTTGCCACATGCCACAAAATTTTAATGTGGCATCTGCAGTTGCTCGAGTGATGACATCAATAATATTGTGCAAATTACTTAATGTACAAGTGTCAGGGATATAATTGCTAGAGAAGTGCAGATGCCAGTTGAACATGAGAACAGCATATGTACTTTCATGTTCTGCATCCGTGAATTAGGCCTGAAACAGAATTTTAAAAAATCTAGGTCCTGATACTAGAACTTGGCTGTTCTGTGTTCAGAGCTACATAAAAGAAGGAATGGATAAAGCAGCCATGCCTTATTTTCTTAGGGGAGTGGAAAGAGCCACACTACTCTCATTGGTCTGTAAAGGCTGGGAAAATATTATGTTCTTCTTTGAGTAGATGCACCTGTGTATTCTATGTGAGTGTGTGTGTCCTATCCAGCTTTGCCAGAGAACTTTGCCTAACGGGACCATCCAGGCATTGGCCACACTTTGCAACCGTAACCTCCCCCAGCCGTATAAGGGCGATCCTGCCCAGACCACCTCCGTTCCTTCTCACCATCCATGGCTAGAGTTGGACTTCTGTGTGGTCTTCACTTTACTCTCTCTCTCTCTTCTTTTGTTTCCTGGGAACTCTTTTTGTCTATGATAGTGGCAGCATCTAGAGGTTTTGGGTTAGTTTAGTGTTGATAGAATAGTTGGCTACCCTGTGTGATGCCCTCACCAGGGTTCATGCATTATCTGTCATGTTGGGTGGCTATCCCCAATGGTATCCCCCTCATGAGGTGCTTGGAGGGTTTTAGAAAGGGACACATTCAAGAGAGGTGCTCCATCTGCAAGTTGTTCACCAAGAGGACTGAGGTGGCGAGAGACTTGTTATTGAAGTAGCACTTTCTGGAGTAGGCCATGAGGCCCAGTTTGGCACCAACGCCCTTGGCGGATCACCAGTTGCCTTTGGATCTGGCAAGTGATGCTGGTCTGTGGTTGGGATCTGATGTTCTACCCAAGAGGCAAAGGAGTCATTTGCCTTCTTTTGGAGTGGCAAGGAAGAGATCCCATAAAACCAATTGGAACCATTCCACGGCTACTCTTCTAGGAGGAGAGCTGACCAGCACCGCTTCCTCTGGCACATGAGATGGAGCAAGTCCATCCAGCTGCTCTCTGGTACCGCACCAAGAGCTTTCCCCTTCGGTTGGGCTTCCTGACCAGACTACCTTTCCCAGGATGCAGCACGGCATGCAATGAGAAGGGACAGCATTGCATTGTGGGACATGTGGTCTTGCCAGAGATCCTGGCCTATAAGAGAGAATGTAGGCAACATGCCTTTCCCATGAGGCAATATGCCAGAATGGGGAAATATAGTTTACTGTTGACTTGCTTCAAAATGAAATATTTTTATTTGAACTGACCTGAAACATTTCAAGTCAGGTCAAACCAACCTGAAACATACTTGTTTTTGTTTTCCTCACAGAAAAATAAAAAAAAGTCATCAACGATGGAATTTTCCTAAGGAAAAATTCAATTTGGCAGAAACTGCATTTTCCATTGAAAAATTATTCTGACAGAAAACTTCTGAAAAGCTCTAGTGCTCAGCAATGGGTTTGGTCTCTTTTGTTATTGAGAAGGGCACATTGGCCAAATTATCTTCTTCTCGCAAAGTTTGTAATAGAGAAGATGTAACTCGTGTCCTTCTGAAAAAGGGTGTGTCCCCCTCCCTCTGACTTTGCTATTCAGTTCTGTATTATTTCCAGCTTTCCTTTCTTTAATGCACATAAGACATGAATAAGGTAGCCTGTAGCCAAGAATGCATAGACTAGTATAAGGAAACAATCTTGAGTTGTGAAAGCAGCTCAGACTCCTTGTACTCTCAGCCTGTATTTACTCCTGTGTCACAGTCACATTGTTGCTGCTCAGAGAGGAAAGATCCTTTACTGGGCCCCAACAACCAAACTGTGTGCTACTTTAAATTCTTCCAAGTTAATTTTCTCAGTGTTGTTAAAATGACAGACCTCTGGCAATAGAACTGATGTGGAAGATAATAAACAAGGAAATCGCTTATTCCATTGCAACTATATTAATTTTATAACTTGAAATATGAACTCATTTTCTAGAATGGCCTTTGGTGGTACGTATGGGTGTGCAGCTACCTGACAATCAAGAAGATCTATTTCCTATCATCTTGCAACTTACTGCAGGCTCACCTCCAAGAATGGATTGAATGGGGGGTGGGGTATTAAACAAACTGCTCATTTGAATTTTGGCCAAAGGACATTGTCATATTACTGCCAGCTGATGAGATCATGTGTCATTAGAAGATACAAATGGAGTTCTGTAGCGAGTGGAGGATCACTAGGGAGCATTGTCACTTCCTGTACTAGACAGAAGGATGAAGGTGATGGCAAAGGTGAATGGTAGCAGTGGTTTGTCTGAGAATAAACGGCAATGTATATACATGTATATTACATGTAGGGTCTGATGCAAAGTCTACTGGCAAGATTCCCTTTGACTTCATTAGGCTTTGGATCAGACCCATAGCAGTTTTATTGCATTGCATTGTTGAGTTGCTCCTATTCAGGGTGAAATAACTCACGTACATGTAACCCATACACCACCTGGGTGTGGCGCTCTGTCCCATCTAGTGGCACCAAGACCACTTCTAGAGAGAGATTAATGAGTTTGCACTACTGCCTTAGCTAATAGCCAGTTGACTTTTAGCTCATGCAGTAGAGGCTCATGCACTAAACTCCAGAGGTTCCAAGTTAGATCCTGCCCGCCACCGACTGGGGTCTGTCGGCGTTACATATAGTGTTTAATATCGTTATCCCACTGAATTACCAGTTGCAACAGAAATAATAGATCACATTCAAAGGTGATAGCTTAGTTGAAAGGTTTTTGTTATAGTTTACATTTGCATAGTCTCACCTCAGAACGGATGTAATTTCATTGACTTTGGAGTTACACCAGAGTTGAATTTGGCCTAGCGATTTTTTTTATTGATCTATGTCCACAGGTAGATGCTATCGCATATGTCTGCAGATATGTATGTGGTTGATATGTTCAGTATCTAGTACAACCTCACATGTTAACTGCCTTATTTTATAGCCACCTGCTTTCTGCTCTTCCCTAAATCCTTTTCTCCAAATTGTTTGCAGTGCACCCTTCATATTTCATAGCTGTTGCTGTTTAATGCATGCATTTTTCTATATTGTAAAGGGAGTACTAGCTGGAGATACAGAATGAGCTACAATAGTCTGCTCTTGTAATGTCTATAGGCCGGATCCTTTGCTGGTGCAGCTTTACTGAAGTCAATGGAGCTATGCCCACATAGATCTGAGATCTAAGCTAGTTCCCACTGTAGACAATGGTGAAGATAATCTAATTTCAGTGCAGTTGGATCAGGTTTCACCTGAGGATCTGACCCATTAATTGTTTTCTGCACTATTTTGGGGAAGGTTTTTCAATAGGTTAGACAATTGGGACATAGTGATGCTAAATATGGTGGTGTACAAAGTATCTTCAACAATTTCAAGTGTTCCAGAATCTAATACTACTCAGAGTTGCATTTAAAACTGATGATTAAGCGTCCTTTAACTTTTTAATCTTGAACTGATATTGAGAGGCCTTTATAAAGGTGTTAGAGTAAAACAATGGCCTTTCTAATCAATCATATAAAATTATAATATATTGGAAACTTATTATTAATAATGGGCTATTATTCTTTATGTATCAAATTTCACTATCTAATCTATCTATATTAGTTACTTTTTAAAGGAATAGGTTGATGAATTACTCTATTAAAAATATCTTTAATAGGGCAAAATCACACAGGAATTTTTATGGTGATTTACAGTTTTGCAAAATACTTTGTGTGCTACTTTTGTTTTTCTGAACATGGCATGATTTAGGGAGAAGAATTTAAGCCAGAGAGATGTAGAGTATTTGCATCCTGATTCAGTGATTTGGATGCATATCTCCTGATAATCCTAACAAACATAGGGTGATCAGACAGCAAATGTGAAAAATCAGGACAGGGAGTGTAACCAGTTTCATGCAGATCTGTTGTTTGATTCCAGTTTAATCCTCAACACTCATGAAATTTTAAGTATAGAATATGAGTTTTTGCTCAAGTAAGGACCCATCCAATGACTGAAGTCAATGGGAGTCTATCTAATGGGTGCTGGATTGGAAGAACTGTGGTGATCTATACAGCCACTGGTAAAAGGAGAGCAAGCTGTAGCCTCCCCTAAAAGCAAAAACTGATTCAAAGGGACGGAATGAGGACTAGTACAGCAGAAATTGCATGTCAGGGCTTCTGACATTTTTGCCCCCTAACTGGTCTGCGTAGACCCTGCCGGCATGCACTGAAAGTTCCCAAGTGCCCATTAATGTAGTGCTGTTTGAATCAGTATTACATTAGCACACACTAGGGAACTTTTTAGTGTGCGCCAGCAGGGTCTACGTGGGCCAGCTGGTGCACAGCATGTTGGGGTGCTTTAGAAATCAGACCTCTCTACTGCATGTTGCTGTGCCATCTAGACAAGCCCTTAGATCTTACTGTAAGGAATGGTAATTAATGAATTGTTCAAAGAGGCAGTGTGATTCTGAAGTATGAATATAGGACAGGCAGCCAGGAGCTCCTGAGCCTGAATACTGGCTCTGTTATGTGTTCCAAGTCACCCTCTCTGTCCCTCTGTGTACTTATTTATTTCTATTACCACAGTGCCTAGAGGCCCAGGATCAGGTCTGCATTGGGCTAGGCCAGGGGTAAGGCAACCTATGGCACGTGTGGCGGTACGAGAGCTGATTTTCCTGGCCACTAGTCCGGGGGAGGGGGCGCTCTGCATTTTAATTACACTTTAAATGAAGCTTCTTAAATATTTTTAAAACCTTATTTACTTTACATACAATAGTTTAGTTATATATTATAGGCTTACAGAACGAGACCTTCTAAAAACGTTAAAATGTATTACTGGCATGTGAAACCTTAAATTAGAGGGAATAAATGAAGACTTGGCACTGCATTTCTGAAAAGTTCCTGACCCCTGGGCTAGGCACTGTATAAACATCTGTAATTTGAGGGGTTTTGTGAAAGAGTTTTGAAAATATAGGGAGAATTTGGAAACTCAAACAAACCAATATTTCTGGCTGGGAACTCTCCATATATGGGGAAAAACCAATTTACCAAAACCCTAAATAAATAAGTGATAAAAATATTTTTTTTCTCCAGATGAAAACAAAAATGGGAATGGAAAATAAATGGTTTCTGTGAATGAGCAAATGTGTTAAAAGCACCGGCAGCAAACTTGGAAGGCTAAAGGGACTTTAATTTTCATTTAAAGCAAAATCTAAAAGTGGCATAAATTGAGGATAAAGGTTCAGTAGTAAGAGGTCTTTGTTTGTTTACTAATGCTCTAAATAGCTCATTTTCCCCTCATTTTCATTTAAAATAATCTGAAATGATGGGGAGGGATTTGTTGGAAAGAAGCACAACATGCAGCCTAATCTTCCATGGCACAGACTTCCCAACATTATCATAAAAAAGCTGGAGATTTTCTTTTTGATCTCACTTTTGTGAAAGTCTTGACAAATGAAACAGAAGTGCATTAATAATGGAACTAGAGTGATTTTTCATGTACATGGAAAAAATATACAAAATCCAAATAATGCATATGTTGTCTTTCACAGCTGTAATGATCCATTGGCATCTACAACCCATTCGTTTGGGATACAATTTGTTTATTGGGATTTTTTTGTGTTCCTCTACATTGCATTACTCCCGTTGCAAACTGACGCTAATCTAAACTTCAGAACAGATGACTGAAAACTTTTGGCCCTGTGATAAATAAACAGGATGAATGGCAGGGGACCTGTTAGTAATGTCATCTCTCTAAGAAAAGGGGTCCTATCTGATCTGATTCCTAAATATGGTAGCATTATACCGAAAATTGGATTTTGAGATGCTGCTATAATAACCTGCCTCTTGCCCCCTTAGTCTGTTCCTCCTGAGGTGAAAGTTTCTGGTTGTTAAGGAAAACACTAAAGGACATGGATATAACCTTCTGATAAAGTAATTGACATAGGCACTATTCTTTCCAAAACAAAGTATCTTTTATTAATGTGTCACTAATAATCCCTAATACCGTGGATCCTAAAAATCCAAAACAAAACACAATCCCTGAGAGACACATCCCTTTTTGCAAGTTAAAGAGCATTCAAATCTCAATAGCATATGATTTAAATGATTTTAAGCAAAACGATTTATGACAAGTGGCCAGTTTGCAACAAATTGCTGACAGCAGTTCTTAAATTATACTTCGTTTTACATAAGTGAAATACAATTAAAACACACAAACATTTCAAGCCTGCACATATTAAATGACAAGCTTACTTTGTAAATCCGGTTCTACAATGAGCTGTGTGTGATTCTCGGGGGGTGACCCTACCAGTACCCCCACAAGCAATGTTGACACCTCACAGGTGAGAGTCTAGAGACAACACAGAGGACTATATAGTGGATGAGAAGGAGAATGGGAGACAGGTGAGTGGTGGATCCACTCTCCTGAGAGCCAAGGAATATTTTTAACCCTGGAGCCCTGTGGGTCACTGGACATCACGGTGGCTGACCGTGATGCCAGGGAAGGCACCTCTGGTGAGTATACAGTTACAATCAAAGTCTAGTTAAACCTAAGCAGGCACACACATTAGGTGATATTGCATGTTTACTGTGAAGAAAAAGCGAGGTGTTGTGGCTCTCTGCTTACAAGAGGCTGCTCCAGCTACACAGAGGGTGGCCCCCCGGAAAAGACTGTTTATGCAGACATGAATCCTCCCTGGATATCTCTAGGAAACTTTCATGGATGTACTCTGCAATCCTTTGCAAAAGGTTTCTGGGCAGGGCAGTCTTACTTCTTCCACCATGGTAGGACACTTTTCCACACAATTCCTGAATTAATTCTGCTGGCATCACTGAAGTACACAGGATAGCAGCATACAGACCAGCATAAGCAGGTCTATTCACAGATGCTTGCAGCATCTCTTTCCTTTCTGCCTCTGTTACCCGCAGGAGACTGATATCACATAGGGTTGCCTAGGGGAAATGGGGAAAGTTCTCATTAAAAGTGCTCTTGGGTACGTCCAGACCGGCGGATAGCGATCGATCTATCGGGGATCGATATATCATGTCTCGTCTAGCCATGATATGTCCATCTCCGAATGCGCTCCCGTCAACTCCAGAACTCCACCAGGGCAAGAGGCGGAAGCGGAGTTGATGAGGGAGCCGCGGCTGTTGATCCCGCGCCGTGAGGAAGGGAGGTAAGTCGAAATAAGATACATCAACTTCAGCTACGCTATTCCCGTAGCTGAAGTTGTGTATCTTGCATCGACCTCCCCCCCCCCCGCACAGTGTAGACCAGGCCTTAGAAGATTAAAAAAAAAAAAAAGAACATGTAGACCCACTGTGCCCCTCCACATTCTGGATCACCAAACCACATGGCCACTAATGTACCGTTACTGTGCTCGGCATGGGTCGATAAGTAGTTTAAGTGGCTGACAGTGGACTGGGGCCCCACATGTGAGATTCCACAAGTTAAGAGTGAACAAGTTCCCCCATCCCTGCCCTGTTTGTAAACAGCTTCCCGTGGTACTAGGGGGAGGAGCGATTGTTTGACTACCTACCTCTGCTCCCTACATAAGCCTGCCATAAACTCCATTAAAAGTGTGGTCACCCATGACTTGGGGGGGAGAGGAGGAGACTACTCACCATGACTGCAACTGCAAAATGGCACAGTTAACAGTTATGGATGCTGATTTTCTTATGGCATGCACTTAGTGTAATAGGTTTTTTTTATGAAAACAACCTTGCTATGGGAATATTTTATCCATGTACAGTGGTCCCTTTCTTTTTCCATATGACTGACCGCTGGAAATGTGTCCTTCAGTGTGTCATCAACACCTGAAAGCAGACTTTTGCTGATTAGAAGGAAGAGAAAGAGAACGCGGGAGGACATGTTCATTGAGATAATGAGCGCCTCTGGGACAGCTGACACAGAGTTGAGAGCATGGAGGATTTCACTGTCTGAGAAGTTAGACATGGACATGGAGAGTAGAAAAGCTTCCCATGAGCATGAGTATGTAGCTCATTATGAGGGACCAATCAGACATGTTGAGGTATCTGGTTGAACTGCAGAAACAGCAGGAGGAGGGTAGAGTCCCTCTGCAGACACTGGTGGATAGCCAGCCAGCATCGCCTGGTGCAGAATTATTCTCCCCTAAGTGTTCCATGAGGCATGGGCAAAAAGTCCATTATCCCTTTCACTGAACTCAGGGGGTGGCTCTAAGGAATAGAAGGCACCCATTCACAGACTTTTGATGGTCTAGAATGCGGTCTTACGTTACGCAGCTGAAAATGTTTCTCCCGTTCCAATGTTACAACCCCTTTTCCCCAAGGCTACCTTTTTTTCCTGTTCTTCCTCTTTACTTACGTTTGTTAAATGAAGTAAATGGATTCAAGAAATAAATGTCCTTTCTTGAGTAGAAGCAGTGGGATTGGGTGGGGGGGGGGTGGCTTTACAGGCAGTGCATCATTGGATGCTGATGATCCCATTCTCCCCTGTGACAATGTTTTGCTAGTATAGACCAAGTGTATGTTGGTTACATGTGATTTTTTTTAAAAATAAACTAAAATAGTTATACCAGCAATATCTTGAGTGTGGACACAGCTATACCGGTATAAAGGTAACGTATACTGGTATGCTTATTCCCCTTCCTGTACAGGAATGACTATGCCAGTATGAAACATCTTTGTATTAATATAACTGCTGTGACAGGGTCGGGCCAGATGGCTACAGGAAAGTGATAGAAGGCAGATATATTAGCCCCAGGTTAAGCATGTCCCTTTCCCCTGGTTAAGGTAATAGGGGCAGTTCGAGAACAATCAGGAACTTGCTGGAACAAATTAAGGCAGACAGGCTAGTTAGGACACCTGGAGCCAATTAAGAAGCTGCTAGAATCAATTAAGGCAGGCTAATCAGGGCACCTGGTTTAAAAAGGACCTCACTTCAGCCAGTGAGGGGCATTTGTGAGGAGCTGGGAGTAAGAGGTGCAAGAAGCTGAGAGTGAGTTGGCATACTGCTGGAGGACTGCGAAGTACAAGCATTACCAGACATCAGGAGGAAGGTCCTGTGGTGAGGATAAAGAAGATGTTGGGAGGAAGCTGTGGGGAAGTAGCCCAGGGAGTTATAGGAGACACTCTGGACAGCTGCAGCCCACAGGGCCCTGGGCTGGAACCAAGAATAGAGGGCAGGCCTGGGTTCCTCCCATCCCCTCAACTCCCTATTTGATATGAGGAGTCGATCTGGACTGTGGGTCCCACCAGAGGGGAAGGTCTCTGGCCTGTCCCCCGACCCATTAGGTGGGCCAGCTGAGACTGCGGGGATTGTTCTCCTTTTCCCCATGCTGGCCAGTGATGAGATTAGCCAAGTGAACGGCAGGTTTGTGCCACTAACAAAAGGAGCCAAACTGAGGACTGCTGGGAACCTCTAAGGCAAGCAAATCTGCCAGAAAGCGCAGAACCCACCAAGGCAAAGGAGGAACTTTATCACACTGCATCCACGCTAGGAGGATTGGACTGCTGTAATCGAATCAGTACAGTTAAAATAGTACAATTTGCTAATGCAGACAAGGCCTTAAAAGTTGCTACTCTGGAATTACATCTATATGTTGCAGGTTTGGTCTGCACTAAAAACTTTTATCGGCATAACTATGTTGGTCAGGAGTGTGGGGAGTGGTTCCGTCAACATAGCTAAGCCCACGTCCACACTACAGGGTAAAATCGATGTTAATAAAATCGATTTTATAAAGCAGGCTTTATAAAATCGATTTTGCGCGTCCACACTAGGGCTACTTACATCGATGTTGAGCGTCCATGTTCCCTGGCGTCCATCTTTTCCCTGAGCGTTGCACTCTGGGTACCTATCCCACAGTTCCTGCACGGGTCCCTGCCCTTTGGAATTATGGGTTACTAGCCCAGTGCATGATGGGATCAAAGTCCCCGTCCTGGGTGGTTCTGGGTACAGCCCCCCCCCCTTCCTGTAAACGGCACACAGTCAGTTCGCGCTGTTTTTACTGGCTGCAGTGAGGGAAACGCCATTTTGCAGCAAGCATGGATCCAGGTCTGCTCTTGTCCTTGATCGCGAATGCTGTAAATAATTCACGCATTCTCGTTCTATCACTGCTGACCCATGATGCAGAAATGCAAGAGAGAATGCTTGAATGCAGGGACGACAGCGATGACGAACTGGAGAACGAGTTTTCTGACTCCCCGGGCCCCTGCACGTTGGAGCTCCTGACGGTTATGGGTGAGGTTCTACCCGTTCCACGCCGCTTTTGGGCACGGGAAACAAGCACTGACTGGTGGGACCGCATAGTCCTGCAGGTGTGGGACGATTCGCAGTGGCTGCGGAACTTTCGCATGTGTAAGAGCACTTTCTTTGAACTTTGTGACTCGCTTTCTCCTGTCCTGAAGCGGCATAATACCAGGATGAGAGCAGCCCTCACAGTGGAAAAGCGAGTGGCAATAGCCATATGGAAGCTTGCAACGCCAGACAGCTACCGGTCAGTCGGTAATCAATTTGGAGTGGGCAAATCTACTGTGGGGGCTGCTGTGCTGGAAGTATCCAAAGCAATCATTAAGCTGCTGCTTCGAAAGGTTGTGACTCTGGGAAACGTGCAGGCCATTGTGGATGGCTTTGCTGCAATGGGATTCCCTAACTGTGGGGGGGCCATAGATGGAACCCACATCCCTATTTTGGCACCGGAACACCAGGGTGCCCAGTACATTAACCGCAAGGGGTACTTTTCGATGGTTCTGCAAGCCCTGGTGGATCACAAGGGACGTTTCACCAACATCCACGTGGGATGGCCAGGAAGGGTTCACGACGCACGTGTCTTCAGGAGCACTACACTGTTTAAACGGCTGCAGCAAGGGACCTACTTCCCTGATCAGAGAATAACAGTTGGAGATGTCCAAATGCCTATTGTTATCCTTGGGGACCCAGCCTACCCCTTGATGCCCTGGCTAATGAAGCCATACACAGGCAGCCTTGACAGTGCTCAGGAGTTGTTTAATTACAGGCTGAGCAAGTGCAGAATGGTGGTAGAATGTGCATTTGGCAGGCTTAAGGCGAGATGGCGAACGCTTCTTACTCGCTCAGATCTTAGCCAAACCAATATCCCCTTTGTCATTGCTGCTTGCTGTGTGCTCCACAATCTCTGTGAGAGCAAAGGGGAGGCCTTTATAGCGGGGTGGGAGACTGAGGTAAACCACCTGGCCGCTGATTATGCGCAGCCGGACACCAGGGCAATTAGAAGATCTCACCAGGATGCTGTGCGCATCAGAGAAGCACTGAAAAGTAGCTTCCTCATGGGCCAGGGTACAGTTTGAATGCTGATTTTCCTTTCAATTGATTGCTGCCCTCCCCGTCTATGCGGTGTTGCTGCTGCAAGATACTTTGCCTGCAGCATTCCTCAATTGCTTGCTTAGGTTACTTGCAAGAGCTGTCCATTGGAAAACATATACTTCTGTATTTCCCAATTATTACCTACCTCCACCATTAGCTGCTTCCGTCTGCTGCTAGGCACAGTACCTGCAACCTTCCTTAACTGCTTTTTTATTGAAAATAAAGTTACTACTATTTGTTACAAGAATTGTGTTCTTTATTTAAAATCAGACCCTTTCATCAATCAAGCATAATGCTTGTTGTTACAATACTGTGCATGAAATTTCATAACTCATTGTTCTATGGGGGACGGAGCGAGGGAGGTTTGGAGGAAGGGGGAGGGAGGTTTGAAAGAAGAAAGTGCATCAGAGAAGACAGAACAAGAATTCTCATGGACCAGGTTACGGTATGGCTGCTTTCTTTGTTTTCCCTGTATTGCCCATATCCCCAATTGTCAAATCCTGATGCTGATAACTAGCTTCCGTGCAGCTTTCCAAAGCTGCTTGCTTTAGTTCATTACCAATCTACAGTCACACTGCCTTAATAGCATGACCTGAGAGTAAAAAATAGGCAAAGGTGCCATGGTAGAAGTTTGGATCATTAGAGGAGGGAAAAAACAGGACACAAAGGGCTTTTCAATCTAATGAAAGCCTTCTGGTTGGAGTGTCCGCAGCGGTGGAGGGGGCTGGTGCAGAGAGCCTTCCCCCACGCGTTCTTACACGCCTGGTTCTGGAAGGTGTGGGACAGGGTGAGTACTGAGGGAGGTTATACACGGGCTGTAGGGGCATTCTGAAACCACGGAGCTCTTGCAGCATATCGCGGAGGATGTCAGTCTGATCACGAAGAAGATCCAGAGTTGCTGCTCGCCAGCGCTGATCTTCCTGCCACCTGACATCATTTTTGGCATCCCTCCTGTCTTCGCGTTGGTCCCTCCTGTCTTCGCGTTGACTGGCAGCCTCCCTGTACTTTGCGACCAATTGCTTCCAGTCTCCCTGCTGAGCTCTCTCTGTACGGGTTACTGCCATAATTTCGGTGAACATGTCCTCACGCGTCCTCCTTTTCCTCAGTCTTCTTATGATACCCCCCCCACGTAGATGAGAAGCGAGAGGGAGGCTGGAGAAATGTGCAGCTGTGTGTGGGGGGGTGGGGTTTGGAAAGAGTGATAAAAGAATCATAAGAGACACATTTCACACAACCATGCATACAGTCTCTCCCCTCACTGACCTGTGCCTGTTACCGAACCTTGAACATTTTACTTTACCACAAGGTCACCTTAGGATTCCTTTAATACTTATTGCTTGTGGCTGAGGACAGAGAGTTCTGCTCAGACGCAGGTCAGGGGAGCACACAGACCATGTCCGGAGAAAATGGTAAGTTAATAATGGCTAGTAATCCCTGTAGTAGATTGTACTGGTAATCAAGCTACTCTCCTTCCCTGGTTTGCTCTCGCGTTCCCCGAACAAGCAGGTCTCCTTGCCTGCGGTTTGCTGGGTGGTTCGGGGAACGCGAGAGCAAAGCAGGGCAGAAGAGTAGCTTCCCGCGGTTTGCTCTCGCGTTCCCCGAACCACCCAGCAAACCGCAGGCAAGGAGCCCTGCTTGTTCGGGGAACGCGAGAGCAAAGCAGGGCAGAAGAGTAGCTTCCCGCGGTTTGCTCTCGCGTTCCCCGAACCACCCAGCAAACCGCAGGCAAGGAGCCCTGCTTGTTCGGGGAACGCGAGAGCAAAGCAGGGCAGAAGAGTAGCTTTCCCGCGGTTTGCTCTCGCGTTCCCCGAACCACCCAGCAAACCGCAGGCAAGGAGCCCTGCTTGTTCGGGGAACGCGAGAGCAAAGCAGGGCAGAAGAGTAGCTTCCCGCGGTTTGCTCTCGCGTTCCCCGAACAAGCAGGATGAATCCGCCCTGTAACAATGGAGACTTTTCTAAAAACCACCTCATGGGTCACTGTTTTAGGAAAGGTTTTTAATCTACTTGGTCAGTGACTCTAAGTACAGGTAGTGATTTGAAGCACCCAGTAAAAAAGGCTTACATTAAACCGAAGCTTTTAGTAAAAAAAATTACACTCACCAGAGGATGGTCCCTCAGCTTCATTTTCTGGAGTACTGCCTTGAGATGGCTGGCAGGGAACCTCAGTAAGGGTGAGGAAAAGATCCTGGCTGTTTGGGGGGATAAAATGCTCTGTGCTCTCTGCTGGAGCCTCCTCCTCTTGGTCCTCATCATACTGATCATCGCCATCAAATAAATCTTCCGTAGTTGCAGGAATCACAACGCCCACCTCTGAATCAACAGACAAGGGGGGGTTCGTCGTTGCGCTGTTCCCCAATATTGCGTTAAGCTCGTCGTAGAACCGGCATGTTTTGGGGGCAGAGCCTGACCTGCCCTTTGCTGCTTTGGTCTTCTGATACGCCTGTCTGAGCTCTTTCACTTTCACTCGGCACTGTAACGAGTCCCTGGTATGTCCCCTCTCCCGCATGGCATTAGAAATTTTTTCAAAGGTTTTCTCATTTCGTCTGCTCGAGCGCAGTTCTGAAAGCACTGACTCTTCTCCCCATACAGCTATCAGATCGAGTAACTCCTGTGTGCTCCATGCTGGAGCTCTTTTCCTATTTTCAGGAGACTGCATTCTTCACTCTGCTGCTGAGAGCTCCACGCTGTGCAAGCAGGAAATGGAATTTCAAACTTCCCGGGGCTTTTCCTGTTTACCTGGCCAGCAGAAGAGTACCTTTACCTGTGTAGAGCGGCCACTAGAGCACTGTGGGATACGTCCCGGAGGCCATTAACTTCGATGGCCGTCCACACTATCATAAAATCGATTTTAAAAAATCGATTTTGGGGTTACTCCTCTCGTTTTGATGGAGTTCCAAAATCGATTTTAGGGACCCTTAAAATCGATTTTATGCACTCTGTAGTGTGGACGGTTACAGCTTTAAATCGATTTAGAGCTCTTAAAATCGATTTAAAGCTCTAGTCTGGACCTGGCCTAACACTGTTTGGGGAAGTAGTGTTCCTACGCTTGTGGACAACTTCCTTCTTTCAGTGTGTGCTGTGTCTATGCAAGCAGGTTTTTCAGCATAGCTATACAGACATAGCCAGGATAGTGTAGAATAGCCTGGTATATAATCAAGCCCAGTATGTCTGTCTTCAGTACTACAGCATATTGGAAAAAGTGTGTGGAAATCCACTAATTTCCCTTTTTTTTTAAATTCCCAATAAAATGTATTGTTTGTTTTATAGCTAGAGTTGACTAATTGTTGATCGTATCATTGCTGCAAGAATTAAGGAAAGCAAATAACAATATTAAACCTTTAATGTTCTCATAGTGGATTAGATTGACTAAGTGGGTGTAGTGTTTTAGGTTGAAGCAGCAGTGTATAAACTAAAGTTGAACCTGCACTTTTCAGTGTGTTAAAATAGCAGTAGTAGTATCCGTGCTTGAAGATTAATCCAATGAGCATAACTGACTATAATTGTGCAGATAAAGAAAAGGTATCTATCTGGCTTTCCTCTTACCACAGAGGATGACATTTAATTAGTATTTTTAATTATGTATTTTCCTTATACAGCACTTTAGCTGTGCATAGCACTTTATAGAGAATTTTAAAAATTATAAAATCATCAAGACAAGAGGACTATAATCTAAATTAGACATAAATCTGCAAGGAAAGCCAATAAACAATGAATAGTTAGGAGTGGGGGAAAGGAAGGATGACTTATAAAAGTCTACAGTGCTTCTGTCTGTAACCCTTTTGCCCCTCTGATTTGGCAGCAACAAGGGCCGGGTTCAGTATCCAGGGGTTCCGTTTCAATAACACAATGCATAACCGGCTCGAGCCCCCACCCAGTGATCTGGGACACTTACATAGCACCCCCCCAGGCGCCTGTAGGAGGCAATACTTCCCCTCTCGCAAGCACGGAGTCTGAGTGTAGCAAAATCCTTTTAACAAAGGAAGGAAACAATGCGGCATCCCATTGGAGAAACCCACAAACAGGATTATAACACAACCCTTAAGCAAAAACCCACCTCCAAGTACTTTTGGCAATGTCCTTTCCCTCTTGGGGTCTTAAGCCCAATCACCCCAAAGTCCAACAACCTGAAAGTCTCTGATCAATGCCACCCCAGAATTCAAAAGTTTATCTGCAGAGTTTTACCCCCCTAGCATGGGTGGAAATGGCGGGGGGAGTCCACACAATGTGTTAAGGGGCACCTTACATGGGCCAGAGCCAACTGTTCCGCCTCTCCATGGAGTTCTGCTGCAGCCTTCACCACAACCAGCTCTACTACACCAGCTGTGCCACTCCTCCAGCTGTCCCTGCAAACCACTTCACTCCACTCACTGTTCCATGGGCTGCTCCAACACGCTGCAAACTGCTCTGCTCTGCCAGCCGCTTAATGACAGGTCTTCAGGCTCCCCCACTAGTTAACACAGCAGTCAGTGATTTCAGCTCTTAGTAGGGGAGCCCTAGTGCTGGTGCACCATTGACCCAACATGAATTCAGCTCAGCAGTCTCTAGATGGACTCCTAATAGAATCAAAATTAGCTCTACTCTTTTACAGTGGAGAGAGGAGGATGTGCAATTGGTGGTCCAGGCCCTCAAACGGGTTCTATACCATCAGGTACACACACCAGTCCCCAACCTCTCTCAATTCACTGGGTTTTGGAACCCATGTCCCTTGTCTAGCAAGTGTCACTTAATTTATATTGAGACATCTCTGTCATAAAGCAGTCTGGTAGTTCCTCATTCACATAATCAGGTGGCAACACTTTATTTATCCTGCCCCAATAACAAAGAAATTGGGGATCCCAGAGCTGTCAAAATAACCATCCCAGGCTGCCTTGGGCTATGCTGGGCATGCCCATGCAAATACCAGAGATTCCACACTTCCTGAAATTCTTTCCACACTTCCCATAATTCACCACCAGATGTCAGGGTAGAGCATCACCACCAGATGTCAGGGTAGAGCTCATCCTAACTTTGCTTACATGTCAATTACCAGAAAGTTTTGTAATGGAATTTTCTGGCTGCTGGCTGTCTTTGACTCATAAACCAGAACACAAGTTTAAAAGGTAAGTTTTTAAATTAGCAAGAGATTTGAGTTTCTCAGTTTACTCATTGGGGCATAAATGAGGCATGTGAGACATGGCCCATTGATCTGAAGCCTGTGAATTAGAGGATTAAAATAGCTACAGTGCTTAGGTGCATGAAAGTGCTTTGTGGATTGCTGCCATATTCCTTAAGGCTGTGATCCTGTTGAATCTTGGGGAAGCATGTTAAGACCTAAACCACAATCCTGCACACGGGTGAACAGAAGCTCCTGCCCAGAGCCCCACTGTCTATAGTGGAGTTCTGTTCTGCAGGTACAGTACTCTTCCCACTGTCAATGACAGGATCAGGACTCTAGTTAATATTCAAAATAATAAAGCCTAGGCTGTTTTAGGTATTGGAGATTCAGTTGGTGATATCACTGGCTAAACAGGATGAAGCTTTGAGCATTGACACACAGCTCTTTTTTCTGCACATGAAGGTGGTGGGGATTGTGTGTAATTTCTGGCCATATTTTTTAGAATGAATTCAGATTTTTTTGGCTTTTGTTAATTTAAACCAGATACTTTAGAGCAGTGGGGTATGAGATGTCCTTCCTTGGGGGTGGGAGATGCCCTTCCTTGGGGTGGGAGACATGTCAGATTTTTTTGAGAAGGCAAATCATCAAAAACACAAATTAAGCACAGACACGTAAGTACAACTACTTTGTTTCATCAAACCTATGTATTTATTAACATTATACATTTTAAAAACAATTAATGTAATATACAAACAAAAATATCTCGGTTTAAAGAACTGACCTACTTCAATGATTTTTGATAAGGAGTGCGAGAACATATTTTGAGAACCAAAGAGGGGGTGCAGGCTGCAGTAAAGGTTAAGAACCACTGCTTTAGAGGCATAGGGTGGGGTTTTTAAGTGATTAGGAGCTCAAGGACCACTGAAAGTCAGTAAGACTTGTGCTGCTAAGTCACTTAAGCACTTTTGGAAATCTGTGACTTTCCAGAATATATGCATATAACATCTCCTAATGCCCATGGATATTGAGGCACTACTGGAGTTAATGGACGTTTGCTATTGACTTGAATGGGACTAGGATTATGTTTTGAGGGGAGACTAGAACCCCAAATGTGTTTCTTTAGAACGCATCTATACATGGACTAATTACCAGCAAACATTACCTGTAATTTTTTTCCAAGTTGTAAGAGTTCAATATGCATTTTGATGAGCTTATGTCTAACTTGGACTTTATTTTAATATGAGACAGACTTGAGAATTTTTTTGTTAAAAGAATTGTACTTATGAAGCATCTTTCATGTGATGAAATCCAAGCATTTTATTTCAGCGGTGCTGTGAAGCAGCTATCACTGTTAGAGCTGTGTGACTAATGGATTTTTTGATTTGCTTTGCAATTCTGAAAAATGTAAAAAAGAAAAATTGTTTCAGGTTCAACAACCTTAGATTAGGTTTAGATTTCCAGTATTTTTTTTTTTGAATTTTTAAATAAAATTGAAGGGAATTTTGAAACCAAGTAATTTCAAACTGAAAAATCAAAACAAAAGCTCTTGATTTTCTTCAGATTTTTTTTCCTGCTGAAACCATTCGGTGAAATTGCCACATTCACAAAATGTTTTGGTGTTGCCAAATCTGCATTTTTTTTCCCCCTGAAAAATGTCATCCAGATCTAATTACTACCCCAATTCTACACATAGAAAAACAAAGTATGGACAGGTTAGGGGATCTGACCCAGACCACACAAAGAGTGAGCATCTGAACTGAAATTATATCCCAGAAACATTTGTTTCCCATTCCCTGCTTTAGGAAATAGGTAATATTCCAAAAGGAAAAAAAAATCAGTCAACATTTTTATATCTAAGAATGAAGCCATTTGAGGAAAAGGGATTTGAATGGAAATGCTGATTAGCCCTCAACTGCTGTAGAGTGAAAGATTATATTGCTTGAGTAGCATTGCTCATTTCTGCTACAGAGAGGGATTGTTGAATCTTGCTATAACACTAATTACCAAAAATGTCTTGGTGTCCTTTATCTGAATCTTCAAAGGGTGAGATCATTATTACAGAGAACTATTATATCACATGAAATAATGCAATTGGGTGTGCAAGGCCATGGATCAGGAAGATTGCTTGAATTAACTTGACTTTGTAATGAATGAGCAGGGCAATTGCTTTCAAAGAGCTGCAGGAGGCTGGCTGTGGGTTGATTAGCAATGATACATCACCTGTAAACATCTAGTGAGACACCATTACTTCCAAAAATGACACAACTTGAGTATCTTAGGGCCCTGCTTTGGGAAAGTGACTAGCAGTGCAACAGTGCCAGTGGTCAGTAAATTCACAAGGAAGATGAGTGCTCCAATTGACAGAAGCCAAGGTCAGCAGCAAACTAGTGTTTTGGAGATTGAAAGAGGAAATAAGGGAAGGTTCCCAGCTTCTCTGGATCACGCTAAGCTATCCGTGCTGGTAATGACATGTCTCTGTCTCATAATTCATAATGCTCCTTCTGAAGAGCAAGAGCCTGATTGTCCTCTTACTTACCCTGAATGAAACTAGTATAATCCCACTGATGTCTATGGAGTTTACTCTTGATTGATACCAGATAAAGGGTAAGGAGAATTGTGCCCAAAGGGTCACATCTGAAATCAGTGCACTCTGCTGAATTGTGAAGTGACACTGGTTTATACCCACTGAGAATCTGGCTCCTTCTGATTTGCCTCTAGAGTGCTCCAGTTTTCAAGTGGACTGCAGTTGCAAAGTATTTTCAAGGGGAAGGATATTCCAAGGTCCTACTTCAAAGGATCTATGTCCCCCCACCTCTATACTATGTGCTTGGTTCCAAAATAGTTCAGGAGTAAACTATATACATTATAGCTGTTTGTAGTTTTTTTAAACGGGCTATTAGATCCATTCATGACATAACATCAACCAGCTGGGACTCTGGAGATACTGTAATGGGACTCAATGTTTTACGATTTGATCGTGATATCTAATGGGCTTTTTATCTTGCTGTTTCTAATGTGTGGTTTTCCTTTTGTGTGGCCCTTTTAAGGTTGCATTTTAATCCAGTTAAATTGTAAACACTTTAGGACATCATTTCCATGTTTGTATAGTGTACTTAGGTTCTGATCTAAAGCTGACTGAAGTCAATGGGAAGCTTTCTACCAATTTCATATGCATTGGATCAGACCCTTAGGCTCAGCATGTGCTTTGAAGTCAATGGGATTACTCACGGTTTTAAAGAGTAAGCATAGGAGGAAGAGTTTTGGATGGGAGGGTTAGTGTGCTCTGAAAAATCTACTCAGGAACATCCTAGAAGGTTCAGTGTAGGCTTCAAAATGTCACCACATCTTTAATTTCATTAAATAAATAAAATACAGTAAAGTCCCCCTCCTCTCGGAGTTTAGGAGTTCTGAGGCTATATCCTGCACGAGTTAGAAAAAACACTAGAAACCTGGAAATAATTCTGTAGAGGCAGTAATCGGGATCAGATGATAAAATAGGTCTTTGGTATCTCTAATTTCTATGATTCTCTTTCTAATTGGTTGCAATAAAACAGAAGCCTCATAGGATGCAGTCCTGCAAACACTTAGACGCCTACTTCACTGATTTCAGTGGGCCTACTCTAGGGTTGCCAGCTTTCTACTCACATAAAACCAAACACCCTGGCCCCAACCCCCACTCACTCCATCTCCCTCCTCTGTCACTCGCTCTCCCCACCCTCACTCACTTGCTCATTTTCATTGGGCTAGCTCAGGGAGTTAAGGTGTGGGAGGGGGGTGAGGGCTTCGGCGGAGGGTGCAGCCAGAAATGAGTAGTTCAGGGTTTGGGAGGGGGTTCTGGGTTGTGGCAGCGGGTTTGGATGCAGGAGGGAGTGCAGGCTCTGGCATAGGGCCAGAAATGAGGGGTTTAGGGTGCAGGAAGGGACTTGGGTGGAGCTGAGGGGTTCGGAGTATGGGAGGGGGTTCCAGGCTGAGGCATGGGGTTGGGGTATGGGCTCTGGGTCAGGGGTGCAGGTTCCAGAGTGGGGCCAGAAATGAGGGGCTCAGGGTGCGAGAGAGGCTCTGGGCTGTGGCATGGGGTTAGGGCCTGGGTGTGTGTGTGAGGGCTCGGGGCTGGGGCTGGGACTGAGGGGTTTAGGGTGTTGGAGAGTGCTCCAGGTGGGGACTGAGGCATTTGGGATGCGGGTGTGTGTCAGGGCTCTGGCTGACAGTGTGGGCTCTGGGATGGGGCTGGGGATGAGGGGGTTGGGGTGCAAGAGGGTGCTCTGGGCTGGGATTGAGTGTTTTGGAGGGTGGGAGGAGGATTAGGGTTGGGGCCAGGGGTGCAGGGTCTGGGTGGCGCTTACCTTAGGCAGTTTTGGGAAGCAGCGGCATGTTCCCCCTCCGGCTTCTACACGGAGGCATGGTCAGGTGGCTCTATGTGCTGCTCCATCTGCAGGTGCCACCTCTGCAGCTCCCATTGGCTGTGGCTCGGGGCCAATGGGAGATGCGAAGCCAGCACTTTGGGCAGGGGCAGCATGTGGAGGGAGGATGTGCCACTGCTTCTGGGAGCCTGCCTTAGCCCTGCTGTACTGCCAACCGGACCTTTAATGGCCTGGTCAGTGGTGCGGACCAGAGCCGCCTTTTCGACCAGGTGTTCTGGTAAAAAAACTGGATATTTAGCAACCCTAGCCTATTCTCACCCTATAACTTAGTTACATGAATAAGAATTTTGTTGAGTCAAGACCTTAATAATGAGTATAGTATTTTCTCTAGTGAATACACCCATTGTCTTCACACGTTGCACTCCAGTGATTTTCCAGATCAGGTCACTGGAGAAAAGTTGGAAGAATCCTATGATTATATGCATTTAAAACTACAGAAAAAATTGTATAAGTGCACTTCTGGTAAAGTGCCCCTAAGTGCATCTGAAGTTTAGTGTAATTACATAAGGTCAATGGGTCTCTTATGTAGGAGCACTTGATTTTCTCTTATACAGTTTAGAGCATCTCCATTGACATGCTCAGTTGATTCAACAAAGGTGCACCTGGGAGCCCTTTTTTAAACCGTCAGTGGTGATGAGTGGAGCTTGCTGCTTCCATCCATATACCTATATAGCGCATATGTGTGTTTATATATCTTTAAAAGTCAGGCCTAGTTAATTTGCATCAGTTTGCAAACTCACATTTATTTGGATTTTTTTTTTAAACCCACATTAACCAGTTCAGTGATACAAGATTATTCCTGAAACGCAGACCATTTAGATTTTCTCCATGATTGTAAAATTGCCATATTAATCCAAATCCCACTTGGTCTTTACGTGAGTGTTCACATTATACAAAACCATTTTACCACAACAATTTTATTGAAGTAGCCCTGCAATTTACCCATAATGGTCTGTCTATTGATGAGGCGTTCATACCACCTAATGCACGCACACATGCATTGCCTTTAAAGATATCACTAAATGGTTTGGGATTAAATTACTCGACAATAGGTTGATATAAAAGACTTTAAGTCTAAAACTACTGTACATGCTGCAGGATGGATGAGTAAATGAAATCTTTCAGATACACAGGCATATGGAGAAATCAAGCATGAATGCACTATAACTGAGTGCATGGATTTTATATGTCCCTGGGTTTCAGTAAAGTACAATGCAGAAAGAATCAAAGTAATATAAACAGTGCCATCTGCTAGGAGGAGCTGTGATGGATCTGTCGCACAAGGGGTAGCCAGGGGATAGTCCTATTGCAAAACTCTGTAGTAATCATTCTGTGAACCGTGGTCCCTTTTAGAAATGGGCCTGAAACATAAAATCTGGATTTTGCAATATCACTTTTCTTTTACTCCCTCCAACCCTACTTCAAAGTCTACTCTGAGCAGGATTTCTGATTTAGTTCAGACTTCAGATTCCTCGTGTGTGTGTGTGTTTTAGGAATGGAGTTTGTCTCTATGTTCAAGGTTTTCATCCTTGTTGTGGGGCAGCTCTCCCACTCCAGCAGAAAAAGGGTTAAAGTCAGCTCTGGGAGCAGTGCCGGCTTGATTAACTGCAGGGTGGCAGGGGGTCTGCTCTGGATCTTCTGCAGCACCAAAGGCCAATCCCCCCCATCCCCGCTGCCAAAAACCCTGGAGCGGACCGCCGCCGGGAGGGTAAAGAAAAAAAAAGGCGCTTAAGGCGTGGGGACCTGGTGCAGGGCCTGATTCCTGGGAATCAGGTGAATCGGCCTAAAGCTGGCCCTGCTGGGAGAAGGTTGTGGCTGAGAGCTGCTAAGCTGGTCTGCTTGGGGAAGCAGCCGCAGCTGGGCCACTCCCCAGTCAGGCCACAGCTGGCCTGTATAAAAAGGCTGTGAGTCAGAGGCCCAAAAAAAAGAAGGCGTTCTCCAGGCTGGGCGAGAGCAGGGCCTGGCTGCCTGCAGAAAGGATACTGGGAGTGAAGCAGGGCTGGGGAGGAGCAGGGAAGCTCCAGGCTGGCAACTCCCCAGGCTGCAGGGCCTGGTCCAAGGCCCACAAAGCTACTGGGAGGCAGAGGAAGGCAGCAGGTCTGAACCCACCTAGCCTATGATGAGTGGCTTTTACACTGCAGTCTGCCAGAGCGAGTGCGGGCTAGATGGTGACTGGCAGTAGCCCACGACTGAGGCAAGGTGGGGATAGAGCGTTGGGAGACCCTGAGACTGGGGGGGGTATTGTCAGGGGAAAGCACCCCAAAGACAAGGGGTGCTGGGTCCTGGGAGGGACATGGGGGCCAGCGGTGTGTGGAGCCTCCCTGGTTTCTGCACCTAGGAGTCAGACATGCCCGCAGCTTTAGGGAGCCACGCGGAGCCACGGCAAGCAGAGAGCCTGCCTTAGCCCTAGTGTGCTGCTGACTAGACTTTTAAAGGCCTAGTCAGCAGTGCTGACTGGAGTCCCTAGGGTCCATTTTTGACCTAAGGTGACCAGGTGTCCGTTTTTTGACGAGAGCACCTAGTTGAAAAGGGATCTTGGCAGCTCCAGTCAGCACTGCTGATGAGGCTGTTGGCTGTCCAGTTGGTGGCACCGCACAGTGGGGCTGAGGCAGGCTCCTTGAAGCAGATGGCATGTTCCTTCTCTGGTTCCTGCCCCAGGCACCACCCCTGCAGCTCCCATTGGCTAGGAACCACAGCTAATGGGAGCTGCAGAGGTGGCGCCTGTGGATGCGGCAGCATGCAGAGCCACCTGGCCACACATGTGCATAGGAGTCAGAAGGGGGAAATGCTGCTGCTGCTTCTGGGAGCTGCTTGAGGTATGAGCCACCTGGAGCCAACACCCCTGACCCCCTCCCAGGTCCCAGACCTCTGAACCCCCTCCTGCCCTCTGAACCTCTCAGTCCCAGCCTGGAGCACTTTTGTGCACCCCAACCCCTCATCCCCAGCTCCACCCCAGTACCTGCACCCCCACCCAGACCCCTCACTCCCCCTCTTGTTCCCCAATCCCCTGCCCCAGCCCTGATCCCCCTCCCACCCTTTCAACCCCTAGGTCCCATCCTGAAGCCCCCTCCTGCACCCCAAATCCCTCATCCCTGGCCCCACATCAGAGCCTACACTCTCATCTGGAGCCCTTTCCCCGCCCCAGCCCGGAATCTCCTCCCATGCTCCAAAACCCTCGGATCCATCTCCCAGCTTGGAGCCCCCTCCTGCACCCCAAACCCCTCATTCCCAGCCCCACCCCAGTGCCCCCCACCAGTCAAAGCCCTCACTTCTCAACCCTCATGCCCCAGCCCTGAGCCCCCTTCTACACCCCAAATCCCTCATCCCTGGCCCCACTCCCTCTTGCCCTCAGCCCCCTGAGCTAGCCCAGTGAAAATGAGCGAGTGAGTGAGGCTGTGGAGAGCGAGAGACAGGTAGGGGTGTGTGTGTGTGTGTGTGTGTGTGTGTGGCATGAGTGGGGGCAGGGCCTCAGAAGGGGTGGGGCATGGGTGGGGCCTCAAAGGAGGAGCATGGCAGGGGGCAGGGCAAAGGTGTTCGGTTTTGTGCGAGCAGAAAGTTGGCAACCCTATTTTGACCGGGATTCCGGTTGAAAACAGGATACCTGGCAACCTTACTTTTTTTGGGTCTCTCTTATCTGGCATAAAGAGGCTGGAAGGAAGGGATTTTTTTGTGAAATCCATGTTGCTGGAGTCAAGCAATTATGTGAAAATCTTGGCTTCATTTACGTGCCCTCCCCACCCCCCGGGGGAAAAAAAATGCTTCTAGCCCTTCTGGTTGTGGAGAGAAGCTTGAATACATGTCCCAAGAGTACCGTAAATGCTCACAAACCAGAAGGCAAATGAACTTTAAAAAAAAAAAAGGCTCATGATTTTAAAACGAATATCATGGTTTTTTTAGAGGCCTGACTCATGATTGGGTACTCCCACTGATCGCGACTTTGGCAATGTGGCATGAGGAGAAAGTTGCTTTGTAGGGTGCCCTTCACATCCCTGGGTATCTCCGAACTCTCCAGCATAGTCAGTTGTACTCTGGGATTGCAGTGGCTTCAGTAACATATCCCACTTAGGTAGCAAGTTTTACATGGGCCTGACAGTGGTGTGTAAATATAATCTCTGTCCTAAAGATGAAGAAACTAAAGTGCAGAGATTAAATGATCTGCCAAGCAAGATCCCTAGGGTACACTATTTACCATGTGCCTCTCAAAGGACAGACAATGATTTAGCTAGCTTCCTACTTGGAAACAAGCACTGGACTTGTACAGGCTGATAGTCAGTTGGGTTGGGATAACCATAACGCATCATTTATTCATACAGGAGCTCTGTTAGAGTTTTCTGCCTTCAGACTCGCATATATTCATGACACTCTCTGGAATTTCAGCTCCATAAGTTGGTAAGGGATCTGGTTGTGTATATGAGCATTGTCAGTGGTCTTCTTAAAGAAGTACATCGTACAAAGGCCAGGAGGAGTTAATTACTGTGGTAGCATTTATGTGCTATGCAGTACTCTGTGTGGATGTTAGTAGCTGCCTTTCTAAGAGAGGGAATGTTGGACAGCTCTGTTAGCCACTTAAAAAATCACTATACTTTGCTGAAATTCCAAGTAGCATAAGGTTTGGGATCAAGTTTTGTATGGTACCTGAAACACTCCCCTCTTGGTCCCAAAGTGACTGCCTCAATTTATGGCACTTTCTGTGAACTGAAATGGCCCCTGGCAGCATTAGACAGTCATGGAGAAACCACACCATTGAGGCAATGTCATGATGAAGCAAGAGAAAACCTTTACCTGCAGCACACAAGTGTTGCCAGCTCTAGTAATTTATTTTTTTTTTATCATGAGTCTATGTACTGCCTTTAAAGAAAAAAAAAATTGGCAGCCGGAGCTAAGAGTGACAGTGGGATACGTGTCTGTGCCAAATTATAGACTCCCTTTGGTATTGTGTTGAGCACGTCTCAGCTTGCCTGAGGGCAAGCTGTTGTACTACATTCTCATAGACTTTAAGGTCAGAAGGGGCTATCATGATGATCTAGTTTGACTTCCTGCACATTGCAGGCCACAGAACCTCATCCACCTTCTCCTGTAATAGATCTACAACCTCTGGCTGAGTTACTGAAATCCTGACCGTCAACATGTTAGGAGGGCTTGTGGGAGAAAGAGGAGAGGAAGGACTCTGCCCAGCCTGAAATGCTCACAAACCTCAGTCTTGTAGGAGGAGTGAGATCAGACATGGGGAAGGTGGATCTCGGGGCTCCTGTTGTTTTCAAAGATCTTGAATGCCTTAAGAGTAAATCAGAGGTGAAAATAAGCTGGTACGATACATCATACTGTTAAGAGCCAGTATACAGCTGACTGTACCGGTAGCGGCCAGGAGCACTGGGGTACCAGCAGCTATTTAAAGGGCCCAGGGCTCTGGTCTTTTAAATTGCTGCTGGAGCTCCGGGGTAGCGCTAGCAGCGGCTGAGAGCCCCAGACCCTTTAAATAGCTGCTGGACCATGCTGAAGGGCTGACTGGGGGAGTCTGGCCCCAGCCACACCCCTTTCTGCCTGAGGCCCCGCCCCTTTCAGTTGAGCCCATCACTCACCTGCTCAGAATCCCGGCTGCCCTGTGTACTGGTGAGTCCCTTAAGTTACTTTCACCCCTCGAGTAAAATGTCTGTGATTAAAAACTCTTTAGCTAAGACTGTGTGCCTTGCTTTCCTGCAGTGTAGTCCTCAATGCGGTTAAACTAGGAGTCCAGAGAGCTCACAGAGTAGGTGGAGCTCTGGGGGAGGGGAGTGCGTATAAGTTACAGAGGTCTGATTTGGGAAGTCTCAGATCTATTTTTGGCATCTAGGGTGCCTGGGTTGCATTGTCCCACATCCCAAAGGAGGGGATCAAATAAGATGCCCTATAGACCCAGAGGTAGAAACTGTGACTAGACTCCAATTTGATCTGAAAGCATGTGTGACCTAGTAGTTGGGTCCACTTTCAACAGACTAGTGACCATACAGTGGTCTACTGGGCCAGGTTCTAACACTGTGAATTTCAGCTTTCAGTAAGTTTCTAGCTCTCATGGCTGTGGAGAAAAGCCGGAAAATGTGAATTGAGGGCACCCTAAAGGCTCAGAAACCTAGAAGTCAGAAAGAACGACAAATGTATTTATTTTTAAAATCTAGTGATTTTTTTTTTTGAAACGGATTTCATAATTTGTGAGGGCCTGACCCATGATATTTGAATGCTGGGATGTTGGCTATGTTGATTAATCTAAACAGCCCTAATGCTAGTCCAAATAGAAATTAATCCACAAGGGACATGTCATTGTTAGTCTGGAGCTATTGAAATGCTTGCCTGATACTCAGGCAAATAAACTACATGTCCATAGGTGAAGTTATCCCACTGTATGTCCCCATTGATGTACACAGCATATTGCAGCTAGAGTATCAAATTAGCTGTGGTAGTGACCAGCTTCGTGTGAAGTAACAATGTGACAGAGGCTTTCTTCTTTGCATTTTAAATGTGACACAAGAGAAAAACACTAATCTCGGGTTTCAATTACACGTAGAAGTTGATATTCTATAAAAATTCAATAAGCCTTGAAAACAGCATCAGGCCTGATATCTGTAATTTAAAATAATGGCTATCAAGAAATTGTTTCTCATTTATCTTTACTGTGGAGTTTCAGAGGCTCCAAAGAGACTTCATTAGGTGTTTTTAAAATAGCTTCATCTGTCTCAATCAATGATGAATTCTAGAGGGCTGACTGTTATGTTTAATAATACATAGAATAGAAAAACCTCCATCTTTTCATATATCTCAAAAGGATGTACAAAATCATTCTGCAGTGGGAGACAATTTTTGTTTTTAAAAATTTCATTGTTAGATAAATGTTTTTTGTGTACAATGCGATGCTGTGGGTAGAATATAAGTCTTTGTTTTACATGGATTGAGGATTAATTAGAAGAAATTGCTTCAGAAGCTCTGCTTGTACTGTTGGCTTAAATAATGCTTCCTACACATGACATAATAGAATCATACAGATCCAGGCACTACTGTTAAGAATCCATCTCCAGAGAACCCAATTTAGCCTGTACTTCTCAATCAGAGTTTAGTCATTTATGGAAAATTGAAAGTTGTAGGCAGCTATTGTTTGTCTTTATTTCTTTAAAAGCATCAACTACCCCAATCAGTAGTTTCTCGAAGGATGGATTGAACCCATTACTGATCCTGAGATTTGAGGAACCCAATAACCTTGAAGCTGTTTCGGTCCCTGAAAACAAATAAAATGCAATGAACCTACATTTTTCTATCCAAAACGATGCTGTTGTCTGCACAGAGGAACAATTCCCTTCCTGACAAGGAAGTGTTTCTTGTACAAACTTAGATACTGATCCAGCAACTGGATTTGCTAGAGAGCAGAAGGGTCTCCCTCCGCACAGGGATAAAACCTCATGCCAGTGGATCCCATTGCTTTACGTTACTAGATGTATTTAGTACATATGAATGTATCTGTACAGCCCATGAATTAGCTGTAGTTGTATAAGTGCACGGCCAGACACAATCATATTTCTTCCAGCCTTACTGGCGTATTTCATGCTTCTGACTGCTGTTAAATATTTTAGACATATCTTGAGTGTGGGCCAGATACCTGGCCCATGATGTCTCTCCTTTGTGCCATTGTTCCAGTGGAAAGGGGCATTAGCGCTGCCCTAAAGAGGAAACGGGAATCTCTGATGATATAAAACCATCTGCTGTTCACTCTGTGTTGAGAGGCTTTCTGGGTTGAGGAGGGGGCATGATGGTATGGCGAGGGGCACAGACCAAGTGCACTTAACGCCAGACAGTCGGAGCTGGTGAATGGTCCCCAACAGCCTGTTCCAGATGGCATAACTTAGAGCAGACTTGTGGCTACTTTAAGTTATACTAGGGTGAGTGCAGTCTAGACCCAGGATTGGGGGAGGTAGAAATCTAGCCTAGAGCCACCATCTTCACCTTTCCCTGAACTACAATGTGCATGAGCTGTGCACCCCGTAGGAATTAAGTCCTAGGAGTTTGACTGAATTCTTTATTCCTCACACCTTTCACTAAATATGATGCAAACTGAGGGGGCACCAGAGCAGGGATTTGATGTGTCTGATGGCCAGCAAAAGTATCTTATCTATACGAAGAGGCCTTGTATTTGGGAACGGTACAACACACAGAGAGTTCATCCAGCCAAAGGGACTAGAGAAAAATGGCATCCACAAAATGAAGTCTAATTGATCTTGCTCTTTTGGGCTCAGAGCGAGTGTTAAAATATGGAGTGCTGCTCTCTCGGTTTAGGAGAACTGGAGGAGATCAGATAAGAAAAGATGTGGATTCTCAAGCAAAAGTAATAAACCAGAAGTCAGACAAAGGGGGCAAGCCAGCAGTCACATCCATAATCTTAAATATGGTGATTCAAAGTGGAAAGGTCCTCTGGTCACGTGGGGATTTTTATTCTATATAAACTGCCCGGCTGCCCTTCTGTTTTATAAAAGAGGACTCCTGCCATTTAATAATGGTGTGTTTGTGAATGGTTCAAATTATTAGGTCAAGCATAGATGGTAATACCTTAGAGTGTCCCTAATATAGTGGGATAATAAAGTAGAATACTAGTGTATGAACCCATTGAACATGAAGAATTATCATAGCATTTTCTCAAAGGCTTTGTCCTTCACATTTGTTCTAAAGAACTTTTTACTTGACAAATGTGCACACATTGTACTGACAGATCATACTATTAGCTGCAATATGAAAAGAGAGCAGTTCTACCACATTCATTAATACGTCCCTATCCAATCTTAAGAAATATGAGGCTGGAAAAACAAAAATTCCAGTTAATGAAATGTTGGAGTTTTAGAATTTGTTTTCATTTTGGAACAAAATTGAGACCTTTTTGCAAAGAAATATGAGACTCTATCCCCGAATAACCCAGTGGTTAGGACGCTTATCTGGGATGTGGGGGACCTAGGCTGAAGTCTAGCTGTCTTCATCTAGAATCTGAAGGTTAAAATCTGTGTTTAAAAAAAAAACAAAAAACAAACACACCAAAATTAATTAATTAAATCCCCCCGTAATCTCCTATTCAAATGGTGCCAAAGAACTCACCAGAATTGGTTAATCAGGAATTATTTTTCTTTCCAAGCGACTCTGGGTTAAAAAAAAACACAAAAATCCCACTTCATCTATTTTAAAGTGAGCTCAGATTCAGTGTGTCCCATCACTATTTCTTTCTTTCTTTCAGTTCACTATGAGAAAAATGCCATCGTCTTTGGTTATGTACTTTTCTTTCATCCCTTTTGGAGCAGCAGGAGGAACATGGATGTATCCTGACAACGTTTTCAGTAGATTATCTGTAATGTCACATACAGCTAGAGAATTTGCTAGTGTGTGTTGTATCTTTCAGTTTAACTTTGTGGGGTTTGGGATAAAACTATGATGGTGGTGGTAGGATTTTGTTAAGATGATGTTCAGTGAGGCATTTTAGGGAGTGCTCGGAATAACAAAGTGCAAAGACCAGCTCCTGTTCCCAGTGGAAATGATGGCAAAAATTCCCATGGATTTCGATGAGTGCATGATTGGGTTTCAGTCTTATGTATGCAATGCATTATACATTTTAAATCTGACCCTTTATTCACATGGGCCTTCTAAGGACTGGAGTTCCAGGGATTGTCCTAACTGAGATCCTGTTCAGCCCATGTGCTAAATGCTATTGCAAAATGCAGTAGTATTCAAAGGTTAGAACAACTGCTGGAATAATTCCTTCCCAATAGCTCTGGTAGCATCGGTGTCCAGAGCTTAAGCATGCTAAAATATCAGTAAGTGAGGTGCTTCTATATATGTTTGTAGGAGGGATGTGGTGGGTTTTTGGATTTGGCAGGGGTGGTATTGCCCTCCACGCAAGGTTATTCTGAAGTGACTGATTTATATAGAACTTAACTGAACTCGTAGAAACGAGGGTGGGAAAGTCATGGGCTCTCAGCTCCCTGTAGTGGGCACTTGAGCCCTGATACTTCAGTTGAAAGAATCATTTATCAGATAGACTGCCTGTAGTGAAGTGGGTTGAAAATCTTGAAGGAAAAATTATTTGAGTGACCTTGTAGTGCTGTTTTCACACAGGTTGCTGGTTACCAGTGAAAGTTGCTAGACTCTGGTGAGAGGAGGCCCTACTTGTGATGTTGCTCTTAAGTGATGCACTCTGGAAGGCACAGGAATGAAAGGGGAAGGAAAAAAACAGAGGAAAAAATAAAAGTAATAAAAATATCTCCAGTAATGAAGCATTTTGGATTTGCTGAATTGAGCTTGTTCTTTTTAGAATAGTTATTGTGAAACTGATTTGTTCTTTGTATTAGTGGTGGAAGGCAGAACTGATTTGGAGCCAGCATCGGGACCTAGGGTCGTATTGCATTTGTAGTTATTTCATATCCAGTAAAATAACTGCAGATCACACATTCTTACCTGTGTTTTTTTTTTAAGTGTGTAAATACAACGAGAGAGACATTAGACCTAGTGTTCTGAGCACAGGACTGGAAGCCAGAAACTTCTGAGTAGAGCTGGGCAAATACTGCTTTTTCAATTAATAGTAAGCTTGTCTTCCCCCCGCCCCCAAAATAGTGCAGTTCTGGGGGCACTGAAACTATTTGTATTTAGTTTCATCTGAAAAAAGACAAAAATTTGTGACAAAGTAAAATCATTCCATTTTGAAGTGGTCAAAACAAAACATTTTGACTTTATTTTGACAATATTTTGTTTTGGATATTAACTTATTTTTTAAAAAAGGGGTACCAAAACACATGACAACAATGAATGGAAAAAAGTTGTGGGTCCAATGAAACATTTTGTTTGTTATGCAGTTGCAAAAAAGGCTAATATCATTTTGGCTGTAGTAACAGGAGGGCTGTATATAAGACACAGGAGATAACCATCCCACTCTCCTCAGCACTGGCGAGGCCTCAGCTAGGATAGCGTGTCCAATTCTGGGCACCATTCTTCAGGAAAGACAAACTGGAGAGCGTAGATAGAGAAGAGCAACATAAAAAAATAAAAGGTTTAGAAAACGTGACCTATGAGGAAAGATTTAAAAAAAGTGGGCTTATAAAGTCTTGAGAAAAGAAGATGGGGTGGGGAGGAACCTGATAAGTCTTCAAATATGTTGACGGCTGTTATAAAGAAGACTAATCTACTGAAGGTAGGATAAGGAGTAATTGGGTTAATCTGCAGTAAGTGAGATTTTATCTTAGATATTAAGAATAGTTTTTGACTTATAAGGGTAGTTAAAAACTCTGGAATAGGCTTTCAAGGAAATTTGTGGAATGGCCATCATTGGAGGTTTTTAAGAACAGTTTAGACAAACACATAGGGGTGGTTTAAATTTACTTATCTTGCCTCAGCACAGGGGCTGGACTTAATGACTTCCCAAGGTCCCTTCTAGTCCTATATTTTTGTGATTCTATTAAACAATTTTTTTTTACTTTTGGTCACCGAACCAAAACCTCAGCTATTTGCTCATCTCTACTTCTGAGTTCTAGTACAGCTCTCTGAACATGTCATTTTATTCTTGCTGCTTCATATTAGTTTGCATGTCTGTAAAGTGAGGATAAAAATTTACTTACCTCATGTAGTGCAGTGTTTACAAAGTGCTTTGAAGATGTTACATCTCATTGTGTATTATTACAAAGACAAGTGGCCACAATAGCACAATTTTCTGTCATATTTTCCTTTAAAAAATATTTCTCCATGTTCTTATATTGGTGTGGACTAAGGCCCTACTTGAATTGCAGGATGATTGTCAAATAATTGCGGTTGAGTTGCGGACAAGACATGGAAAATCATGCAAAAGTAATAATGGAGGGAGCCAGAGAGGACCCATTTAAGAAAAAATTGCTGCAACAATATAAACACTCAAGTATTATATTTATGCCTGCTAATTTATTTGATAACCAGAGATTTTTCTGCAACTATATTCCAATCATTAATGCAGCCTGAGCCGCTATCAGCTCAGATAAATGGGGTTCTACTGAACCAATGGGGGAAAAACGTGTGTTGCAAACCTCAAAATGTATGCAAAATTGTGGACTGTGCAAAGTAAGCTAATTAAAATCGAAACTGTATTGGAAGCCTAATATTGCATGATCTGCGATATTGCAAATTAAGTAGGGGCTTAATGGGGAACCAGTATACAAAATTGTCTGAATGCCTCCGAAAGCTGGTGAAGTTGAATTCCACTGTTTTTATGGCACACCTTAGCTAACCAATCTTTAGTTTTTCCAGATGTAAAGACATAAAAACAAGGCCAATGTGAACACCAAAGCAATTAGCTGCTTTTTTTTAGAGCAAATAAAATGTTTATACTTTTTACCCTTACCCTGTAAGATGGTGTTTTCTATAGCTCAGTAGTCTTACCTTTCTAATGCAATGGATGTGCCCCCTCTCCCCGGCTGCAGCAGCCCTTGAGCTAGACTGGAAAGGAGGAGGGTGTCTCTCCCTCTATCCACCACTGCAGCAGCCCCTGAGCTGGGGCTGGGAAGGAGGGGGGTCTCCCCACTGCCAGAGCAACCACATAGCTGAGGCTGGGAAGGAGGGCCGTATCTCCCTGTTAGCTGCAGCCCTGGAGCTAGGGAAAGTTGCTTCTTTCTCTGGCCGCCGCAGCCCTGCACATCCCAAATTCCCTCCACTCCCTCTTTTCACCCCACTGCCCACTCCCACCTACCCCCTATTCTCCCCAAGGGCACCACTTCACCTTACATGTGCGTCTTCTTCAAGGTCTAGGAACCTAATTAGTGCAGCTACGCCTGTGCGGCTCCATTAATTAGGTGGATGGCCCTTCATTCTCTTGTGTGCTGCCACCCAGGCACATACTGTAGAGGGGACTATCTGCGGACCACCTGAATGGCGTTTGCAGACCACTATTTGAGAACCTCTGCTATAGCCGATTGGGAATTTCCTATGGAAATACCTTTTGGATGTAAAATGCAATCACTGCCACACTAAAAATTTTCCTTGGGGAAAAAAAGGTTGATTTTTGCCAAACTTTTGTTTCGTGTTATGTTGACCCACATCAAAACATTTTGTTTTTTTGGGAAACAAATTGAAACATTTTGTCTTGGGTCAATTTGACATTGAGTTGTCTGCCTGAGTGGCCACAGTACCTTATGGGAGTTGTATTTTGGGTGCCTCCACAGTACCTTATGGGAGTTGTATTTTGGGTGCCTCATGCTTACATTTTCTTTTGTGGGCCAGACTGCCTGGGTGGACTACATCTTCCATGATGTACTGCAGTATTCCTGCCAGTTGAACTGCTTTAGGGCATCATGGGGCATGTAGTCCAGACCCAGAACCCAACCCATAGAGGAGAATGGGGACATGAGACACCTGAACTACGAATACCGTGAAGCTCATGGGGGACACAGATTAATCTCAAAACAAGTGGAAATGAAATATTTAGATTTGGGAATGTTGAAACATTTCATCTTGACCAAAGCTGTCAAAACAATTCAATATTTCTGAGTTGAAATTTTTTGAAACTTTCTGTTCCCATGAAACTACTTGTGGCCAGAGGAAGTGTGTGTCTGTTTTGGCTTTTCTACCAACTCCTCTTGGGCAGTGATTCAAACTTGAAGTTTTTTAAAGTGTCAAAGACAGAAGGTGACTATCTCCCTCTCCCCGCCCTCCATCAATTGATGTTAAGTTTACAAAGAGATGTTTTCTGTATGTATCAGGGTTTGTTCTTCATGTTCAGACCATTTATAATGCTATGCATCAGTTTTTTGTTTTGTTTAAATTAGCAAGCTTTTTCAAACTTCAGAGAAGTTTTGGGCAGAGCTGGGCTCAGGGATGGGGAAAAGATTTGTTAATTTTTGTTTTATCTGAATGAACAGTCCTCCAGACTCTCATCTCTCTTTCAAAGACACATACATAAGACATACTTAGGCTGTTCAGAATTAGATTTTTATTTTTTATAAATTTGCTGGATAATATTGATTTTTTTTAAAAGCATTTTTCCACTTTTCATTTAAATTTTCACAGTGGTGGGATATTACCAGTGGGTCAGACAGTGGAGGTGGGTGGAGGTTGACAATTATTTAATGACGGTAGACATAGAGTTAAAAAGTTAGAGCTTTATAACTGTTTAAACACAAATTGTCAACATTCACATGTCAAAATATACAAAGTAAATATTCTTAAATTAAACTATAAGTTCTCAAGCAGCATTTTTCTTTCTTTTGCCTCTGTAAATTTTGATGATGATAGATGGAAATATTTTTTTTGGGTTTGAGAGTTCAGTGAAATCAACATTTCCTGACAAAAATTGAATCCTTCCAAGCTTAGACATTCTGTATATCCTATACTATTGTCTCCTGGGAAAACCGACATGATTTTTGTTGCCCGCCAAATCCAGGAAAAGTCTCGGGAGCAAAATCAGGACCTGTACATGGCTTTCATTGATTTGACAAAGGCCTTTGACTCTGTAAATTGTGAAGTTCTGTGGAAGGTGCTGGCCAGATTTGGCTGCCCTGCAAAATTTATTAAGGTCCTAAGGCTCCTCCATGATCAGATGTCTGCCACCATTTTCTGTAATGGCCCTGAGACGGAACCTTTCCTCATCAAAACTGGGGTTAAGCAAGGATGTGCTATTGCTCCAACCCTGTTTTCCATCTATTTAGCAGTCATTTTGGTCCTCGTTAAAGATCACCTCCCCAGTGGAGTTGACATTCAGTATAGAATGGATGGGTGGCTCTAGACTTCAAGTGGAGACATCGAAGATTAAAAAGTCTTCAGGGTGTCCATTACTGATCTTCAGTACGCTGATGATTGTGTCATCCTTGTGTACACTGAGAATGACTTTCAGTCCATACTGGATTTTCTTGCACAAGCTTACTGAAGCCTAGGGCTCACTCAATATTGAGCAAACTAAAGTGCTCTGTCAGCCTGCTTCAGGCCTTGAACATGACCCACCACAAATCACTATTAAGGGTCAGACTTTGGAGACAGTTGAGCACTTTTGCTACCTCAGTAGCCAACTTTCTCAAAATGCAAAATCTAGAGTAAGATCCAGCACAGGATCCAGTGCGCAAGTGCTTCCTTTGGGAAATTACTCAGATGCAATTTTCATGGACCATGACCTATGGCAGGACACCAAGATTCAGGTCTATAAAACAATTGTTGTTCCTACACAGCTCTATGGATGTGAAACCTGGATGACCTATCAACAGCACCTGAAGAGTTTGGAGAGATATCACAAATGATGCCTCCGGAAGATCCTGTGTGTCAAGTGGCAAGATTGCTGCACTAACGCCAGCATCCTTGCTGAAGCCAATGTCACCAGCATTGAAACAATGATCCTCATGCACCAACTTTGCTGGGCTGGACATTGTGTGAGGATGTCAGACTCTCTCCTCCCAAAACAAGTCCTCTATTTTCAGCTCACCCATGGTCAGAGATCCTGGGATGGTCAGAGGAAATACACTTTCAGTGCATGTTTGTAGCATCTTAAGAAAACTGATGTGGACATCACAAGCTGGGAAGAGCAAGCCACCAACTGACCCCAGTGGCACTATATCCTCCATCAGGCAGTGGCCTGCTTCGAGGAAAAGTGTCTTGCCCTGTAAGCTGAAAAGAGAGAGGAGGAAGGAAATAACTGTCTCCCAGCAAGCCGCTGGCCTGCCACAAAATGCCTGCGGGCGGATTTGTGGTTCCAGGATCAGACTCCTAAGTCATCTCAGGATTCATATGTAAATCCGTGGTAGAGATCATCCTTGAATCAAGGGATTACCAGTCAATCATCACTGCTGTCTCAATAAGTTGTATTTTAAGCAAGATATTACACATGGCATGTACAATGCCTGAAATCTGTAACAAATTTACTCTGACATGAATAATTTTTCCTGATTCATATAATATATTATTTCTTTGGAACTATTTTTATGATTTTGAAAATGAAATTCAGAGGAATCAGGCTTTCATTGAGGCGGTTCTGAGTGCCATTGGATACATGTAGAGACAATCTATTACAAGAAAGTTGGCCACATTTTATGATCTATTGTAACTCATCTGAAGCTCTGCCAATCCATTCATCTCTATAGAATGTCCCGGTCTATCTGAATTCTCTAGGGAAGTTCAACTAAAATAATAGATCTGAAAGCATTCTAATGTGAATGCGATCAGTAGGAACTTTCTTATTTCTTCCCCAGAGGGTTTGTTTCTTAAATGTTTTCTGTTCACGTTCTTTCTGCTAATCTGTATATTTGATATTTTCCCCTTGATCTTTTTGACATCACTTCTATATAAATAATTCTTCAGTTTAGGACCACTGCCACCTGGTTCCTGAGGAAGCAAAAGTGAAAAGAAATATATTTTTGCCATGGTGCACCCTATTGTGCTTAATTTTCTCTTGTTATATTTTAAAATCACACGTCCAATGGTTGTCAGTTACTGCTGTATTTGTAGTACCTTCGGTATCCTAATATAGTTAGAGCAGGAAACACCGCAGTGCCACAGTTATTAGGGAGGTTTTTTTATAGCACCCCATGTACACATGGTGGAAAGCATGATTTAACAAACATCCAACAACTATCTGAGTCTGAGCCAGCTCCCATTGAAGCCAGTAGAGTTTTACATTGACTTCAGTGACATCAGGATCAGGCCCTATGCAGTGTTATTAAACTGGGGCCCCTATGCCCGACAGCAGCCCAGGCCCACATGTGTATTTTAGAGAAGGGTGGTCTTTTGAAGGATTTATTTAAAAAACTATATGTCTGAAGATCCAAGCATTTAAGGCTAAAAATGACTACTCTGTGCATCTAAAAATCTATGCAAGAATATTTTAGAGATGTGATTTTATAATCTTTTTAAATCAAATTTTAAACTAAGGTCCCATAGACTAACGTGTTGTGAGTAAATATTAGAATAATGCACAACAGTTTTGTCAGTAAATTCAGAAGTTGACTATATACCTGGGAGTTGGCAAATGCCTGTTAAAGGGCTTCATTACCACTTGTACCCAGAAGCCTCCTACTGCAAGACAAACCCAAGAAAGAAACCAACAGGACTCCACTGGCCATCACATACAGCCCCCAGCTAAAACCCCTCCAACGCATCATCAAGGATCTACAACCCATCCTGGACAATGATCCCACACTTTCACAGGCCTTGGGTGGCAGGCCAGTCCTTGCCCACAGACAACCTGCCAACCTGAAACATTCTCACCAGTAACTGCACACCGCACCATAATAACTCTAGCTCAGGAACCAATCCATGCAACAAACCTCGATGCCAACTCTGCCCACATATCTACACCAGCGACACCATCACAGGACCTAACCAGATCAGCCACACCATCACCGGTTCATTCACCTGCACATCCACCAATGTAATATACGCCATCATATGCCAGCAATGCCCCTCTGCTATGTACATCGGCCAAACTGGACAGTCTCTACGGAAAAGGATAAATGGACACAAATCAGACATTAGGAATGGCAATATACAAAAACCTGTAGGAGAGCACTTCAACCTCCCTGGCCACACTATAGCAGACCTTAAGGTGGCCATCCTGGAAATTTCCATTACATGCATCTGAGGAAGTGGGTATTCACCCACGAAAGCTCATGCTCCAAAACGTCTGTTAGTCTATAAGGTGCCACAGGATTCTTTGCTGCTATTACCACTTGAATGGCTCTTTAACAGTTTCAATGTTGTGCTAATAGGTCTGGCGGGCTGGAAGGCTTTTTCACTTTTAAGTTACTAGATCCCCTCCGGAGTAAGAGTCACCAGGCTGCAGCAGCCAGTGTGGTGGGAGCCTGCAGGAAAGGTCACAACAGGGATAGGAAGCAGTGCGACTCTAAGACCCAGGGATGCCCCAAATTTTTGGGTGCCCTGTGCAGCTGCATATACTGCGTATGCCTAATGTGACAAAGTTCCTCCTCTACCTTGATGGGTCCTGTGCTTATTGGCGGATTTGCTCGCCTCAGGGATTCACCTTGTTGATTGGGAAACAGCCCAGAGACCTTCCCCTCTGGTAGAAGCCACAGTCCAGGTCAATTCTTCCTGTGTTTGATCAGGAATTGGGAAGAACCCGGGCCTGCCCTCTACTCAGGGTTCCTGCCCAGGGCCCTCTGGACTGCAGCTGTCTAGAGTGCCGCCTGGTACAGATGTGCGACAGCTACAACTCCCTGGGCCACTTCCCCATGGCCTCCTCCCAACATCTCCTTTGTGCTCACCACTGGACCCTCCTCCTGATGTCTGATAACGCTTGTACTTCTCAGTGCTCTAGCAGTATGTCTGCTCACTCTCAGCTCCTTGCACGCCTCTTGCTCCCAGTTCCTCGCACGTGCTTCCTCTCCTCTGGCTCCCTCTGGCTCCCTTTGGCCTGACTGGAGTGAGCCCTTTTATAGCATCAGAGGGGCCTTAATTAGAGTCAGGTGCTTAACAGCCTCACCTAACTCTTAACTGGTTAATTAGTCAGGTGTTCTCATTAGCTTGGAGCAGCCTCTGCTCTGGTCACTCAGGGAACAGAAAACTGCTTATCCAGTGCCCAGTATTTCTCCCTTCTACTCCTTTGCTGTTCCCAGCTGGCCTGGGTTTATCACACTAAGGACAGCCCTGATGCTTATTTTGAGACCGAATTTAAAATAATTCAATTTCTGTTCAATCGGTTCCAAAGCTTTCTTTTCAGGAAGCTATCCGTAACCAGATTTTGTGGCTATTCTTATCGGGGGTGGCCAGGCATGTTAATATTCTGCAAACACAAGCATAGTGCAAGTACGTCTCTGCTTTATTGTTAAAAAATTGCCCAGGCAGTTTGTCAGATTTCTCCCATGACCACACATCAGGAGAACACTATAGACGACAATATGGCTTTATTTTTACAACTAAAAGGCTGAAAATTGCCTCTGATGGAGGTTAGAATTAAACTTAATCTATGGGCAGGTTAATTCATTGTTGTCCGCTATGTTGTATCGTTCTTTCTTTTATGTTTGATTCTGGCACTGTCAGAGACAATATACTGAATGAGATGGACAACTGGTCTGCTTCAGTATGGTAATTTAAAGGTGCTTTAAAAATGATCTTTCAACTAGAGACCACCAGCCTTTCATCCCATGGTGAGTACTGCAGTACCCTCTACGGAATGGTTCAGTTTCACTCATTGCTTAATGCACACCTAATGGTTAGATTGTAAGCTTCTGGGGACAGGTACCAGCTTCTTAATGTGTGTGTACAGTGCCTAGCACAATAGGCTTTGATCAGGGCTTGCAGGCACTACCACAGTAGAAATCATTAATAATTGTAATTTATAATAAATGACAGTTACATAAAGAAAAGTAACTCCAAAGCACACCTTGCTAGGTTAGCTACAGATTCCCCCCTTTATGCAACTGAGGAGCTGCATCATCACTTCCCAGCTTAAACTGTGACCTTTTTGTTCTGCATCTTCGTTCCACATGTTTTATTCTAATGTAGTAGTTTTCAGCCACCTTGATGGCATTGAGCCATTTTTGAAAGGGGTGGGGGCAGTGGAGAAAGTGGACCACCAAACACTTATTGATATATAATTCAGATGCTTGTCAGCAATTCCTCATGATCCCATTAACAAAAATTAAATCAAAGGTGGTAATAAGGATGCATTTAGATGTTAAAATACAGTAGTTACTTAATGTGATCAATTTGCTGTAAGAGGTAATTGATTACAACTTGTATTATCTTCAGCTGCATTGCTGTATAGTGCCGGTATTCTTCAGAACAGCTGATATATTTTTAAGAAGGCGAGGGGAAGGAGCAGAAAGAGATTAGCAGCTTGGGGCAGGTCTGCACATTCCTTTCCCCTCTTGTGAAAATGGATTGGCCTTAGAGCGGGTTGGGAATTTTTGGAAAATGTCAGATATATGTATGAAGCTGCGAGTTATTAATCTTTAAAGGAGCCACACTTCTAAACTGGGACTTGGAAGATTTTAGATGAGCCCAAGAGGGAGAGGAAGTGTGGGGTAAAATTTTGAAAAGGGCCGAAGTCCCACTTTCAAAAGTGACTTAAGCCTGTAGATGCAGATCTGCAAAGGTATTTAGGTGCCTAACTCTCATAGGAATCAGTGGGAGTTAGATACTGAGATGCTTTTGAAAATCCAATGAGGTGCCTATCTGCATCTGAAGGCACCTAAATATCTTCAAAATCTGGCCCTTAGGAGCCCAGCTCTCATTGGCTTTCAGTAGAGTTTAGGTTCCTATGTGCCTGAATCACTCTTGAAAATGAAAACGAGGCTCCTAAATCATGTAGGTGCTTTTGAAAATTTTTACCCTTGATCTCGCGGTTAAAGCACAGGACTGGTAAGAAGACTGAAGTTGTGTTGCCAGCTTTGTGTGATCTTGATTCACCTACTTCATGGCAGTGTGAGGCCAGATTCAGTGAAGTACTTAAATGCATTGAGAGCCTTGAATGGAAGGCACTAGCGAGTGACAAAGTATTGGTATTAAAAGTATATAAAATAGATGCTCTCAGTGCAGGAACTTCCAAGTGCTACATGGAAGTGGAGTGTAACAAAGAGAAAACAAGAAAGTCAAAGCGATTACACGTTTGCTGTTATTTTTTCAATGACAAGAGTCTAGTCTGTGTCCTCCTTTTGTAATCCTCCAGGTATTTGCTCAAATTTTGATTAGAGATATCCAATTGTTTTATTTTCCCACTTCACCTTCAGGCTTCCTGGGAAACCTTGCTCTGGTATCCCCCACAGGTCTAAAGCTTTACATCTCAGTAAGACTGATTTTGTTATATAGACTTCTGCTCCATTAACACAATCTATAGGTTACTTCTAATCCCTGGAATTGATTTATTTAATCCTTGTAGATGCCATTTATTACACATTATTCTCAGCATTTATTCACAGCACAAACAGATGGTCAATGAAACCAATTAACCTTTCCCGATCTCTCCCTTTCAGACTTTTCACGTCTTCTGAGTCTATGGACAAATGAACAGAAACTATCAAGAGACTTCATGCCAGACTGTGATGAATAGGAATGCTGGTTGGTGTACATGCAGCTTGCTCAAATAGACCCCATGACCACTAGACTGGAGCATCTGAGGAGGGCTTATTTAATAAAACAGGTAAGAAGAGAAGAATTATAAGAGATGGAATGACCCATGTTTATTTTCTGCTGTTGACTGTGGAAGAGGACAGCGTAACCTTTTTGCTCCGTTTATAGGACATGCAAGATGTGAAGAATATGTATTTTGAGTATGACATATAAGTGTTTATTGTAAAAACTAATCCTCTGGATAATCAAAGCCTTCAGTACACACCATGTGAATATAAAAACATCCATTTTATTAGCCATATACATAAGTAGTGATAACTATTTTTTTGCCCCTCTGTCTTAATGTCCAGTAAAACAGGCCATGTACATTAGGAAGACCTTAGTTATTGTGGAGATTTTAGCCTAAGACTATTTATTATGGAGAAAATAATATTGGGGTGAATCAGCTTTTTGATAAATACATGGAATGATGTGGGTATGTTGTAATTTTTTGTCTTTAAAGTGTTATGCAGGCAGTTAATTTAATCCTCACAGCATGCCTGTGGTAGGTAAGGTGTGGTGGTGGTCTTTTTTTTTTTTTTTTAATTTAACAAGTGAGGAAAATGAGAGAAAGCAGTTGCCCAGCTCCACAGAAAGAGTCTATATCAAAGCCTAGAATTAGAAATTTGTAAGTTTCTTTTGTAAGGATACCCAGGTTTACCTGCTCTATCCTGGAGGTGCTATGTTGCTTAAGTGTACCAGAACTTTCTACTAAAGTCGAGTTATTTCTGTCTGGGCACCTGCCTGCATAAAATACTGATATTTTCTTTCCAACCCACAGTTATCTGTGTATCCCAAATGCTTTTTGTGCATGCAAGGTGTAGATGGGGACAAGAAAAAAACCAGACCTGAATACTCTTTACCATGAATAAAGTTTAGATTCACATCAAGATGTTGTAGCTTGTCCCAATCGCAATAATAGCTCAAAGCAACTCCCTACATCTGAATAGACTTGAACTTCTGGAGAGGATCTGTATCTGATATTTGAGACTAGGGTTCATCTTTAGTCCATGCATTTTACTATTTCCTGTGCTATCTCTTGACCAGTGACTTGATTTGTATCTAGAGGGTCCTCAGGATGTTAGGGCTATTCACACCTGGTCTACCCTTTAAAGGTGTTAGCAGTGTAACTGTCAGGGGTTTGATTTTTTTTTTTTAAACTGACATAGTTATATAGATGCAGTTATACTGGTCTAAGATGCTTTATATCAATATAGCTTATTTTGTTTTGCCAAAGTTAAATTTTATACCAAGATAAACACTTTTATAGTGGCATAACTGTGTCCATAACTAGGGTGTTTTGCTCTTTAAACTATGCCAGTAGATGAGGCCTCAGTAGTGATCATAGAGGTTTCAATGGAAGTGGAAATATAATCACACAGGATAATTAAAACACTTGAAAAAGCTCACGTGAACCATGTGATTCATGAGATTCCAGTCCTTCAAAGTGCACATGCAGACAGATATTGAGAAAACACAGATTAGACAGTTGAGAATTTAACAAATGTCTGTTGCGTGACATTCTAAGCATGCCAAATAAAGAATTCCTCTCTCACCTTTCCCAAATGATGGCTCTGTGAGGTACAGTTTAGCTATTTTAAACCATGGGACATTGGATCACCAGGGACCTTCAGCCAGCGGGTTTCTTTAAGAATTCCTGTTCACCTGGGTTTATATTGAAACAAATCCACAAGAATCTCTGTGTTCACAGACTTCAGTGGACTGCACACTGCAGATGTTCAGAAACCTATAAGTGACAGTAAACATCAACCTTGGATCCCTCTCCATTGTAAAAGCAAGCTCCTATCACAAGAGCTGAAGGAGACTCTCTAAAGTATGTTTACACTGCAGTAGGGTGACCAGATAGCAAGTGTGAAAAATAGGGACGGGGTGGGGGTAATAGGAGCCCATATTGGGGGAAAAAAAAGCCCTATAAAATCGGGACATCTGGTCACGCTACACTGCACACTCCTTAATGGGTGTGCATAGAGTACATACAATACATGTTTTACCCTTCTGGGGGTGGGGTAGCAGTGTGGACAGGGCTGGCGTTAGGCCTATTCCACCAATTCTCCCGAATCGGGCCCTGCACCAGGAGGGCCCTGCGCCCAGTGAGAATCCCTTCCCTGGCTAGAGGTACCTTTTTACTTTTTACTCACCCGGCGGTGCTCCAGGACTTCAGCGGCACTTCGGCAGCCACCGAAGACCTGGGGTGAGTGAAGGACCTACGGCCTAAGTGCTGCCAAAGACTCGGAGTGACGCCGAGTGAGTACAAGCACCACATGGTTTTTTGTTTGTTTGTTTTTTAGTCATCCCTGCTGGGGCCCCTTCAAAACTGTTCAAATTGGGCCCTGCACTTCCTAAAGCCGACCCTGAGTGTGGATGGTGATGCTCTGTTCAGGGAAGTAAAGACATGCCTGAACTCTGTGGGGATGCACCCTACACAGATCTTGATATGTCCAAGCAGGGCATGGAAGGACTCCTGTCCAGGAGCATGCAAGCCACTGGCATATGGTAGCGTAATCTAGGACTGCTGACAGTGAGCCAGCTGCCCACCCCAGTGGGCAGGGCTGGAGGTGGTACAGCCACTCCGGAGGATCTGCCTGGGCTGGGCACTGACTTCTGCGAGCAGCAGCTTGACATGCTGCTGCTTTCACCACTCTGGTTCCTGGCCCGTTCACTGGCCATGGCCCTGATGGTCTTGCTTTTTGTCGCTAGAGCCCTGCAGCTCCATGGATATCCACAGATAGTCACATCCATGGATATAAATTGTGTATCCGTGCAGGGCTATACCTGTCTACTCCAAGTCAGAGCATGCCTGGAGCATGTAGCTGATATGCTGAGATTGGCATAGCACACAGCAGTGAAGAGCTGGTAGGTGTGCTCACCAAGCTGGACAATCAGGGGAAGGCATTTCAAAAATTCATGATGCTTTAAATGGGAGGGGGCCTCCAATCTCCATTACTCCTAGGCAGTGGAGTTCACGGTTGTGACCAGAGAGCAGTCAGTGACAGGCATTGTAGGACAGCTGCTGGAGAGTACTGTTATGGCTGACATCAGTAACGCAGTGTGAACACTTGTGCTGCGTCAACCTCTGTACACTGACTGTGGCTCAACGCCGCTCAGAGAGATGATGTGACTGCATTGCTGTAGTGGGGCACTTGCATCAGTGGGAGACAGATTTAAGCATACACATGCACCACTGGGTCAACACGAAACGGATTACATCAGCTAAACTTTGTAATGTAGACTAGGCCTTAGTGATGGAGGAGGATGTATTCAGACTTCATAGAAATCAAAAGGGTAAGAGGTTGTGTGAAATGTGAGGCATCAAAGGCCCAGCGCTCTCCTAAAAGATTAGGGTGGTGTTAACCGCTTGTTGTTCTTGTACAATATGAAAGTGATTGACTCTTTACAGTACAGATCTGATAACAGGAATCAGACTAACATTGGAAACTCCTTTTTAAAAAGAATGTATACATTTCCATTTTAAAAGGTGTTGTCTCTGGTTGGCCTGCATGTTTTGTTTTTCTGATCTAAAATTATTACCGTTGGTGGAGGAAAGCAGAGAAAATACTACTTTTATTTAACCAAACTCCCTCCCCCTAATAAAAGAGCATCTATGGATGAAGACTTATTTCATGCACTAAAGTTAAAAGTCATGGACTGGAGTCTAAATTTGCACCTGACATTCTCTGATGAAAATTTAATGGAACTATGTTCATGTCTGGCTGTATGTTATGTGGGAAAATAAATCTAACTTCTAGCTGGTGGCTCCATCTGTTCAAACTTTTCTATTCATATTGTAGGTAAAAGGTTTTAATAGCTTTTAGACCAATATTAAAAACCCTGGATTTTGAGGCTGGGTTAATTCATAGGACAAGAGGGACACTGAGGTCTCGTCTACATCTAAAAATTAGGTCTATCTAGCTATATTGCTCAGGGTTGTGAAATATTTTCCTCAAGTGCAACAGCTATTGAGATTTGTTGCTGAAAATATGTATGCAGCATGTATTGCAGTAAAACATTACATATTATACCCTGCCCCTTAACACTATTGGGGCAGATCCTAGTAGTCCCAAACGGTTCTCCAAAGGCCAAAATCGGCCTCCCTTTTACTCATGTTAAGTAGTACACAATAAGTCCTGTTGATTTTAGAGGACTTCTTTAATGTGCTGCTGGAATTGTGGTGGATGGATATTGAGAGGAACACCAAAGCCATCCTGCAAACTTTACACCCCTGAGCAATCCCTATTCATCAGAATAATCCCATTGAGTTTGATGGAACTTCAGCCATGAGAAAGGATTGTTTCCTTGAGTAATAGTTTGCAGAATCAAATGTCTAAAGGACTGTTCCTGCGGCCACTGAAGTAAATGGCAAAACTCTCCTTTCGTTTAATAGGAAGGCTGCACAGAATTAGTGGCCAAGACAGGCTCTTCTACAACCTAAGAGTCCTGGCATCTAGTCCTTTACACTAAACAGTACACTACCTTGTTACATTGATAGCTTTCCCCATGCCATTCAGAAGTATGTTGGATACATTTGTTCTTTAGACTGTAAGCTCTTCGGGACTGGGATCTTTTCTTCATAGCAGTCATCACTCTTCTGGTCCTGAAGGACATTTTTCTTATTCAAAGACAGCTGGCTAGACTTGGGCTAATACTAGGATGACCTGGAGAACTTTTCTTTCTTTTTTTTTTTTTTTTTAATTTCATGCCTTGTCTTTTGTTATACTAGCAAAAAGAAGCAGAAAATACTTTAGAAAGGCTTTGGTTACCCTTCTGCTTTATTTTCTAGAGCTGTGTTTGATGGCATTATACAGCTATCATTTGTATTACCCTTTTTCACTGGCTGTTTTCTGTTTGAATAACAATAAGAAGTGGGGCGGGGAGAAGACAAACAGTAAATGCCATGGTATAGGCTTCTGTGTAATAATCCTCATTCTAAATGTACAGCATGTGTGTTTTTAAGATAACGCTAATAAAGTCAAATGATTATGATGGACATTTATTATTAACCTTGCGTTTGAATCATATGTCAGAGCATAATGGAAGCTGGCAAGGATGCTAAGCTGTATTAGGGGACAAACCTCTTATTCTGATTTATGTGATTTTTTCAGTTTTCAGAAAGATGTTTTGATGTTTTTTAGCCAGGTTTTGAGCTCTGACTGTACGTTTATTAAAAACAAGGATAACATGCCTTTCTTTCATATTAGAAAGCCCATATCAAAACCCCAATCTCAAATGAAACTTGTCATTGGCCTCACTTTGGGGAGGAGGGGAAAGAATTAAACCTCAAGTGAGGTACAGATGTTCTGATACCAAAACTCCCTTCGTGTGTTCATCTTAGCTTTCCCCTGGTCTTACTTTTTTTTTTCTCTTTAATCTAAAACACAGAATCTCCTGAAAATACTCTTGACAATTTATGCCTGCTTTCTGAATGGGACAGATTTCCAAAAATTCTTGCATCCTGTGTAAGCACCTAATTGAAAGTGTAGATTTGCAAATTGCTCAGCACCCAGCATCTATAATTGACAACAATGGGTTATACTGGAAGTGAAGTGTTTTTGGAAATCTGTTCAACAGAATTGAGGCTGGTTACTGTGTGATCAGGAGTTATGAGAAGGGCCATAACAAAATCCAGCCCTGCTGAGACCTAGTGGAATTTAGAGTTTAGTGTTTAAAGGCTTTACTCAATTGGGACATCAGCATTTTGAAGCACCCATCTGGAAAACAAGACACATCAAGTCCCTAACTGGTTGCAAATACTAACAATGAATAGGTTTTCCAGATGTCTGCTTTTGCCAGTGGTAAATGTGATCCCTTTGTATTTTCGTATCTTTACAACAACAATTGAGAAATTATCATATACCATAAAAGTGATGGTTTTTGTATCGAAGCCTAGAAATGCTTAATTTGTCTACCATCACTTACTGGTTTATTTGTAAATGGCTTGCTTACTATTTCTTTAAAATAAAATGCATTATACAGTGTTAGCTCACTGGGATTCAATATTTCACTTTAGGTGTGTTTTGTAAATTTACATTTTGGAGTGGACAAATAGCTATTGTGTGCAAGATACTCTTGCTTTTCCATAGTAATGGTCTGCAGGCTATGCATACATATACATTTGGCAGCTAATTTCATTTTGTTTTTCCATTAAAATTGTCTTGGGAGTTTACTTTACAACCATAATAATCTGTATTCCTTCACAGGTGTTTTCCAAATAATGCTCTTCAGATCTGAATTAAAAACATATAAACAGGTAATCCATTTTGATTGATAGTACTACCAATCAAAAATAAACTCTCAGCATGTTCAACATGAATAATGTTGGTTTTGGTCTCTTTGTTTCAGATTGATAGTGTTTCTACTATGTAATTTAAAGGAGCAGAATCTTTAATCTAATATCATTGTTGACCCTAGTTATTCAAGGATTCTGTTAAACTTGTTTAAAAGCATACATAACTGTAAATTCTATTTTGCAGTCAGGCAGTGCTTAAAGAGGTGGTATTTCTCAGAAGCAGGTCAGCAGGTAAACCAGTCAGTAGAAAATGATGGAAGGTTTCTTGTAATCAATGCATCTCAACAACCTGATTCTGAATGCAGTTTGGCAAATAATTTTGCCAGCATAGAGTCCCGTTGGTCTCCCTGGACCACCATGTGGTGGGGTTGGGGAGAATGCTCTCTAGGATTAGGTCAGGAATGTAATGTGTAATGGAACTCCTCACATGCTAAAATTTGAGCATGTGCTTAAGTTGTATCAGGGCCAGAGTGCTCACTACGTTGCAGGTTTTGAGCCCAATGTGCTCTTGCATGAAATATTTGGGGGGGAAAATAAAATCTAGTTCTGTGTGAGCAACCTGTTTTCATCGTAGAGTAGAAAATATAATTTCCTTTTCCCCCACTCATTTTAACAAGAAAATCCACTTCCAATGTACATAATTATTAGAGCTGGGTCAGAAATGGCTTTTTTCATCTGTGAGAGTTTTCAAGATTTCAAAATATTTTTCCCCTTTCAAGTCAAAATCTCAAATTTCCATGATTCTGAAAAAAATTCAGTTTGGGTCAGATGATACCTCTTGTTTCAATTTTGACCTTTTTGATTTTTAAAACTTTTCAAAATATAAATTGACTGAAATTTTGAAATAAATTTTAGAGCAAAAAATGAAACTTTTCATTTGAAAATGTCACAACAGAATGTTTCAACAACTTCTAACCTTTTTCTAAAAATTCTCAAATTGAGAGAGTTGTCAAAACCAACTCTTTTCCACAGTTTGTTTTGATGAATCAACATTTTCCAACAAAAATGCTTACACAGAAAATTCTCAACTAGCTCTCAGCACTATCACTGTAAATGTCATAAGCCTCCTGGCCCCCCAAAAAGTAAAATTAATCTGGATTCAGGAATATTTCTTGTTTGCCTTTGCTCTTTTGTTTTAAAGAAAAAGGATTGCAGAATTGGAATCTCAATGGTAGGAACATGTATAGATTTTGCAATGGCAGAAATCCATAACAATCTGAGTAGTGATAATAGCATTATTAATCCAAACACTCAAAACAACGTTTTTTTATAGCCACTTCAAAATTTGTTAGACTATATAGGGAGATTTACTGTTTTGTTTTGGTTTTTGTATGGGTAGTTAGCAAGTTTGTTAACTTGACAAATGCAGGTGGAGGTTTAGTCTTGGAAAGTTGTAGCTGTTGGTAACTGTGGGGTATTTCCGTATTGATACTGAAAATAATTACACCTAATCTCTTTGAATTAAGTCTGAGCTGCAGAACCTTTTATTGTAATGGGCCCAAAAGTTAGCCATAGTAAAAACCAGGATTTTGCTCTATAGCTTCATCAGTTTAGATTTGTGGAAAACCTGTTGATTTATAGTGCAGGGTGAAGGTATGTAATCCAGGAGGTAGTTGCTCAGATCAAAGATCTTAGTCTCTCTCTTATTGGTTTTGTACACTTTTACTCTAGAGTGACTCTTATGAATAGTTCTGCTCATTTTTATATGGGTTATGTCTGTGGGATAACTATTATGTCTACATTGCATTCATAGCTCGAGGTATAAGTCAAGGGTGGCCTCTAACCTGACTCCCACGCACACCTAAAAATCTCTAATTCGAGGTAAATAGGGCTTTAAATTTGAGGTAGCTGGCCCACTAGTTCTGCTCAAGCTTGAGCTAGTAATGGAGTGGGGACTCAGCCTATAAAATCATTTAAACCCTTTAAATTGGCTCTTTTATGTTATGAGGATCAGTTTGTAAACAAACATGTATTTTGAAAGCTAAAGGTACACACATCGGCTGATGTAAACTGGCATAACTTCTTTGACTTCAGTGGAACTTGACCAGATTACACCTGTTGAGAATATGGGCCTAGTATGTTCAGTAAAATCTTTCAGAGGCCTTTATTTTGTGTATGTATGTATGCGAGAGGCAGTGTCACCAGGGACCTCACATTCTTTTATTTCCATTTATTCAGATTGGCCAATTGTCCTGCTTAATGGAGTTTTTTGTAGGATCTGGAAAAGTGTTCTAATTTCCTGCTCCATATATTTCTCAGACTCAAAAACATCCATTAGTTTCATGTACTGTATAGATGGTGAATTAATTTCCTATTTTTCTTATGTCCTTGCGTTCACTGCATATTTAATTAACAATATATAATCTGAATGTTCTTGCTGCCAGTTATTTCTCATTTGTACTCACATGGCACCCCCTCGTAACTCCTTCACTGGGTCCCAGATTGACTATTGGGAGTGGCAGCCTTTCAGTCTGCCCCTGTCTCACTTGAGAAAAGACTGTAAATACAACACTGCAGTCAACTCAATAGTCATCGCACCTACTACTGATTTCAGAATCTAAAAGCCACTGTGCCAAACTTACGCATCCGTTAGTTAACAGCTGCTCCCATAAACACCACCTAGCAATAAAACTATATAACTGCCAAGAAGATTTATGCTTTTCTGTTGCCAATCTCCCAGTCAGATAATTTTTCAGTGTCTTACATTTCTGTAGTATTGTATAAAATGGAATTGTTTAGAATTTGGTTAGATTCTTCTCTTTTGGAAAATGACTTCTTTTGGGAAGTGGATAGCAAGGACTTGGGACTCCAGCCATTGGCCAGTACTGAGACATGTAGTGTTTTATCCATTATTTTGATATTAGTTCTAACAGCTTTTACGAATCCCACTCCCCACGTCCCTTTCCATTGCTGGAAAATGAGTTTGACCAGAGTTGTTGAGGAAGGAACCTGCGTTACATGGTTAAACACAAAAGCTGTCCAGTGACAAAACAAGGGGTGGCACAATAAGGCCATGGCTACACTGGCACTTTAAAGAGCTGCAACTTTCACGCTCAGGGGTGTGAAAAAAACACACCCCGAGCCCTGCAAGATACAGCGCTGTAAAGCCTCAGTGTAAACAGTGCCACAGCGCTGGGAGCGCTAAGAGATAAAGGTTCCCTGGAGGCTCTGGTATGAATGCAGCATTGCTCTGAGTTTAGGGTTTTAGTGAAGAGATTCTGTTTTAATCCCAGTCTGGAAAAAGTCACGAGCTGCAAACCCACCAGGCAGTTTACAAGCAGTAAACTTAAACAATAAACACAAACAATACAAGGTAGCTTTTCAGCTCCTTTTGCCCTATCTTGTGGCCAGCACAAACTCCATGTGTCTCTCTGTTCCTGTAGCCCAATTATCCCCCAGCTGTCGCAAAGCCTGTAGAGTGCCTCTAACCAGTGTGAAAGGCCAAACCACCCCCCACAATCCTAGAATAAAAAAGGAGGAAGGTGTTGAGGTAAATAGCTGCTAATTAAGGCTCTGAGGCTGTCTTTGGGTATGGCTACACTTGCAGCTGTACAGTGCTGGGAGTTACAGCTGTCTTCGTACAGCTGTGTAGGGAAAGTGCTGCAGTGTGGCCACACTGACAGCTACCAGCGCTGCAGTGTGGCCACATTTGCAGTGCTGTTGGGAGTGTCTGAACAGGCATTCTGGGATACCTCCGAATACCTCTGGAGGCTAATTACAGCGTTTTTGGTGGCCACACTGGTGGAGCAGTGCTATATCACCAGCGCTGCAATCGTTATACTCCAGGCAGAGCAGGAGTACAGCCAGCGCTGCAGCCAGGGAGATGCAGCGCTGTATGTGCCTTGTAAGTATGGACGGTGAGTAAGTTGCAGTGCTGTAAACCCACCACCAGCGCTGCAACTCTCCAGTGTAGCCAAGCCCTGACAGTGCAGAGCTACCAAATGTCAGATGTCTCGCCTGACACTGACATATTTGGCAGCCCTTTCATAGAGTCTGGCAGCCCAGTTGGATTCTTATAGATTCAGCTGGGCTGTGGGAAGCACTCCAGACATTGAGGGGCCACTGTGGTGGCTGGCTTTAGGGAGTCAGGCCACCTTGCCCCTTTTTGATCTCATGTAGTCGCCAGACTACCGTGGAGCTGGGAGGAGTTGGGGAAGGGGTGATGGAGTTTGGAACGGGGGTGGGGAGAGAAGTGGCTGAATGGGGGGCTAAGGGAGGGAAGTGGGAGAACAGAGCATGGGCTCGAAGGGACAGAATGGGGGATGGGCTAAAAAGAGGGATAGGAAAAGAAGAGGGTAGCTGCCACTGGCTCACTGAGCCCATACTTGGCATAGTACTTCACACAGGGCTGAGGCCTAGTTATTCTTTTGTAAAAGTACTTTGGGGTCCTTGAAAGGCAGGGGCAATAAGAATTTATTAGATAGGTAAACTGTAACCTCATCTGGAATACAAGAGGTGTGACAGGGAGTATCCACAAGGCTGCTCAGAGATGTCCATTATGCGGTGCAGCCCTGAGGTTTACATGTTGTCACATGTTGACACTTTATCTTGTGCTTTTTTAGCTGAGGCTTTGATTTCTGTGTGGTTTTATTGTAAGGAAAAGCCTGACTTTTCTGAATATTTGATTAATGAAAATTGGCCTTCCACATGGATGCACAGTACAGTACTTTATACAGAGCGTTAGAAGCTTTAAATGAACCCAGCCGTTCTTTTCAAGAGAGAGAGAGACACATCACCATTATGCAGCACAGTGATAAAGCATCTAAGGTGATGTGAAGTTCAAAAGGGAAAAAAAGAAACCTCAGACAAGTGTCCCTGGTTTTCAGTGCTTGCTTGTGCAGCAGCTGCATTTGAACATAGAATCATAGAACTGGAAGGGACCTCGAGAGGTCATATACTCCAGTCCCCTGTGCTTGTGGCAGGACTAATTATCTAGACCATTCCTGACAGATGTTTGTCTAACCTGCTCTTAAAAATCTCCAATGATGGAGATTCCACAGCCTCCCTAGGCAATTTATTCCAGTACTTAACCAGCCTGACAGTTAGAAAGTTTTTCCTAATGTCTAATCTAGACCTCCCTTACTGCAATTTAAACCCATTGCTTTGTGTCCTACCTCGGAGGTTAAGAAAAACAATTTTCCTTCCTCCTCCTTGTAACAACCGTTTACATACTTGAAAACTATTATCATGTCCCCTCTGTCTTCTCTTTTCCAGACTAAAAAACCCAATTTTTTCAGTCTTCCATCATAGGTCATACTTTCTAGACCTTTAATCATTTTTGTTGCTTTTCTCTGGACTCTCTCCAATTTGTCCACATATTTCCTGAAATGTGGTGCCCAGAACAATGCTCCAGTTGAGACCTAATCAGAGCAGAGTAGAGCGGAAGAATTATTTCTCGTGTTTTGATTACAACACTCCTGCTAATACATCCCAGAATGACATTGGCTTTTTTTACAACAGTGTTACACTGTTGACTCATATTTAGCTTGTGATCCACGATGACCCCCAGATCCCTTTCTGCAGTACTCCTTCCTAGGCAATCATTTCCCATTTTGTATGTGTGCAACTGATTGTTCCTTCCTAAATGGAGTACTTTGCATTTGTCCTTATTGAATTTCATCCTATTTAATTCAGACCATTTGTCCAGATCATTTTGAATTTTAATCCTATCCTCCAAAGCACTTGCAACCCGTCCCAGCTTGGTATCATCCGCAAACTTTATAAGTGTACTCTCTGTGCCATTATCTAGATCACTGTTGAAGATACTGGACCCAGAACTGATCCCTGCGGGATCCAACTCGTTATGCCCTTCCAGCATGACTGTGAACCATTGATAACTAGTCTCTGGGAACAGTTTTCCAACCAGTTTTGCACCTACCTTATAGTAGCTCCATCTAGGTTGCATTTCCCTAGTTTGTTTATGGGAAGGTCATGTGAGATAGTATCAAAAGCTTTACTAAAGTCAAGATGTACCACATCTATCATTTCCCCCCATCCACAAGGCTTGTCAAAGAAAGCTATCAGGTTGGTTTGACATCATTTGTTTTTGACAAATCCAGGCTGACTGTTCCTTATCACCTTATTATCTTCTAGATGTTGCAAACTGATTGCTTAATTGTTTGTTCCATTATCTTTCTGGGTACAGAAGTTAAGCTGATGGGTCTGTAATTCCCTGGATTGTCCTTATTTCCCTTTTTGTAGATGGGCACTATATTTGCCCTTTTCCAGTCTTCTGGACTCTCTCCTGTCTTCTCAAAGATAATTGATAATGGCTCAGATATCTCCTCAGTCAGCTCCTTGAGTATTCTAGGATGCATTTCATCAGGCCCTGGTGACTTGAAGGCATCTAATTTGTCCAAGTGATTTTTAACTTGTTCTTATCCCTATTTTAGCCTCTTCTGTTCCTACCTAATTTTCACTGGCATTCACAATGTTAGATGTCTGATCACCACCAACCTTTTTGATGAAAACTGAAACAAAGAAGTCATGAAGCACCTCTGCCATTTCCACATTTTCTGTTATTTCCCACCCCCCCAACCCCCATTGAGTAACGGGCCTATCCTGTCCGTGGTCTTCCTCTTGCTTCTAATGTATTTGTAAGACGTTTTCTTGTTACCCTTTATGCCTCTAGCTAATTTGATCTCGTTTTGTGCCTTGGCCTTTCTAATTTTGTCCCTACATACTTGTGTTATTTGTTTCTATGGGGATTGTTCATACACAGTTGCTGTATAAATACCAGTTTGATTGAGCCAGATTTACTTCAGGATAAGACTGCAGCTTAGCCACCTTTTGTAAAGAATTGGGAGAGCTACAGGTAACCCCCCGCATAAAACTGTAAGGTGTTATTACAACAGGTTAGTGAAAGCTCCTGTTATGCACAATAGCTAAGCAGTATTCTCCCTCTAAGTATGAGAATGCCCAGTTTAGATAACATGTCTGTATACAGCATTTGTCGGATATTTATGGTGCTAATTTGTCATGCAAAGTTTATCTACAGCCTAGTGACAGGAAGCAAAGTTTTGACACCCTCCATGAGGACACTGGTGTCAGTACACTGTCATTTCTATATCATTTTAAGGGTAATGTGTGAAAATGGAATTGGTATCAACATGTTATAATGCAGTTAAAAATAAATTAAGTTGCTGCCCTGACTGTACAAGCTCTGTGGAAAAAATGAAGGGCTTCCTTCCTAAGGGCTGTTGAATTGGAAATCTGTCACAAGAAACAAGTTTAGTTGAAAATTAAAGCAGCAAAGAGTGTTGTGGCACCTTATAGACTAACAGACGTATTGGAGCGTGATCTCTCGTGGGTGAATACCACTTCGTCGGATGCATGCATCCGACGAAGTGGTATTCACCCACATGAGCTCATGCTCCAATATGTCTGTTAGTCTATAAGGTGCCACAGGACTCTTTGCTGCTTTTACAAATTCAGACTAACACGGCTACCCCTCTGATACTTGAAAATTAAAGTGAATGTTGTGAATGGACTCAACAATAGCGAATGTTATACACAGTAACAATGTAAGTCTAATTTTCTAAGCTACTTGGGTTGTTTTTATAAAGAGCTGGGTGAAATAAATAACCTGGAAACTGCTAGCTGCGGTCACAAATGCATATATATACAAACATGTCAGTTCAAGCCAATTCATCCATAGCAGGGTACAGAATTCAGTAGTTATTGCAACACACCAGATTGCGCCATGTTTTTATTGTTTTGGTACAACATGATTTGCACTACTCATTCGACAACCTGGAGAAGAAAGAATACCAACAGTAACAGACCAAATTTCTTCTTATAGTTCCATAATACTAAGATTATTCCCACAAATCTCCAGCAGTACAGTGAGTTTTGGCTTTGTGTATAAGGAGGTCCTAATTTTCTAGGTAGAAAAGGCAGCTTGAAATTAAGAACAACAAAATAAAACATGTACATGTTCGAATAAGTGGAGGAAAAGGGTAGAGGATTGAAGGGAGGCCAGCGAGTTTATATTGCTTGTGTTGTATTCTTAAAACACCCATGAGATTATGCTTTAATTTGAAATGCCCCCAAACAAATTAAAATCTGAAACCCACGCCATGTTCAGATCTTGTTCTTTGAATTAAAATTTCTTAGGCCAGCAAGATACCACAACAAGTGAGATATTATCAGGTTAAATTATTTTACTTTGAATCACACATGAATAATTCAAACCTTTCACATTATCATTTATCCACATAACCTCAGTTGTCACTCCTCAAAGGTTACATTTTCCATCTCTGGCCAATTGTGCTTGTCCCTGACCTAGACCCCCCCACACCCTTGTATGTTAATAGCCACTGAATTAACAGGGGAACAGCTTGATGTTGCCTGCTCTCATATCCAGCTTTTTCCAGAGCTGGGAACTATTTCTTCACCTGTGCATTCCAAAACACCAAACTGGTAGCAGCTCCAGCTCTTGTGAGAAATAAAATCCATTTAAAAATATGAGCTACGTCTTTTAATCCCTGTATGGTCCTACAATAGACCCCCAAAATTCTCGTGATTAGAGAGTTTCATCCTTCAAACATTTTAGTTTTCACGGCTCTTGAGGATCCTGGCACATCTGAGGCTGAAGACTTGCTTTCCTTACAAAGACATGAACACATAGAAGGGTGACAGTTGTGGTTTTTTTGTTTTTGGTTTTTTAATTGGGGAGGGAGCTTCAGCCTTTCTGCTTTTGTACTTCTGCTACCACCCCGATGATCTTTTGATCCAGAGTAGTTCAGCAGCTGCACTTTCTGAAGTGCTGCATCTTGGAAGACAAACGATATTCAGAAGAAACCCATACTGTTATGCTCCTCCAGCATTAGAAACATTTAATAGTTTTTTTTTTGGCCTGATTACATCACTGTTGGCCTGAACATATGCACTAAGGCTCCTTTACACCACTCTGGCGTGTATCTGTAAGTGCGAATTGTGCCCTGTAGCAGAGTGTATTGATTTAGGTAGCCAATTTTAATTAGGATTTAAATTAGCAAGCAGGAAATCCTGATTTTAAATAGTTGATTTTAATCATACTTTGCATTTGTACTTTTTAGTTATTTTCCTAAGTAACTACATCTCTACCTCGGTATAACGCCACCTGATATAACACGAATTCGGATATGATGCGGTAAAGCAGTGCTCCGGGGGGACAGGGCTGTGCACTCCGGTGGATCAAAGCAAGTTCGATAGAATGCGGTTTCACCTATAACGCGGTAAGATTTTTTGGCTCCCGAAGACAACGTTATCTCGAGGTAGAGGTGGTATTGGTTGGTCAACATTAAAACATGTTGATTTGCAACTAAATATAGCCTTTGCACTAAATTTGGTGCATCTTTTTACTAGCCGGGAGCATACACGTTTAAGCAATTATATAGCTTAACTTACATTTATGCAGATTCTGAATTTTTAGATTTTCTGTTATGTTAAAAATGGTGAATGATTTATATCTCTTTTTGCTTGTGATTTTTGTCAAGTCCTATTTGTATGGAAATTCAATTACAAAAACAACAAGAACAACATGTAAATTTTTCTTATTAAATAAAACTACCTTAGATGTGCTGGATAGAGAAGGAAAAACAAAGTTTATCAAAGCATATTTTGCATTTCAAACTGATTTATTTAACAAAGGAGGTATGATCTGTAATTCATTAATTGAACAGATTTTTTTTTTCTGGTCACCATGTCCTTAAAGATTTTAAAGTAGTAGATCTCATAGACTTTAAGGTCAGAAGAGACCATTATGATCATCTAGTCTGACCTCCTGCACAACGCAGGCCACAGAATCTCACCCATCTACTCCTGTAACAAACCCCTAACCTATGTCTGAGTTATTGAAGTCCTCAAATCGTGGTTTCAAGACCTCACGGTGCAGAGAATCCTCCAGCAAGTGTCCCATGCCCCACACTACAGAGGAAGGTGAAAAACTTCCAGGGCCTCTGCCAGTCTTCCATGGAGGCTCATTTTCTCATACTGAGTTTTTATTCAGACATTGGAAGAAGAAAACAAGCTTTCCTGCTTTTTTCAACTCCCATTGATTTCTTAAATTTGGGTTAACTAATCACTGAACTGAGCTAGTCGAATAAAACGAAATGAAGAAAATATTCTTTCTGCGTCCCTCTCCCCCTGCAACAATAACAACAAACTATTGCTCTCAAAAGTTGGTTTAGCACTTCAGCAAAATCTGGTTCCAAAAACTTAGCCAGTGTCTATGGTTTTACTTTCTTTAAAGCTTGGCAACATACGTTTACTGCTTAATATTTTTGTATTTAAAGTAAATTATTGTAATAGTGTTTAATAAGTCTAGGCCTTAACATAAGTTAATTTCAAATTTAATTTCAATAGGTTTATTTTAAAAACTCTGTATTTAATTTAAATAAAAAGTATTTAATTTTTTTATTCTATGACTGATAGATAAAAATTTTTTTTTTTTTAAATCTAAATAGTGCTTTGTTTATCTTCAGTATAAAGGGATCTTGTAATTGGAGCTTTCTCAGCTATACTGCCAAGTTAAGTAGTCTGTTTTTTTTGTTTCTCGTTACAGGATCCTGGAATTGAGAGAGAACTCATGCTGATATCATGTCTGGTGGTCATTCCTTTAGAGCAGCTGGCATCATGGCTCATCACCGGGAAATGTTGTTTTGCCATGGTTAGGCTGCACTCTGGCTTCCTTGGAGACCTAGGAACAGCAGACACCGGGAAGCGTTTGGCAGCTGTGTGAACCTGAAAGTACTACTGTCAAGGTAAGCAAAACAATTATTGCCATCAGCACAATGACTTGCTGTACAGTTAAAATAGCATCTTTTATTCTGAACCAAAATTGTATGCAAATAAAATGATCAGTTATACAAGCTATAAAACATTTTAAAGTATGAATTTGCAAGTAATGACTACAGCTTGTTTAAAGGTCAGTGGATAAAAACTGATTTAAAAAAATTAGTTTTAATATTTTCTAACAGTACATGGCCAAGTTCTTCTCTCACTCTGTAGCAGGTGTCATTGCGGATACTCCAGATTTACAGTGGTGTAAGTGAGGGCAGAAGTGATGTACTTATTTTTAATTACTTGTACTTTCAACAGCTTTTAACATTTCAGTTCACCTTTAAGGTAATGTGTAACCTGTCAGTTCAACCTTGAGTGCTGTTACAGACTTGCTCTTATGAACTATTTATAAGAGTTCCATAATGCTAAAGTGAAGAAAAAAAATCAAGCTGGTCTGTTACTATTTATATATATTTTTTTCTCCAGCAGGTGGTTGAATGAATGGTGCAAATCATATTATTGATTGTTTTGGTACAATCTACTGTGTTGTAATAACTGTTGAATTTTGTACCGTTTTTTTGGGATGAATTGGCTTGAATGGACAAGTTTGTGTGTTTATGTATTTGTGACCTCAGCTGGCAGGCTTGCTGTCATGGAGTCCATGGGCGATGCTCTGGAACTGCTCCCCACAAAGCCAGTCAGGACTTCGGGGCGCCTCCTCTCCCTTGGAGCAGACTTTTTCAGGGCAAGAAGCTCACACGTCTTCACCTCCTGGATCTCTCCTTGGAGCATTCAGCATCCTCTGCCCCTCCGTGTGCTTCCCACAGCGAGTCTGCCCAGGCGGGGTCCTGGGGAAGCCCCAGGGTCCTGCACCCCCACTTTGCAGTTAGACGTGACTCTCAGCCAGCCAGTAAAACAGAGGTTTATTCGATGACAGGAACACTGTCTAAAACAGAGCTTGTAGGTACTGCGAACCGGACCTCTTGGCTGGGTCCATTCTGGGGGGCAGTGAGTCAGACCCCCATGTCTGCACTTCACTCCTCGTCCCCAGCCAGCTCCAGACCGAAACCCCCCCCCAACCCCTCCTCCTCTGTTCAGTTCCTTTCCGGGGTCAGGAGGTCACCTGACCTCTTTGTCTCCAATGCCTTCAGCTGGCACCTTTGCAGAGAAGGGGCCCAGGCCATCAGCTGCTAGGAGACAGAGTGCCAGGCATTTAGGTGCACTGGCCCTTTGCTCTGTAGCAATCACACACCCTTATTCCACCACCTAGATACTTAAGAACTGCATAGGGGACACTGAGGTGCCAACACAGTATTCAGAGAAAACATTAAGAACATTCCCAGTTCGCCACACTTGCTTAGAGATGTCATTCTTTCTGCCATCAACCTCTCTCTTCCCTGATACTTTGTTTCTGTCTGGAATCAAATGATGTCCCTGTCTCCATTCAGACCTTTGGTAAAACTTCCATTGATTTCAATGAGATCAGGAATTGCAGCTGTTTCATAGATACCAATTAGAGATTGTTTCACTATAAATACTATATAACAGCTCAGCTGCATTCGCTCCCAGCATTTTTGGTGCCAGTGTCACTGCCTCTGCAGCCTGCATGCTCTCTGTTCCATGGTCCACCTGAATGGCTGTGGAGAGGAGGAGGAAATGAACTTCAACCTGAAAATAGCTGATTCCATTAAGAAAACTTCAAGCACATGATGTTTGAGTGACTTCGAATTTTTCCAGAATCCATTGCTATTATCCTTGCCTCTCTGGCTAAATGAACCTAAACACTTTTATTAAATTAGCCAGTTGTTATGTCTCCTCTTACACCATGGAAAGCAATTTCAGAGACTAATGACTGCAGGGCCCCTCACAATAGTAGGAGTAACCTTTTATTGTTACAGCAAGTCTGGCTCAGGATGGTGTCATATGCAGTGACATCTTTTGGACAAAGTTGTTAAAGCAATGTCAATATATAGCTTGGCTTTCATTTAGCATAAATTAATTCACTTAGAACCTCAGCCAAAGTCTATTGAAATCAGTGGAAAGACTTCTATTTACTTCAATGGACTTAGAATCAGACCCCAAAAGCCGGGGGGGGGGGGGGAAACACCAGTATGGTCTCTCTCTCTCTCACATTCTGTATTTACTCCTCATGGGGAGGAAAGATCTGGTTGGTATTTAAGCAGATCAATGAATAACATCCGATAGCCTCTCTAAAACAAAATCTACTGTTAGGGTAGAATGATCTCTGGTTTAGAGGAACATATCTTATTTTTGTTTTCTGCTTCCCACTCTGAAATGATGTTGTTGTCAAAAGAGAAAAAGGATGAGGAATTAAAATGGGAAAATTAATTTTAAAAGGGGAGGAGGAGAATGACAAATCCTGTAATAAATATCAGGAAATTTTTAACGCTATACAGAAATGTAGGGGTGTGTGTGTGTGTGTGTGTGTGTGTGTGTGTGTGTGTGTGTGTTTGGGAAGAGGGGAAGGAGGCAGGGCATGTTTTGTGCTTCTCATTCTTATTTGTTTTAAAGTTGTTGTGTCTGGTATAAATAGCTCCTTTGCAGTATGGCAATAGTGCCCTTATTTGTCATGTTCTTCAGAAGCTAGAGATATGAAGATGTATAATAGCTGCATGCCAACCAACCACCGCCTCATACTGCTGTTCCATTGCTGTGTAACTGGGGGTTGTCATCATTCTTTTGTAGATCCTGAGTGTCTGCTTTTTTACTCCCACAAATCCCCACGGGCTGTAGTTCTAGAAATGATGCCTTATTCTGGGCATTACCTCTGTGGGTAGGTACAAATATCTACACATACATCCATTTTACATGGTCAGTGGATTCCTCATGTACAGAGGCATTAGGATATTTATGGGGCTTCTCACCACCTTTCTGTCAGAATCTGTTTTCCTCATATTTGTGTTAGGGTTTTTGAGTCCAGAGTACTTGAAATATTATAAAGAATGCACAATAAATCTGCTCACATTAATTCAATGGCTCTCCTGTGCAGAGATATTGAGTAAACACAAAGCAAAGTCATAGCACAATGATACTCTTTAACAACTCATGATCTATACAGCACAGCGATCCACATCGGGAGCAGATTTCATGTGACTTTAGGATCCAGAATGACAAGTTTCTTCCCAGTAAAGGAAAAGGTACCAGCGGAGGAAATTCTTCAACATGTAGCTGGTCGGATAAATTCTTTCTATTCAGGACAGCGTTGCATAGACACACAACCACTTCTATTACCTAATGAGCCTGTGTATAATATAAATTCTGGGCCAGATCCTCAACTGCTGTATGTTGGCATAGTTCCCTTGATTTCAAAACCCCACTTTGTTATTGTTTTGGCTCAGAATCCCTAACACTGTGGAATTCATACTGTTTGTGAAGATTTTTGGCATTGCTGCCTGCTGCCAATACTTTGTCCTTATGGTGGAATTGCATCAAGTTTCTCAACCTGAGCAGGATCAGGCCAAATTGCTAGGGAAGAGCAGCAGAAAGTGCTGCAAAAATTGGTGTTGGTGATTCAGTAAGTGATGCTGTTGCATCTTAGGCTATGTCTATGTTAAGATCAGAGCTATGAGTGCAGCACGTGTAGATATATCTGAGCTAGCTTTGATATAGTTAGCTTGAATAGCAATAGCATGGCAGCAAGGATAGCAGCTTGAGTACATACACAGAGTCCCAGGTGGGTTTGAACAATCTGTTTTGCCATTCATGCTGCCATGGCCGCATTGCTATTGTTCAGGCCAGCAGACTCAGGTATGTCTAACTGTGTTGCAGTCACACCTCTGATTGCAGTGTAGACAAACCCTGTTCCTGAGCCTGATGCTAGGGATCACTGCAGGGCCGGCCTTAGGATTTATGGTGCCCTAGGCGAGATTATTAAACTGGTGCCCCTGTGCCTGATCTGGTCTTAGCAACACAAACATAAGCTTATAGTATTGGAAAACTTGCCACATTCACATTATTAAAACCAGTTTAACTTAATTAAGCACACTGTAATGCTGATGGACTAGCACTAAAGAAGCAGCACTATAGAAAAAATTCTGATATGACAGAATGATGCAAATAATATATTTTTTTTAATTTATCAAAATTTTATTGGAAATTTATATGAAGAGGTATTGAAACAAAGATTTGTTTTTAATTAAAAGCAATCTTTCTGGCTTTTTTGGCTGCAAAATCAGTAATAATGTCATCATATGACAAAGACAAAATCGTGTCTTGTTCGATCGCAAGAATAGCAAGACCAGTCAAGCGTTCCTGACTCATTGTAGAGCGGAGATAGTTTTTAATGAGCTTTAGTGTTGAGAAACTCCGTTCTCCTGATGCTACTGTTACAGGAATTGTCAGTAGAATACGAGTGGCAATGTACACATTAGGATATATGTCAACAAGTTTGCGGGTATGAATAAACTGTACAATGTCCATCACCGATTTTGCATGTGGCAACACTGATGACAGTGTACTCAATTCTTCGTACAGTTCAAGTCCATTTAAAACAAAAGTATCACCGTGCTTCAGGAGGCTCTCTAGATTCTTGCACTTTGTCATTAGTTGCTCTTGTTTTCCTATTTCTTTGAATTTAGTTATGTCATACAAAAATCCAAACTGTTCATGGTGTACTTGCAAGGTATTAAACCTTTCATCAACAGCAGATACTGATTTATCCATCACAACATTAAAAAATTCAACCTCAAATTTCTTTTCTGGATCATCTATGGGCATGATCTGCTGTACAGATTCTTCATAAAGAAGTGTTCCTGGCCTTTTTAACTCATATTAACTATGTATTTACTTTATGAAAGTTGGAGAAAACATTGTGAAAACGTAGAACATTGGCTGCCCAACTTCTGGGCTGGCAAAAGTTATACTGACTCACAGGGGAAAAAAAAAGCAGGAGAATCTTAGTGCAACATATGGTCACTCTATACCAGGGGTCGGCAACCTTTCAGAAGTGGTGTGCCAAGTTCACTGTAATTTAAGGTTTCTCGTGCCAGTAATACATTTTAATGTTTGTAGAAGGTTTCTCTCTATGTCTATATTATATAAATAAACTATTGTTATTATGTGAGGTCTTGGCCACCGGTCCTGCTCAGGCCACTGCCAGCTGAGTAAATGAAACCCCAAACCGGCAGCGGGCTGGTGGCTGGAACCCTAGAAAAGGATCCCAGGCCCTGCTCAGCCCGCTGCTGGTCTGGGGTTCTGACCACCAACTCCTGCCAGCCAGGATCCCGACCGCCAACCCCCCTTCAGCCCGCTACCAGCCTGGGATTCTGCTCACCCAGGCTGGCAGGAGGAAGAGTGGGGTTGGCGGCTGATCTGACTGGCAAGGGGCCGGCAGCCGGAACCCCGGAGTAGCAGTAGGCTGAGTGCTGCTGGCACCCCAGACTGGCAGCAGACTGAGCCACTCAACCCCCCACCGGCCCTGCTCAGCCCGTGGCCGGCTGAGTGAATGGAACCCCAGGCTGACAGCAGGTTGAGTGGTTCAACTGGCCTGCTCAGCCCACTGCCAGCCTGGGGTTCCTTGGGGGTCCCCAGGCCAGCAGTAGGTGCTGAGTGGGGCCGATGGCTGGTATTCCAGCTGGCAATAGGGCAGCAGCCGGAACCCCAGAGCAGTGATGGGCTGAGCCGCTCAGCCTGCTGCTGCATACCATCAAAAATCAGCTCACCTGCCACCTTTGACACGTGTGCCGTAGGTTGCCAACCCCTGCTTTATACACTAGTAAGGAGATGAGCATATTACAGTTGTTGGAGGGCTCTTATCAGGAGTAACCGGCTATAGGAAAGTCAGTCAACATTTTTTGTTTCTCTGATGAAAACTGACCCACTCCCTGCCTCAAACCAAACCTGTCACTAATAATTGTCAACAACTTAATTTTCTGTTTTTGGCTAAGATATTGATTTTTTTTAAAAAAAAATATTGAAATTGGATTCGGGATTGTTAGCAAGAATTTTTGGCAAACAAAGTTGTTAAATGACAATCTAAATGGCAACACAGTACTGCTTTCATGCTTGGCTCACCCCCCCAGCCTGCTGGTCCAACAGCTGCACTAGAGGAGGAGATAGGTGGAAAACTGCAGGACCCCAAAATCCACCTCTTGGGATGCAGAGTGGCAACAGCAGCAGCAAACCCTCAGGTCCAATCACACGCCAATGGGCACCGCCGCCAGCTGTCATAACATATTCCCAGATTTGGACCTTAGCGTCCAAAATATGGGTGTTAGCATGAAAACCTCCAAGCTTAGTTACCAGCCTGGACCTGGTAAAGCTGCCACCACCCAAAAAATTAGAGTGTTTTGGGGCACTCTGGTCCCCCCAAAAACCTTCCCTGGGGACCCCAAGACCCAAATTCCTTGAGTCTTACAATAAAGGGGTATAAACCATTTCCCTTCCCCCCTCCAGGTGTTCCCTCCCTCGGTTCCTGGAGAGATATACAAAACCAAGCTCCGTGAATCTAAACAGAGGGACTCCACCCTCCCTATTTCCAGTCCTGGAAAACACAAGTACCGAGAGAGAGCTAATCTCTCCTCTTCCTCCCTCACCCAGAGGGTATGCAAAGTCAGGTTAATAAATCTAACACAAAGAGATTTTCCCCCCGACTTCTTCCTCCCACCAATTCCCTGGTGAGTTGCAGACTCAATTCCCTGGAGTCCCCACTAAAGAAAAACTCCAACAGGTCTTAAAAAGAAAGCTTTATATAAAAAGAAAGAAAAATACATAAAAATGGTCTCTCTGTATTAAGGTGACAAATACAGGGTCAATTGCTTAAAAGAATTATGAATAAACAGCCTTATTCAAAAAGAATACAATTCAAAGCACTCCAGCAACTACACACATGTAAATACAAAAGAAAAAAAACAATAAACCCATATGGTTTTATGATCTTTGTACTCACAACTTGGAAACAGAAGATTAGAAAGGCAGGAGACAGAAAAAATTCCTCTCATAGCCGAGAGAGTACAGGCACAAGACAAAGAACAAAGAACTCACGCACAAACTTCCCTCCACCCAGATTTGAAAAAGTCTTGTTTCCTGATTGGTCCTCTGGTTAGGTGTTTCAGGTTACTCCTTTCAAGGTGAAAGAGACATTAACCCTTAGCTATCTGTTTATGACACCAGCTCAACAGACCATGGTGAAGTTAGCACAGCATCTGATCTCAGGGACAGGGCACCCATGGAGCCACAGCAGCTCGTCCTGCCCTGTGCAGCTCCCCCCGGATGAGATGGATCGCTGGCAGCTGCCAGCCCGGGGGAGAGGCACTCCCCAGCTAGGGTGGCCAGATCCAGATGTCCTGATTTTATAGGGCCAGTCCTGATATTTGGGGCTTTGTCTTATATAGGCACTAATTACCCCCACCTAGAGTGACCAGATAGAAAGTGTGTAAAATCAGGACAGGGATGGGGGGGGTAAAAGGAGCCTATATAAGAAAAAGACCCCAAAATTGGGATTGTCCCTATAAAATAGGGATATCTGCTCACCCTACCCCAATCCCCTATCCTGATTTTTCACACATCTGGCTAGCCCCAGCCAAGCCCTGTGTGACATTCCAATCCTGGCTCGCTGCCCAGGAAGTGAGTTACTTTCACTTTCATTCCTCAGCTCGCAGCCAGCCAGCCTCCCCTCCCTCCCCAGCACCTCATTCAACCCAGCCCTGACGGAGGGGAGGGAGGAGAGAGAGAGGGGTGCTCCTCGGGAGGAGGGAGAAAGGAGGGGGTGCTCCATGGGGCAGAGGGGAGGTGAGCTCCCTTCCCAACCCTTACCCCCTCCCCTTCCCAGAGACCCCAGCAGCCAATCCCATTCCTCAGACTGTGCTGCATTCGGCTCTCTCTAGGACCCAGCAGCCCTGCTTCTACGCTGTCTGGGCTGCCTGGAGAGTGGTGCCCCCAGGAAGAGTGAGGCCCTATGCGGGTGCCTATTCTGCCTATGCCTAAGGACGGCCCTGGATCACTGGGCACCTGGAGGTGTCTTTTGAATGGAACACAAAAATCAAGGTCCCAGGACACCTGTGGTCATTAAACGTTGCATGGCGTTTCTGCATGTCTTTGCATAGGGCTGGATCTCTCTGCTGCTGGATATAAATAACTGCTTCTAGCTTCAAGGAGAATGACTTGCAGTCTGTGGGAGAGAACTGAGCCCTGTTGTCCAAATTCAAATCTAGTAATTACATCCTTTCTGCCTGCAAATCCTCCCACAGTTTCCATTGGGTAGGATGTTTACTTTCTATTATTTGTGGTATAATGTTGCCTTGCTGTTTACTGGTGAAGAGATGCAGTGGCTCAGTTCCTGTAATGAATGAAGTGATCTCCTATGTAACAAATAAAATGATGATCAACACTTTCCAGCAGGACTAGTTTTTGAAATTACATTATAGAACCAGAAGGGATGTGATATAAATTGGGACTCTTGGGGTTGGCTGGCTCTAGATGTTTGGAGGTCCTGACAGTTTTGTTGGGAAAGAGGGTACTTTTCCCTCAAGAGGGACAAAATACTCAAGATTCTGCCTAAAAGCCTGATTTTATTATTTATCTTTAGTGCACTGTGGTTACATCTGTGTCTAATAGTAAAGTGGTGCAAGACCTTCAAACTTTTTTGTCACTATCCATGTCTTTATTACTGTATTATTTGGGCTCTGTGTCTCTTGACATACAACCTCAGACCAAGGCCATTTCTCCTGCTGCAGGGCTTTTCGTTTCTCTCGATGGACTGTTATGAGTTGCTCTGATTTAGCTCAAGAATGCAGTACTTCTTTTTCTTTCTTTTTCTCTTTTTCTTTTTTCTTTCTTTCTTTTTTCTCTCTCTCTCCTTTTTCTTTCCTCTTTCTTTCTCTCCTGTCTTCCTTTCTCTTTTTCTTTTTCTTTCTTTCTTTCTCTTTTCTTTTTCTTTCTTTTTTTCTTTTTTTTCGCTTTCTCTTTTTCTTTTTCTTTCTCTTTCTCTCTCTTTCTTCACTACATCTGCAGACTTTCACTTTAAAAAAAGACTTTAAAAAGCTGTACCATCAAGCATTACAAAATTTCTGGGGGGATTCTGATAACATCTGTAACATGATTAGATGCTTATTTTAAAATCACGTTTATACCCACCCACGTGTTAAAATATTTAATGATAATATGCAGAGGGAAACTTGGAAAACTTTTCGGTCAGATCAGTAAAACAAATAAGTGACAACCCTTTTTATTGCACCATGAGACTGTTTTATTGGTGAATTAATAGGAATAACTGAACTATTTTAGTTGCTAACTGGGAGCAGTATATTAGCAACAGTTTTAATAAGTGTAGAGTGACAGGAGACTGCTGAGAATCAGAAAACGAGACACTGTATTTATCCCTGTGGAAAATTTCTTTAATAAAAGACTTTGGGTTAACTGGGGATAGATTTAATGGCTCAGGTATGTTTTTATTGGATACTCAGTAGTGAGCAATCCCAAAGGTGGTATGAGGACAGAAACGACCCTGCAAAGATGAAGGAAGGCATGAAAGGAACAGAAAGAAACCAAAAGGACAAAAGTTTAATGTTTCATTGTTGCCACCAGGGAGCAGGTTTATTTTTTTTCCTCCTGTTTTTTTAATAGTTGCCCACTGTTCGGAACAATGCTCTTCTGGGAGCCAGCATTTTAGATTTAAAGCACCAGATCCTCAATTGCTCTAAACTGGGATAGGTCCATGGGTGGCAGGTATAATAGGCCAGGGGAGGCTTTGGGTACGTCTACACTATGGGATTATTCAGATTTTACATAAACCGATTTTGTAAAACAGATTGTATAAAGTTGAGTGCATGCCGCCACACTAAGCACATTAATTCGGTGGTGTGCATCCATGGTCCAAGACTAGCTTTGATTTCTGTAGTGTTGCACTGTGGGTAGCTATTCTGTAGCTATCCCATAGTTTCCACAGTCTCCCCCGCCCCTTGGAATTCTGGACTGAGATCCCAGTGCCTGATGGGGCCAAAATCATTGTCACGGGTGGTTCTGGGTAAGTGTCGTCACTCATTCCTTCCTCCGGGAAAGCAACGGCAGACAATCATTTCGCGCCCTTTTTCCCTGGATTGGTCTGGCAGACGTCATAGCACGGCAACCATGGAGCCCGTTCAGCTTTTTTTTACTGTCACCGTATGTGTACTGGGTACCGCTAACAGAGGCGATACTGCAGCGCTACACAGCAGCATTCATTTGCTTTTGCATGATAGCAGAAACGGTTATCAGTCGTTCTGTACCGTCTGCTGTGCCATTGTAAATTGGCAATGAGATGACGGTTATCTGTTGTTCTGTACCGTCTGCTATCATGGGTGCCCCTGGCTGAGGTCGCCCGGGGGCGCAAAGGCAAAAATGGGAATGACTCCCCGAGTCAATCCCTCCTTTATGGTATCTAAAAATAGAGTCAGTCCTGCCTAGAATATGGGGCAAGTGTACTAGAGAACTAGTGTACCAGAGAGCACAGCCGCTCCGGGTCAGATCCCACAGAAATGATGAGCTGTGTGCCATTCATGAGGGGTGCCCCTGCAACAACCCCACCCATTGCTTCCCTCCTCCCCAACCTTTCTGGGCTACCGTGGCAGTGTTCCCCCCATTTGTGTCATGAAGTTATAAAGAATGCAGGACTAAGAAACAGTGACTTGTTAGTGAGATAAAAATGAGGGGGAGGCAGCCTCCAGTTGCTATGATAGTCCGGGCAGGACATTAAATGGTGGCAGGGGATAGGAGCCCAGCATCCCGCTGCTATGATAGTCCAGGCAGTACAGAATCTTTTCTTTACACATGAAAGGGAGGGGGCTGATTGAAGCTCAGCCCCCAGTTGCCATGATGAGGACGGTTACCGGCCGTTCTGTACCATCTACTAGGAATGACCGGGAGTCATTCCTATTTTTACCCAGGCGCCCCACCCCGGCCAGCCTCACCTGGGGCCAGCCAGGAGCACTCACGGGCAGATGATGGTACTGCAGCAATCAAGCATATTGTACCGTCTGCCACCGGGGAGGGAAGAGGAGCAGATACTGCTCTTTACTGCCGCAGCATCGCGTCTACTAGCAGCATTAAGTACACATAGGGTAACATTAAAAAAAAAGTCAAGAAACGATTTTTTCCCCTTTACTTTTACGTGGGGGGGAGGGGAAGGGAGTAAATTCACGAGCTATACCCTGAACCACACCGGACATTGTGTTTGAACCTACAGGCATTGGGAGCTCAGCCAAGAATGCAAATACTTTTCAGAGACTGCTGTGGACTGTGGGATAGCTGGAGTCCTCAGTACCCCCTCCCTTCCTCCATGAGTGTCCATTTGATTCTTTGGCTTTCCGTTATGCTTGTCACGCAGCACTGTGTAGCCTGGAGATTTTTTTCAAATGCTGTGGCATTTCATCTTCTCTAACGGAGCTCTGATAGAACAGATTCGTCTCCATATACAGCGATCAGATCCAGTATCTCCCGTACGGTCCATGCTGGAGCTCTTTTTGGATTTGGGACTGCATCGCCACCCGTGCTGATCAGCGCTCCACGGTGGGCAAACAGGAAATGCAATTCAAAAGTTTGCGGGGCTTTTCCTGTTTACCTGGCCACTGCATCCGAGTTCAGATTGGTGTCCAGAGTGGTCACAGTGGTGCACTGTGGGATACTGCCCGGAGGCCAATACCGTCGATTTGCAGCCACACTAACCCTAATCTGATATGGTAATACCGATTTTAGCGCTACTCCTCTCGTTGGGGAGGGGTACAGAAACTGATTTAAGGAGCCCTTTATATTGATATAAAGGGCCTCGTAGTGTGGACGGGTGCGGCGTTAAATCGGTTTAACGCTGCTAAAATTGGTTTAAACGCGTAGTGTAGAACAGGCCTAAGCCTCCCAAACAGCTGCAGACCCACCTCCTGGGCTGTGGCTCTGCCTGCACTCTGCCCCGAGGCCCTGCTGCTGCTCTTCCCCCGTGGCCCTGTCCACACTGCTCCAGCCTCCCCAAATGTGCCAGCCATGTTTAGGTTAATGGAAATCAGCAACATAGATGTGTCGACTTCCCTCAAGTGAGAATCTAGCCCTTAACCACTTTCTATCAACTTGATGGTCAACTTGTTACACACTGAATTCTCTTCTATAACCAGGCCTCATTTATACTCTATTCACCTTTAATCTAGATTTTGCATTTCTGCAGTTGTCAAATGCTATTGACATTTGTGTTTTTGGTGACTCAGTTCATTTATTTCTGTCTTTGTTCTCCTGGGGCTAATTTTAGCTCTTTGCTATTTTCAGTGTGGATAGGGCTGCTGTGAATACTAAAGATTTACGTTCTAGTTTTCTGTCTGATTTACATTTAGGCTATGTCTACATGGGCTTGCAGTTTGGACTCAAGATTACGGAGGTGTGAATTGGTGTGCTGTGCTATAACTCTCCTGTATGGATGCTATGTGTATAAATGGAAAGGTACCTAATTGTATTAATGTAGTTCTCTGGGAGTAAGTGAATTTGAACTAGGTACCTTTCAGTTTGCACTGGGATTTGTAGTGCAGCACGTTCGTGCGTGCTACAATATACAGCCCTGTAGTCTGAATTGCAGCGCTATGTAGAAAAACCCTTAGAAAGAAGATTTAATATTAATTTTGTTCATTGTGATTTTTTTAACATCTTAGCAAAATATGTTCCCAAATTTAATATAGCGCTGTTCATTTGTAAGCTTCTCAGGACAGGGGCCCTGTCTGTCATTTTCTTTGTAAAGAGCTATGTATACTTTCAGCACTCCATGAATTCTAAATAAGGAGCTGGGTGAACACTGAAAAATGGGTCCAATGCACCTGACCCTGTTTTTTGTTTTGAAAACTGTTGTGTGAAGAGACATGGTTCTTAATAAGCACCAATAAAAGGTGGTAGAACTGATGAAAAGGATCTGGGGATTATAGTTGATCACAAATTGAATGAGAATCAACTCTGTGATGCAGTTGCAAAAAAAAAAAGACTTATTATGTTGTGGTGTATTAACAGGAGTGTCATACCTAAGATACGGGAGGTCCTGCTTTTCTCAGCACTCGTGAGGCTTCAGCTGGAGTATTGTATCCAGTTCTGGGTGCCACACTTCAAGGGAGATATGGACAAACTGGAGAGTCCAGAGGAGAGCAACAAAAATGATTTAGAAAACCTGATCTATGAGGAAAGGTTAAAAAAACTGGACATGTTTATCTTGAGGGAAAAAAAAACCTGAAGGGGGGGCCTGATAAGCCTTCAAATATGTTGAGGGCTGTTACAAAGATGACTGTGATCAATTGTTCTCCATTTCCACTGAAGGTAGGACAGGGAGTAATTGGCTTAATTTGCAGCAAGGGAAATTTAGGCTAGATATTAGGGAAATCTTTCTAACTGTAATGATAGTTAAGCTCTGTAATAGGCTTTCCAGAGAGGCTGAGGAATCCCCATCGTTGGAGGTTTATAAGAACAGGTTAGACAAACATTCCTGTCAGGGATGGGTTTACTTAGTTCTGCCTAAGCACATTGGACTGGATTTGATGACTTCTTGAGTCCTTCCAGCCCAACATTTCAATAGTTCTTCTTCAAGTGATTGCTCATATCCATTCCAGTTAGGTGTGTGTGCCGCGCGTGCACATTCGTCGGAAAACTTTTACCCTACCAACTCAGTGGGCCGGCAGGTCGCCCCCTAGAGTGGCGCCGTCATGGTGCTCGATATATACCCCTGCCGGCCCACCCACTCCTCAGTTCCTTCTTACCGCCCATGTCGGTCGTTGGAACAGTGGAGCGCGGCTTAGCTGACCTCCACTTCCCTAGCTACTCGTAGTTCTTGTATATAGTTATGCAGTTATAATCCTTTTATATATATATTTGTATAGTTATATGTTTTTTCTTTGCTAACATAGTTAGTTTAGTAATAGTTAGCGGGGTTCAGGAAGTAGCCCCTTTCCTGCACCCGGTGCCGGAGCCCATGCACGGCTCACCGGGTTTTAAAATGGCCTCAGCCTGCCAGAAGCCGATGCCGAAGGGAGATCCACACGACTCCTGTTTGAAGTGCCTCAGGGAATCACACTTGACAGCTAAGTGCCCCATTTGCAAGGCTTTTAAGCCGAGAACAAAAAGGAGCGGGACTTTCACTTACCCCTCCACCTTTGGCACCGAGCGATGATCAAGCGGCTGGCAGATGCGCCTCCTCGGCACCGGACCCCGCCGGTACTGCCAAAGCCTTTCAGCACCGGCCGTCGCCGGCACCGAAGTCGACTCTGCACCGCTCCCTTCCTCCGAGGTCGAGAAAGCCTACAATTCCTGCTGGTGCCTGATGGCTCCCCGGCACGCGCCGTGGTTGAGCCCCCTGCTCCTGCTGCTTCCGTGCCACCTGCATCGCAGCCAAAGAGCTCATCTAAGTCGGATTGCCCGGCGCCGACACCTGCAGAGGCACCGATGACATCGGCACCGTCGATTCCAGTCCCCCAGGGCCATTGAATCCAGTGCCTGACAGCTCCCCAGCACGCGCCGTGGTAGAGCTTACTGCTCCTGCTGCTTCCGTGCCAACTGCACTGCAGCCAGAGAGCTCGTCTAAGTCAGATTGCCCGGCACCGACACCTACTGAAGCTCTGACGACCTCGGTACCGTCGATCCCGGTCCCACGAGAGCCGTCAAATCCGGTGCCTGACAGCTCCCCAATATGCACTGTGGTTGAGCCTGCTGTTCCCTCCACGCCGGAGATATTACCAACGGCGAGGGATCTCATTGCCATGACAGAGTCGATGCTGCCTGACCCCGGCACCGCCGGTGCGGGTAATACAGTCTCTTCATATGACCGTCCTCTGTCAGCACAGCAGAGTGGCACCGTTCATGATCACCGTCCCGCAGACGCTCCAGGTCCCGTCGGCACACCCGACACCACTTGCAGTCCCGGTGCTGTTTTCCTCATCGGTACTGGTCGCACTCGCCGCACCGGTCGGTATCCCGTTCGCCGACCCGCTACTATCGTCACCGTTCCGACTCCCGGCACCACAACAGGTACCGTGACTCCCGTAGCCTCTCCCCGAGCCTCGAGATCTCGGTCGACCTCCCGGCACCGTTCTGGTTGCAGGTCTGGATCTCGTTCCAGGTACCGGTACACCTCCCGGTGCCGGTCCCCGGTGCCGAGTTGGGCAAGGTCCGATAGAGTCAGAGACTCTGCCCTTGCCTTTTTTTAGTGCCTCCATGGCCATCCAGACACACATCCGTGTCATCCCACATGCGCAGATCTTATGCTCAGGACCACGATTCTGATACGCCCCCCGACAACCTGGGGTGGAGGAGGTCCCAGAGGTAGAGGACCCGGTATGGTGCCCTCTAACGGGTACGACTACTCGTCTGTCCGCTCTCCTCTCTGCTCACTAGTCTTTCAGTCTGTTAAGGAGAGGTATTGGCATGGCCAGCGGGCGCCAGCCCCGAAACCGAAGGAGGCTTGGCGAATGAACCTACTTGGCCGCCAGGTGTACTCTGCAGAGGCCCTGCAGCTCTGGGTAGCAAAGCAACAAGCCTTGCTTAGCTGCTATAATTATAGCACCTGGGTGAAGGTAGTTTAGTTTATGGAGTTTCTCCCTCAAAACTCCCGCCAAGAGTTCGCTGCCGTCTTGGAGGACGGGGGAAAAAGGTACCCAGAGCGTCCCTCCAGGCCTCGTTGGACGCAGCAGACTCAGCAGCCAGGACTCTGGCCTTTGGTGTCGCCATGAGGTGCATCTCATAGCTTCAGGTTTCAAACCTCCGGCCGGAGCTGCAGTATTCAGTATGCCATTCAGGACTTACCCTTTGTTGGTAAAGGCCTCTTCGCGGCAAAGACAGCCCCAGGCTGCGAAGCCTGATGGACAATAGGGTCCTAATGCGCTCTCTCAGCATGCATATGCCAGCGACCAAACGCAGGCCTTTCTGTCCCCAGCCGCCATACTCTGTGCCTAGCCAGAGACAGGACTTTGGCAAACGGCGAGGCCAAGGTGGTCGCAGACAAACGTCAGGACCCCTAAAGAGCCAAGGTCAAGGTCCCTCGCAATTACCACTGGGACCAAAGACGAACCTTCCAAGGTGCGCCTGAGGGCGGTGTACCAGTCACAGGCCGGGATCCCAATCCCGCTTTCTCCTGGCGTGGCCCCAGTTAATTTCAGATCGCTGGGTCCTGCGCACGGTGGAGCATGGGTACCACCTCTAATTTGTTCCAACCCTGTCCCCCTTCAGGGACCCCTCTCACGAGCAATTCCTCGTACAAGAGGTGCAGATGCCGATGGACGAAAGGGGCAAGGGGGTTTACTCCCGTTATGCCCTAGTCCCCCACTTGAACGGAGGTCTCAGACCTTCCTAGTCCTGCGCGGACTCAATCAGTTTAGGATAAGGTTGAAGTTCTGCATGGTATCCCTGGGAACCATTATCCCATCCTTGCCTCCTGGGGACTGCTATGCCGCCCTCGATATGAAGGACGCGTACTTTCACAACGCCATCTTCCCTCCGCACAGGAGATACCTCCGCTTTCTAGCCAACCGTCAGTACTTCTGGTTTACGGTCCTACTGTTTGGCCTTTCTGCAGCCCCACAGGTATTGACCAAGTATATGGCCATAGTCGCCGCCTATCTTCGCTGATGTCGGATATGCGTTTTTCCATATCTGGATGATTCGCTTATCCGAGGAGACTCCGAGACACAAACCACTCAGCACGTGGGCATCGTCACGGTCTTCTTCACAGGTCGAGGCCTGATGATTACTATAGAGCAATCCACTCTGGTTCCCACGCAGAGGTTGGACTTCCTAGGGGCTATCCTGGTCTCCGACCTAGCCGGAGCCTGCTTATCACAGCTGCGGTTTTAGGCGATGGCAACAATCATCCGAGGTCTGCAGACTTTCCCAACGACCTCGGCTCGCACTTGTCTCAGTCTCCTGGGTCCATGGCTGCCTGCAAGTTTGTAACCAAACACGCCAAGCTCCGCCTCCGTCCTCTCCAAGTCCGGCTCACCTCGGCGTACCGCCCGGACAGGGAGCCAATGGTCATGGTAGTCACCGTTCCCTCGAGCACCTTAGGCTCCCTAGAGTGGTGGCTAACTCCCTCCCTGGTGTGGGCAGGGATGCGGTTCCATCCGCCCCAGCCCTCACTGCCCCTGATGACGGACGCGTCATCTCTCTGCTCGAGTGCTCATGGTCACCTCCGAGCTTAAGGCCTTTGGTCTTCTCGGGAGCTGGCATTCCACATCAATGCCCCAAAAATGAGAGTAGTCCGCCTGGCGTGCCAGGGGTTCCAGCGGCAGCTGCGAGGCCGTGGTATCTCGGTGTTTACAGCCAACACAACGGCCATGTGCTTCATAAATAACCAGGGAGGGACATGGTCCTCCCCCCTTTTGTCAGGAGGCCATCCATTTCTGGGACTTTTGCATGGCCCACTCGATGGAGCTGGTGACGTCCTTTCTCCCAGGCGTTCGGAACGCCTTGGCGCTTTGACTCAGCAGGTCTTTCCTGTCTTACGAGTGGTCACTCTGCCCCATGTGAGGCGTTCTGCTTTCCAGAAGTGGAGATTTTTCCTCACATAGACCTGTTCGCTCACCGCGAGAGCAGAAAATGCCAGATGTTCTGCTCCTTCCAAGGTCTGTCCTCGGGATCCATCTTGGACTCATTCCTGATGCCATGGAAAGGCCAACTCCTTTATGCCTTCCCACTGTTCCCACTGGTTCATTAGGTCCTACTCAAACTCCGCAGGGGCAGAGCGCGCATCATCATGATCACTCCAGCGTGGTCCAGGCAGCACTGATATACCACATTGCTCGGCCTGTCAATAACCAACCCAATTACCCTGCCACCCCCACCCAGACCTCATCACTCAGGGCCACGACAGGCTTTGTCACCCGGACCTGCAGCCTCTTCGCCTCACGGTGTAGCTGCTGCGTAACTGAGCCGGGGTGGCAGGAAGCCTTCCACCTGGTCAACGTACCTGGCCGAGTGGAAGCATTTCTTCTACAGGTGCAATACGCTCGATCTTGCTCCTACTGAGGTCTCGATCCCCTCTATTTGGCCTGCCTCTGGCCTTCAGCGGCAGGACCTGGCGGTATCATCGCTGAGGGTACACTCGGCAGCCATCTCTACCTTCCAGCCAGGCTAAGGTGGACGTTCCGTGTTCTCACACTCTATGGGTTCGAGGTCCCTCAAGGGCTTGGAGCGCTTGCACCCTCGGGTGCGCCGCCCAGCCCCAACCTGGGACCTCAACCTAGTTTTAACCAGACTTATTTCTCCCCCATTCGAGCCGTTCGCGACCGGCCCTCTGCTATACCTGTCTTGGACGACAACTTTCCTCGTAGCTGTTACATCAGCCAGACGAGTCTCTGAGCTCAGAGCTCTTACGGTGGTTCTGCCGTACACTAGGTTTCACAAAGACAAGGTGCAGTTATGACCGCACCCGGCTTTCCTCCCTAAGGTGGTTTCGGCCTTTCATGTTACCCACAGCTCAACACAATGGGCGCAACAGTTGCACTCCCTGGACATCTGTAGAGTGCTCGCATTTATATTGCGCTGACAGAACCATTTCGTAAGGTGCCCCAGCTCTGTCACGGTAGCAGACCAAAGGGAAGGCTTGCTTGTTTTCCTCTCAGAGGATCTCATCTTGGGTGATGGCGTACATCCGCACTTGTTAAGATTTGGCTCATATTTCCCCAAGCCACATCACCGTGCATTCTACCAGGGCTCAGGCTTCATCTGCCGCCTTGCTGGCTCGTGTTCCTACCCACGAGATCTGTCGCGCAGCTCCATGGTCCTCGGTCCATACCTTTGCTTAGCAGTATGCCCTGGTTCAACAGTCAAGAGATGCTGTAGCCTCTGGCTCAGCAGTTTTCATTCTGCCACATTTCACTCTGACCCCACCGCCTACGTAAGGCTTGGGATTCACCTAACTGGAATGGATATGAGCAATCACTCGAAGAAGAAAAGATGGTTACTCACCTTTGTAACTGTTGTTCTTCGAGATGTGTTGCTCATATCCATTCCACACCTGCCCTCCTTCCCCACTGTCGGAGTAGCCGGCAAGAAGGAACTGAGGAGCAGGTTGGCTGGCAGGGGTATATATCGAGCACCATGATGGCACCACTCTAGGGGGCGACCTGCCGGCCCACTGAGTTGCTAGGGTAAAAGTTTTCCAACGAATGTGCACGCGCGGCGCACACACCTAACTGGAATGGATATGAGCAACACATCTCGAAGAACAACAGTTACAAAGGTGAGTAACCGTCTTTTCTATGGCCTTTAATTGAATGAAGAGGATCTCAAAAAAGGAGTCCTTAGAAATGACTGACTTTCTCAGGCTGGATCACTCACAGATCAACAGAAAAGATGAATACACTATGCTCCAGCAGTGTGGTTTCATGGGTAAGATAAATGACTGAAGCCAATGGCAAAAACTCCCACTGACTATAATGGGGCCCAGATTTCATTCTGGCTTCTAGTCCCACCTCTGCCAATAACAAGTGGAAGAAAAGGGAAATAGATAGTAATGAATATAAACCAGAAGTTAAGAATCCTTGAAAAATAAGGGAAGCTGAAGGACACAAAGAGAAATATATGGTCAGCAGACTTAAGCACAACAAAAAGGAACAAAAATAATCCTGGCAATGGTATAGGTCCATTACTAGACTGAAATGGTAGAATTATCAGTAAGAATACAGGAAAGGCAGAAGTGTCCAATAAATATTTTTGTTCTGTATTTGGGGAAAAATAGATGATGCAGGCTCACTGTAAGATGAAAGCAGTCTTTCCATTCTACTAGCATCTCTGGAGGATGTTAAACAGAAGCTATTAAAGTCAGACATTTTTAAACAACAAGTCCAGATCACTTGCATCCAAGAGTTTTAGAAGAGCTGCCCGAGGAGCTCGCTGGAGCATTATTGATGATTTTCAATAAGTCTTGGATTACTACGGAACTTCCGAAGACTGGAAGAAAGCTAATTGTTATGCTAATTTTTAAAAGAATAAATGCGATGACCTAGATCATTACAGGCCTGTCAACCTGATATCAATCCTGGGTAAGGTAAAAGTGGCTGTTATAGGACTCAATTAATAAATAACTAAGGCAGGGTAATGTATTTAATGCAAATCCACATGAGTTTGTGGGAAATAGATCCTGTCTAACTTGATATCTTTTTTTTTATGAGATTACAAGTTTGGTTGATATAGGTAATAGTGCTGATGTAGTATACGTAGACTTCTATTATCTAGACTAGGTCTAGATCCTACTTAGTCCTACCATGAGTGCAGGGGACTGGACTAGATGACCCCTTGAGGTCCCTTCCAGTCCTATGATTCTGTAAGGCATTTGAGTTGGTACTGTGTGACATTTTGATTAAAAACCAAGAATGATATAAAATTAACATGGCATACATTAAATGGATTAAAAACAACTGATTGGTCTCAGAATGTAAATGTAAATGGGGAACTGTCATTTTGCAGGTATGCATCTAGTGAGATCCCTCTGGGTTAGGTTCTTGGCCTCAGGCTATTTAACATTTAATATCCATGACCTGGAAGAAAACATCACTGATAAAGTTTGCAGATGACAGAAAAATTGAGGGAGAGGTAAATAATGAAGAGAACAGTTCACTGATCTAGTCTGGATCACTTGGTAAACTGAGTGCAACCAAACAATGAATGTTTTAATACCGTTAAATGTGTACATGTAGGAACAAAGAATGTAGGCCATACTTACAGGATTAGGGACTCTATCCTTGGAAGCAGATAGTCTTAAAAAAAAGATTTGGGGGTCATTGTGGATAATCAGCTGAACATGAGCGCTCAGTGGCCAAAAGAGCTAATGCGATCTTGGGATGCATAGATGGGACTCTTGAGTAGGAGTCGTGGTTATTTTTTACCTCTATATTTGTACTCCAGTAGCTGTTGCACAAGTGCCACTGTCCAGTTCTGATGCCCACAGTTCAAGAAGGCTGTGGATAAATGGGAGAGGGTTCAGAGAAGAGCCACGAGAATGATTAAAGGATGAGAAAACTTGCCTTATAGTGATAGAGTCTAGGCGCTCAATCTGTTTAGTTTAACAAAGAGTAGAGTAAAGGGTGACTGCATAACCATCTATAAATACCTATATGGAGAACAGATATTTAATAATGGGCTCTTCAGTCTAGCAGAGAAAAGTAGAACAAGGTTCAATGGCTGGAAGTTGAAGCTAGAAAAATTCAGAATGGAAATAAGGTGTAAATTTTTAACAGAATAAATAACCACTGGAACAATTTACTAAGGGTCATGGTGGATTCTCTATCACTGACCATTTAAAAATCAAGACTGGATGTTTTTCTGAAAGAGACGCTCTTGGAATTATTTTGGAAAAGGCCTATGGCCTGATATATAGGAGGTCAGATTAATGATCATAATGGTTCCTTCTGGCCTTAGAATCTATGAACCTTGGCCAAGTCACTTCACTGTTCTGTGCCTCAGTTTACCTGTCTGTAGCACTAGGATAATGATAGCTTTTCTTTGAAGTGGTTTGGGATTTGTTGTGAGGCACAAAGTATGGCTAGGATGCTTGGACACCACCAGGACTCTGTTGTCCCACTGAAGGAAGTGAGTGACTCCCACTGATTCCTTTAATACTGAGCCCTCTGTGCAAAATGCCTATCAACTGATTGTAAGTGAAGTACTGTAACTTACCCTTGCTGCCACTCTTCCCAAGGACACACAAGAGCTGGGGATCAGAGCCACAGGGAAGTCCTGGCTACATCCCCTTTCCTGTGATTGCGTTCCCTTAGGTGGCAACTGGGAGAGAGGTGGCGTAGTCGCACTTTCTTAGTGCTGTACCACCAGGAAATTTCCCCACACCAGGGGTCCCCAACACAGTGCCCGTGGGCACCGTGGTATCTATGTGCACCCACCTATTGGCCACCAGACAAGCAACTGCCAAAATGCAGCTGAGAAGCGGCAACGTCAAGAAGCATTGCCACCGAAATGCCACTGATTTTTGGCGGCAATTTGGCGGCGATGCCTCTTGATGATAGTGCTTTTCGGTGGCATTTCAGTGCTGACGCTTCCTGACGTTGCTGCTTCTCGGTGACATTTCAACAGCTGCTTGTCTGGCGGCCAGGGTCCTCAGTCCAGCGCCTGCCATACGGAAAAGGTTGGGGACCACTGCCCTACACTGTGGGGTGAGCCTTCTGTGGTTGGTCACACAGTCTTTAGCATGGCTATGTTCCAGAGGTGACTGCAGAGGGCTGACCTTGACCCTGTCCTTCTTCCAGCTTATGCCCATTGCTCTATCCAAACCACTGCCATGCTGAGTCTCAAGGAACCCCTGTAGGACTGCATTCTGGAGTGTGCAATGGGTGTGGGCCCATTGGGCAGGCTTCCAGCTACCCCACCCCCAACTGCTGCACTGGGTTTAGTGCATTCAAGGCTTTCTGTGGGCATAGAGGGGGAGTGATAGGGAGGTGACATTTTCTCCTAATGCAGCTTACATTGACCTAACTTCTTAGGCCTCGTCCAGACTAGGGGAGGAAAATCGATCTTAGATACGCAACTTCAGCTACGTGAATAACGTAGCTGAAGTCAAATATCTAAGATCAAATTACTCACCCGTCCAGCCAGCGCGGGATCGATGTCCGCGGCTCTCCGTGTCGATTCCGGAACTCCGTTCGGGTTGATGGAGTTCCGGAATCGATGTAAGCGCGCTCGGGGATCGATATATCGCGTCTAGACTAGATGCGATATATCGATCCCCGAGCAATCGATTTTAACCCGCCGATACGGCGGGGTAGTCTGGACGTGGGCTTAGTGTAGGCCAGGCCTAAGAATCTTTGTACTTCACCTGTAATGCTACTAGGGAGAAGCAGCCATCTCAGGTAGTGCAGCAATGGGAAATTTATGACTCAAGTGACAATTTTTTAATGGCTGGAATTTCCTCTCTTATTTTTTTTGTCAATAACTATCATTCAGATGCTTTAGATCTGACATTATCTTTTGTCTCGGAGTCTGGGATAAGGGTGCTCTTCCTCCAGGCTGCCGTTCTTTTCTTTTGCAGCTCTCACTACTACTAAAACTACCAGCTGCTTGATGAAAATAATTTTCCTGTCAATACTTCCAGGAAATATTGTTTTGCGCTCAAATGTTATCCCAGGAATTCTGGATGTTCACTGCTGGCCATGCTTCCCTTCTCTTCCAGTTCGAAGTCCTGATTTCCCACCACCACTCAGCTTTCTTAATTTCACTTTTTGAATCATAGAAGTTAGAGATGGAAAACCCTATTGGATTCGGTTAACCAGTCCACAGCTACCCTAGTACTGCACAGGATTGTGCCTAGTGCCCAATCTCCCATGGCTTTGACCATTTTCCATTAAAGCTTGTTTCATAAAAGTCTTGGTCACCACTAAACCATGTGGATATCTGAGAACACTGATCTGGTTGCAGTGATTATTTCACCCTTTCTTTGGCAATGCTCCACCATTTTACTAACTTCTTTTGCTACGAGTTGCTCTACCGTAGAAAGTGGGGGGTGAACAGTGAGGTAGCAAAATATGCAGATGAGACAGTTATTTAGGTAAGTCAAATCCATAGAGGACCGAGGACTTTAGAGGGATTTAACAAGCTAGATGAATGGGCAACATGATGGCAAATGATGTTCAATGTTGATAAATGCAAAGTAATATTGGTGTCCATCTCAAGTCCTGTATTATGGTTGCCTGCCAGGCAAACCCTTGCAAGATGGTTCGCTGATTTTGTGTTAAGGTAACTTGCTAACTGCTAGCCTTTACATTGAGCATCTCTCTTAAAAGCAAAAATACGAAGTGTACCAGTTATATAATTCTGACCATCCAAAGCTAGTTTTCTCTATGATTTTATCTTTAAAAAGCGTGCAGTATAGTTATTTACTTTTTACTAGATGTTTAAGATTTAAAAGATTAAGAATCTTAAGTGCTCGAAGAATGGAGATGTTCGAACATTTTTGAAGTGCATGCTTCCTTAGGCTAATTGTGCAGAAAAAGAACACAGTGCTGCAGTTTCATCTGCAGAATGGTGTGATTGTGCAGCAGTGCTAACATTTACTGATTATGGAGTCTGCTTATTTCTTCATTTTTTATTATCAGCAAAACTTTAATTACAGCTTACCTACCACCTTTTGCCTACATTTACAATGCAATAAATTTCCTTTCTCCCCATGCAATCGGCATCCTGAACAGACAGTGCATATGCAGTGGAAGATATTGATTCCCTGAAGAAATTATAACAGCATTTCTTCCCAAGTAAACACACACACAAAGGCTATTACAATGCCCCCTAGACAGTCAATTGTCTGTTCTTTATTGAGCAACACAATACTAGATTGGAAACACAACAAAATTATCATAGTGATTGCTGGAACTTAAAGGGAACAAAGCAGGTTTGGGGGCAGGAATTCTGACAGGACTTGATTCTTTTCTCTAAGGACAGACGTTTTCTGTTCAGAGGTTTTAGGACTTATTTTTAAAAAAAGAGAAAGTTGGCCTTAGGAATTGAAAACGAATCTTGAAATGATTATATAATGTTTAAACTAATCTTTCTATTTGAGGACATCAATAAGATATAGCTGCAATTGTAAACTGTGTCCTTTAAAAATGTAGTCAGGGAGCTTTTAGATATTACAAATAAGATTAGAAGAGAAAGCTCCAGGTTACTAGTAGCTGCACATGGAGTAAATAAAATCTTATAAAAATCCTGTTTGTCATATTGCTGCTGATAGGAAAATATATATACAGTGAATTAATTAAATTCACCTGAAGGTGAAAAATGTTGGTTCTTATTCAAAGGTTGTGTTCATTTGTTGTTAATATTCAATGGCTTAATTAATACAGTAACCAATATACTATCTGGCTTACCCCAGACAAAGCTTTGTCAGGTGCCTTTATGCTTTATGAGGACGGCATTCCAAAATAACTTAGCTTTTAAACTCTATGGACCAGATTCTCACCTGATGTAAACTGGCAGAAATTTAAGTCAGTGCAACAATGTCAGTTAACACCTGTTGATGGTCTGGCATGTTTTCTCTCCTTAGAAGAAGTTACAAAACCATAGTATTTACTCTGAAAGTCTTGTCAATGGGTATGGTGTGCTACAGTAGCTCACTCTCAAAATCAAGAGAGACGGTAGCTGAAATTTGCAGACATCAGAAAAGCTGAAATTTGCAAGTGGAAAAATTAGTGAAACCTAAAGTAAGTGACACTCCTATTTTTATCATTGTGACAAAGAAATCAGCTAAAAGTGTGATATGATTCATAAAGCTACAGGGAAAGGAAACTCTATGCTGTCTAGCATATTTGCAGCAATCTCCAAATGATTTTTGGATGAGATATGAAACAGAGATGAGCCCCCATTTTTGTAACACAGATTACACGACGATGCTTGCAAAGGGAGAATAAGACCTAGACTAGAAAGAGATCCTTGTTTTTTCAACTAAGTATCAACAAATTTTGATTTATTTGTAATCTTTTGTCTTAAAGATAAACTGTTGTAACTGCTGAACACAGGTTTGTCTTAAACACATTGGGCCATGTTCCCCTAGAATAGGAAGAAGTAAAGAACTAGAACTTAGTTCCAAAAATGTTTCCAAGACTATAGTGCAAGAAAATATCTGTGGTCCTGAAATGCAAAGCAGTGTCCTGAAAGAGCACGAGGCCAGTCATCTGTGAGAAATCTACAAAAATCACAAGTTAGGCTATGGAGGGAGTTGAGGGGGCACACGTGTTCCATACATGGAAATTAGAGCTGCCATAAGTCATGTGCCAACATCCATTGAAGTCAGTCGACCTCTTTTAAGACAGTACATGTTTGAGAAGAGAGTGGTTTTTGCTCAGGCCATGGGAATTGCTGTAAGGGTGCTAATGCTGCTGATCTCTATTTCTACCCCATTTGTGTATGCTTATGTACCTTTCGGCGGCTACTCCCATGGTTCCCTATAAAGCGCTGTTCAGCAGAATGAGAGCATATTCTGTGATGCAAATTGCTTTGCTGCATTGGTGTGTACTTCTCCAAGCTATTGGGCTCCTTCCACCTGCTTTTTGGCTGAAGGTAATTAGAGTCAATTTTCTGAAGGCATTAAGTGCATCATATTTTCTTCATTTAGGATGGTCACATGGTTAAGATACTAGTCTAGGACTTGAGAAATGGGATAAATTCCCCGCTGTGTGGTACACACATCCTCTGTTACTTTTGGCAAGTCACTTAATCTCTCTATGCCTCAGTTCCTAATCTCCTAACCTCCTAATGATGATGTGAGGATAAATTCAACATATGTAAGGTGCTCAGATGCTATAGTGTTGGTCGCTTCATAAGTGAAGTATAACATTCATAATTTTTTAAAAAACTGGTGCAGTTCTTGGGTACAACAGCAGGTGGCAGTTAGTTGAACTGAGGGGAAGTTAAACTGCAGGAGAAAAAAGTCTGGGATGTTGAAATAAAGAACAATTAGTTAAATATAGAGTTAAAACAATATTACCACATTCTTCAGTTCCAGATTTGTTTGGGAAATTCATTTTGCATGCAGTTTTCTATCTGCACCCTCTTTATTTTCAAAATCAATTTCACTGGCAAGTAACCAGACAAGCCAGCATACACTAAAAAGGTTTAGATTCCAACCCAGGTTCAACTCAAATATAGCCAATAGTAATAGTAAAGGAATAAACTGAACAAAAAAGTTAGCAGATTATGGGAAAATGAGAAATATCATAGCTGGTTCCCATAAGAAATTGCACTTTACATTAACCTTTTAAAAAATAAGAGGAAGAATGTTCTAAAGGAATTATGCTTTTATTGTCAAAGAGGCTTCCCTTCGCTTACATGGTATATATCAAGAATAAACCCTGATATCAAAAATGACCAGGTGTAGTGCACTTACTCCAATAACTGTGGTTTACAGACCTGGTTCCGATCATACTTATAGTGGTTTCGTACCAGTGTAACTCCATTCACTTTAACAGTTACTCCCAAATTTACATCAGTATAGGTGAGATCAGAATCAGGCCCTATACCTCGCTATAACAATAACTAAAGGAATATGGTAGCAACCATATGAACAGGCTTTTTTTAAAAATCACTTTGTGCTCTAGGATACTTATGCAAAATGACTGAGCTAAGCCTAAAAGAGAACAGTTTGTATATACTCACTTGATATAGAATCTAAGGATAATGGCTGCAAGTTCTTATCTGGGAAAAAAGTTTACAAAATCATACAAGGAAGTGTTTAACTTGGCAAGCCAAGTGTTTTCTCATGTGTTGATGCTGTGTAATTCCTTGTGTTGCAATGTAAATCCCAGAAAACACTGGACTTTGTCAACCATAAATTAAGCTCATAAGCTCCTGTAAATAAATAAATGAATAAAAACACAATATTAATAAAAACTAAAAACAAAAGAGCATGTGAGCTTAATTCAGCTGGGTTTCAAAACTAACAGAGTTACAAGAAAGCTGCACTCAGATTTCCTATAGGGAGCTCTGACATCTACAGGACCAGTTAATTTTCAACAACGAGAAATTAGCTAGAGACTACGTTATACACGTAACACCTGCTCTGCAGCTCTGCTCCAAATTGAAGCTTCTGGAAATCTGGCACCTATTTTTAAATTAAAAACCTTGAAGACACAGAAAGTTAGGGTATAAAACAAACCTTAGTTAAGCAACTGCTTAACTGACTACCCATACCTGCTTTCTTATGGTAATTTTAATTTTGATTGCTTAACTAAAGAAAAGGACTTGAGAGTTGAATTTAATGTTAAATTTTATTAACTATTCTTAAAAACAGCAAAAAGTATACAATATGGGAAGACAAAAATAATATTGAACTATGATTTGGCTAACAAACTAGAAAATTTGCTGCTATAATCATTCTGGTTTTCAGACTCTGATCACGTAACGACAATAGAAAATATGTTCAATCACTATCCAGGGAAGGTGACTTTGTTTAGATTTTTGACTGGGTCTGTGACAATGGAGCTTAACTTCTGCCAATTGGTTATCAGCTCTGGTGCTGCTTACACAACAGAGGAAAAACAATCCAAAGCTGGATCACAAAACAATTGGGTCAGTCACCTAATGCCAGTTTACCAAGGTCTCCTTGCCAATGGCTCTATAGTAGTCAATCCTTGTTACCTATTTCATAATGAATATTAGCCCCAGGATCTAACAGTCCTAACTATCTAACATAAACTAAAGTTATTACTGACAGATCATACAGACTGAGTTTAGTTCAAAAAACTTGGTCTCATTTTATATTTATATACACCTAGAACTTGAAAGCAGTGTGAAACCATTAATCATGGTAGACACATGTAGTATTAGTTAACAGCAACTTCTTCAGTTTTAAAGCTACTTTACAACAATCTTGATTGGAACCTGTTATAAAAGTAAAACACACACTGTAACAGTGACTCTCTTTAAAACAGCATAAGCATAAGCATGCACACTTCATTAATTAGGCATTTAATTTCAAAAAGTGGTCATTTGACAGATTTTGGTCATCACCCAAGAGAAAGTTTGTGTGTTACTTATTACCAGATGTATGTTCAGCCATCAGCTTTCAGTTCAATTATTGTTCAAAGCAAGAGTTGACACTTAGAACAGGTGGAGCAAAGGATAGACATGACTATAGTCTATTTCTAGTGTGGTAGTGGGCAATTTGCTGGAAAATAAAGATGTCTATTCCAGATACATACTAGGACTCCCAGGTTGTTGGCCCAAGACCTGCCTTCTCCTTTCCAGGTGTCTTAGGCTCTCACAAAGTAATGTGCTGAAAGAGACAGGCTATTTTAATCTATTTCTGCTGGGTAGTCCAACTTGGTTGCTCACCTTGGAGATGCTGGAGTGGACCAATCAGATGGTGACCCATACTACTTCTGAAGATTCAAAATATCCAACAAAAATGACACCATCCTATCAGGGAATGAGACATCAGTTTGAGTTATTGCAACTGAGACTGGAATTTTCCAGTCTAGTGTAAAACATTTTGTCACACACACGTGGGTAAAACAAGTTAGGCTATAACTGTTGGTACAGCCATTTTCAGACATACCTTGTATGTCAGCTGGTTTGCTCCATTAGCAACTTTGTTCCACAAGTTACTTTCATTAGGTCCCTTGACCATCTTTGCAAGTATGTTTGCTCAAGTTAGTTTTTCCATTAACACTCAGCTAGTTAATGAAATGCCCAGTTTAACATTTATATAATTTATACAAAGTCCTTCCATATTCTTTTGATGCTCTTTTAAACTGGTTTTAACAGTCCATTATAGAATGCAAAGTCACTCAGGAGCTGTTATCCAGAGGCCAGAACAGTCGTATGCATCTTCCATGTCTGGTCTCCTGATTATAACAATGGTGGGATGTTGCTATGTATGGCTGAGCTGAGACTGTGCATTATTAATAAAACAGTTACATTTCTGTGTCCTTATAAAAATGCTATGTGGTCAGGGCTGGTGGTGGTTGGGGGGGGAGGCCGTGATCAGCGGCACTTCAGTGGCAGCTCTACCGCCACCGCTTCATTCTTTGGCGGCAATTCTGCGGCAGGTCCTTCCAGTCCAAGAAGGACTGAGAGTCTGGCTGCCGAATTGCCACCGAAGAGCCAGACATGCTGCCCCTTCCCCTTGGCTGCCCCAAGCACCTGGTTGCTGCGCTGGTGCCTGGAGCCGGCCCTGTATGTGGTTTCAGTTCCTTGCTCAGCTCAGGTGTATTTTACTAACTTGATGTCACAACATGGCAAACATGAGCCTTCTCCATATCACTTAAACTAAAATAAATCACTATGAACACAACCCCCCTTTCCTAACCAGATTGCCCTGGAGGGAAACACTCAATAACGTTTACAATATTTTGCCCAAAGATGTATCACTTATAGTTGACTTCCCTGCACATTTTAATTGCTAGGTTCCATCAGGTTCCCCATTTTCCTACTGTAGTTGGAATGTCATATAGCATCAGTATTTGATATTAATGTAATATGATTTTAAATTCATTTACTTATTCACAGATGGGAGGGGTGAGGCGAAGAAGGAAGTCTCTTTAGCTACACCAGCAGTACATTCCTGTGAAAACCTGCAGCAACTCTGTTTCCTCAATCTATTGAAAAAATTAGCTATTAGACTATGGGTTTTTATTGTCTGAGCCCTGTATTCTATTTTTTTCTTAAAGGCCTTGATATGTGAGCAGTTCTTAAATAGTGACAACTCGTAATTTTGGGGCACTTAGTTACTACAAAGGATGATTTTATTCTTGAAGACCAGGTTTGCTTAAAAATAAATACACTTTTTTTATTGAAGGTGTCTATAGTAGTAGATCCTCCTACAGATACTGTTGACATGTTTAAAAAATGTTATTTTTATTCTTAATTATGAGTATTTCCTGCAACAAATACATGGAATATCTCTCTCCCATAAGGAATGTTTGCATGAGATTTTCTGTACTTCATTATGGTTCTTACACCTAAGTAACATATAGAAAAGGTGTATAAGGATACATACTGATAACATTTAACATAATTGAAAGTATCACTATTGTGACACTGCTTCCCATATTTTTCATTGTAATATTATGATATGATTGTGACATCATCATAATGTATTTTATGCAAGATAGGTCATGTGAGATATCATTGGAAAGGTTATGACTTACTAAATAGGATTATCCTATTTGTATGCATGTATCATTTCTGTATCTGAAGTTAGGAATATTGACTATATATCTGTACTACAAATTGTGTTTACACGTGGGGAACCCCCACTAGACAGAGTACAGTCAGTCTTGGGCTAGCTGGGAACAAGTCAATGAACTATTAGGGAAAACAACAGGTCTTAAAAGATGCTAATCTCCCATCTTCCTGGGCAGTCTTCCTGAGGAGGTTACAACCAGCCTTTGAGTTACGGTTGCAGGGTCATGTGATCAAGTCACCTGGTACTAGAAACCATCTTGGAATACCAGTGTTTTCCACTGCCTGGCATGGGAACTAAGATTGGAAACAAAGGATTTCTGTCATATGCAAAAGCTATTTAAGGCAGGGAAGTGATTGGTTAGTTCTTCACTATCTGCCCGCACAAGATGTCTGCTGTAAACACCTAAGACTGAACTGGGGAAGAAAGGACTGAACCTGGGCTAGAGGGGGTCTGGCCTGTGAAAGAAATATCTGGAGTTTTAAGCCGCAAGCAAGAGCAGCTTGCTTTCAAGAGCCTCTGCAATCTACCAAAAACAACATTTAGGGTGAGAGTTTGCTAGTTGTAACTAGTTTCTTTAGTATATTAAGCTTACCTAGCAAATGAAAGAAACATGCAGGCTAATTCGCTTTGATCTGTTTGCTATCCCTTAGAATAATTTTAAATCTACCTTTTGTAGTTGTCAAACTTGTTTTTGTTTTGTCTGAAACCCAGTGTGTGCAATTCATAATGGGGGAGGGGGCCGCAGAAAGCTGTTGCATATCTCTCTCAGCATTGAAGAAGGGGGCAATTTTCATGAGCGTATGCTGTACAGTTCTCTGTGCAGTGCAAGATCATATAATTTCGGGTTTGCAGTCCAGAATGGGGTGTGCACTTGAGCACATTAGCTGATCTCAGTGTCTGTGTGTAAAACTGCAGCGGGGTGTGTCCCGGTAAAGTGCACTCTGAAGCCTGGGGGAAGGCTTGGCTAGCTTGTCTCAGCAGTACAGTGAGAAAGGAACCCAGAGATCAGGGGGGCTCAGTGGTACCCCCAGTTGTAAGTGGCACTCCGGGGGGAAACTATCACAAATATTTTCCAATAGTTAGTGTTATAAAATGATTTATTCCTTTTCCTTTGTGAGGTGGTGAGAGAGCATTAAAAACCCTTAAAAGCAACAAAGATTTTGGTCAACAGCAAGAAAAACACTCTGCTCAGGACTGGATGGTTTGTGGATTAGAAAAATGTAATGCAATCTTTGAATTCAGCCTAGGTTGGTAGTGATGGAAAGTTGTTAAAATCTGATGGCTCTTTGGTCTGAGCGAAATGAGCTTGTCTCTCACACTTGGACACCCAGTCTCCCTCCTCCTCAGCACCCACTCATTGTGCAGATTCCTCTCTCTATGGGAGCTGGTAACTTCTCTCCTTCCCCCACAGGCTGGGTGAGGAGGTGGCAGGTCTTCCGCTGGGTTCCACTGGGGGCCAGGGTTGCTTCTCCTTCTGCAGTGTGTGTGTTTCTACCTGCCCTTCCTCTCCACACCAGGCAGAGAGGGGTGATTCATTAACACTCCATGTGGGTTGGGGAAGAGGAGTAGCATGAGCAAGCACACATCTCTGTCTTCCTGTGGTGGCCCTTCCTTTCCTGGGGCCTCTTACAAATGCAGGCTCTGCAGTCCGTTACAACCTGCCCTGCCAACAGCATTTGTGCCCTAGTTTAAGGTAGCTAGGGGACAAGACTAGCCTTGTTCTTTTGAGATGACAGCTGCATACATTGCCACCTATGCTAATTTGTACACCTTGATTGAGTGGGTAAATATCACCACCTCATGAACACGTAAACGTTAACTGCCTGCCTGTGTTCCATTGCTAAGCAACAGGGATCTTGCATTTAGACTTTTCTGGTTTTGGCGTAACACAATTTTTGCTTTCAGGTTCTCATTGTGTTCTTTCCCCTAAAACATGACTAGTTCTGCGGGCACAGTGAATGCTTTATGGATGGGAGTATCACAATCTATTAATCAATTTGGTTAGTGAAAATAATATAATTATGAATGCATTGCATTTACATTGCACCTTTTGTCTGAAGATCTCAAAATGTACATGTGCGTGATCCTGTGGCATCCTACACGTTGATTAAGCCTCAGAACATCCCTCTGAGATGATTCACGCAATGAATTAGTGACAAAGCTGGGACTTTCCCAAATTCTAACTGCAGACTGACATATGTTTTAATGCATCAGAGATTATTAGAATATGCTTGAATTATAGATTGTGTCTAACAGTCTAGGTAAATGCTGCCATGCTCTGTGATCTCTGGGATTGAAATAAACCATATAATAATAATGAGGAGAAACAAAAGGATTGCCTTATGGGTCAGCACTGGTCCATCTTGTCCAGTATCTCTGCTTTTTGCCACACTTAATCAGACAATTGATCCAACAAGACCCCTATCCTAAATCTTACCTGTCATAAACAGATAGTTAAGGGTTAATGTCTCTTTTACATGTAAAGGGTTAACAAACAGGGAACCAAACACCTGACCAGGGAACCAGTCAGGAGACAAGATACTTTCAAATCTCGGTGGAGGGAAGCCTTTGTTTGTGTTTTTTGGGTTTGGCTTTGTTCTCTCTGGGATCTGAGAGCGACTGGACGTCCTACAGGCTCTAATTTTCTATTCAAGTAGTAAGTGCAAGTAGAAAGGCGGTTTAGTCTTTTTAATTGGTTTTCTTTATTTGCAAATGTGTATCTGGCTGGTAGAGGTCTAATATGTATTTGGCTGGAAGTATTTTAAATTGTATTTCTGCTGGAGGAGGCTTTTTCTCCAGTTTCTAGAAGCTGACAGACCCTGTAATATTCCATCTTAAATTTACAGTGATTTTCTTTATTCTTTTTTTCTTTTATTAAAAGTTTTGCTTTTAAAACCTGTCTGATTTTTTCCCCTTGTTGAGGCTCAAGGGAATTGAGTCTGTACTTAACAGGGAGGGAGAAGGATGGAATCCCTTTGTTTTAGATTCACGGAGCTTGAATCTGTATATCTCTCCAGGAGCCCAGGGAGGGAACACCTGGAGGGGAGGAGAAGGGGAGGGAAATGGTTTATTCCCCTGTGTTGTAAGACTCAAGGAATTTGGGTCTTGGGGTCCCCAGGGAAGGTTTTAGGGGGACCAGAGTGTATCAGGCACTGGAATTCCTGATTGGTGGCAGCTTATCAGATCTAAGCAGGTAATTAAGCTTAGAGGAATTCATGCTAGTACTCCCAACTTTTGGACTCTAAGGTTCAGATTGGGGAAAGATACTATGACATTACCTCCAACCATATTTGGAGGCATATAGTGTACACAGAGGATGTGCTTCGTTAATACTAGTTCTGATCCTACTTTGTCAAGATAAATTGAGTCTCAACTTCAAAAGGCTCTTTGTTTAATTAACTAAGCCCCTTTTATCAATTTACATGTTTGCGTTGTTTTTTTATTTTATCAAGCCAGCATTTTTTCTCTGCAATGAAGTGATGTATGGAATATATAATATACTTTGATTAATAGTAAATGTGGTAAACAAACATGAGGTCCCAAATATATTTATCTTCAGGTAGAATCAGTTATCTGTGTGCTAGATGCTGCAGAAATGGAGGGGGACTTTTGTGAACCTCTTGATAACTGGCAAAGTTAGCAAAAGAAAATCTCAGCTTTTATTTTTTATTTTAAAAACCAGATGGACTTCCTTGCAAAGAGAGCCTGCCTGATATAAACTTATACAAGTTGATTGCCAAGACTGAAAGAGAGAAGCACCTAGATTTTCCTTTTTTCAGCTGGAGGCTCAAGGATCTTAAGACTCCTCTTCCTCACTCCCCCTCCATACTACATATAATTTTTATGCAAGTTAAGTTAAGAATCTCATTAAACTTCCCCCCAAAATCCTTAACCTGGCCTTTGCATAGTATAGTGATAATTATAGGTTTGTTGGGTTTTTGTTTGTTTGTTTGTTTGTTGTGAGGAAGCAAACAATTGTTTTGTGACCTGCCTAAAAAGGCTAAGGTCAGCTCTATTTAATAGATTCACCCTATTCAGGGTTCACCCAATGTCTCTACAAAACAATCAACTGCTGGAAAGCGAGCTCTGTTGTTGTGCCCTTGCCAGTGCCTCTAGAGGGATGTGTATGCGATCCCATAGCATCCGAGCCTTTCAACCACTCCAGTAGCCTGGGACAGGAGACAGGGCCTACCTCTCTCTCTATTCTAGTACTGCATGTCCAACCGCAGTCTGAAATCTGAAGAGCTGGTACTGGAAAGGCCTCACTCACCAGGTCTGGGAGATCTTCTTTTTCTGCTTCTAATCCTTCTACATCAGATTCTTGATCCTGCACCCAAATCTCTGAGCTTAGGGGAACCTGCCCACCTCAGGAACCAAAGGGAACCCATACCCCAGCTTACTATCCAGCCCATGCCACTCTCCACAAGTTTGACACTGAAGGACAACTTGCTTATAGATATGAGGAGCAGCTGCTAGGGATAGGAGCCACCTGGAGAAGCCTCAGTGACGACTGGGGAGGAGGAAGCATGGTGTTTTGAAAGTTACTGAACCAAAGAGCGGAGAATGATGGGATTGATTTTTTTTGTGAGAGGGGAGAGTATTGAATTAGTGTGGATGGGTAGGTGGTGAGTGTTCCCTGGAAAATGTTGCATAGATGAAGTGTAAGGCCATGTACTACTTTGGAGTTACTCATAGGTGCCCTGGCTCGAAGTGGTTTCCATTGTATACAGAGTTTACAGTTTGGTTCAATATTTCTCAGCACCCCTACAAAAATTATTCCAGCACCCCTGGAGCTACTTCTGTTGGGTCTGATCTGCACCTAAAACGTGGGTCAACTTAGCTATGTCACTCTGAGGTGTGTAAACATTCACATTCCCAAGAGTCATAGTAAAGGTGAACTAAAACCTGATATAACCACTGCTAGGTTGACAGAAGAATTCTTCCATCCACCTAACTACCACCTTTAGAGGGGTTAAATTCACTATAGCGACAGAAAAACTCTTTCTGTGGCAGTAGCAAGTATCTGCATTGTGGTGCTACAGCGGCACATCTGCAGTGCCATGGTTGTGCTGCTGTAATGCCTGTAGTGTAGACAAGCCCTTGGAATCCACATGTGTTGTTCCTGTGAAATAACCAGGAACTATTCATACTATTCTTTTCAAAACACAATCAGAGGGGTGTGTGTGTTTCTTTCTAAATAGGAGAGAGAACGAGAGGTAAGAGGTCTTTAAAACAGATTTGAATGATTATTTCATTTACTCAAGACAGCCTGGACCATGTGTGGAATTACTACTTTTCCTTGTGTAGGCAAGCCCTCGGGGAGCATGCGTATTTGTATACATTTTCAGACCCTGAATAGAACGTGATAGAGACAAAGCTAACAGGCTAGAAGGATCCTTCCTCTTGTTTCCAAGTTTCACTCTGATTTAACTAAAACTTGTATCTTTTTTCAATCCTCTCTTTGCTAGCAAAAGTTATATCTTGGATATCTGTCCATTTCTTAATGTTTCATGTCCATTTTACTGATCTTTACACTTGCTGATTTTGGTTTATTTTTAGGCATCTGTGAGTTGCTCTCTGACAAGAGCCTTGTCTACTCTAGCTCTGTCTCCCCCGATGTTCAGAAACAAAAAATGTTCAGATTGTGACGGGGCATATCTGTTTAATTGGATTGCATTTTGGATTAAGTGCATGTCATTTTGGTATGACAGATCATTGGGAGAACTATTTATTAGTTTGGTTAAAAAGAACCTGATGATTATTTTTGGTCAGGTTCTACAAACCAGATATCTGATGACCAAAGAGAGTTTTTTTGCTGTTGAATGCAACCAGTTACATTACTTAAATTGATTACACATTACAGTACTGTTTGTATTTCTTAACTTATTTGACATGGCATATTTAGGATTCTGAATGTATCTTTAACTGGATAAAGAAAGGACCATTGAGTGATAATATATTCTAGTTCCTCAAAATCCAAGAGAATTAACTGTCAAAGAATAAGAATTACATGGAGGATAGGGGGTATGATATTTCTATCAGCACTGACCAAGATCAGAGGTTATTGAATACAGATATAAGGATGCTCAGTAGTTATCGATGTTAATGCTTTCAGTTCAGTTTGACCACAGAGCCTGTAATGTGGACTCTTCTAAATTGATAATGCTTCCCTTCTAGGAAGGTCTGACCTTGTACACTGTTACACTTTATTTAGCACATAGCATATCCAGGGTAAGCAGGTGAGTCAACGCATCATTGGTTTATATTTTCAGTAAACTGCCTTAGTAATTAAAAACAAACAAAACAAGAGATTGAGATCAAACTTTCCAGTGTCATAGGAACTGATGGAGAAAAGACCAGCCAACTCCAGCCTCTCTGTGACCTGTGGAAGAGCTAGAGGGCGAAGATTGAAATCCATTGAAATTCATATTCAAGAGTTCCAAATATTACCTTAATGATATAACCCTCAGTTATGAATACAATTGTGACCACAATTTAAATGCATGATTTCACCTGCAAAAGGAGCATAGACATAGTTTAATTGATGTAATGTGAAATTTACATGTGGACATAGATGGGAATTAAATATTTTTTGTTTATTTCTATCTCTATTACAAGGAGAAAAAGTGCCTATCCACAATTTTTGAGAAGAATTAAAAATACAGTCCTTTAAAGCTGTCCCCAAATCCAGCAGTCTATCCTCACCAGAAATAAGCCATAAATTTAATAAATAAAATAGTACCCAATCTTGTCACGTGGATGAGAAATTCTCACTGACCTTCCCCTTACTGCCAAGCCTATGAAAATAAATGGGCTTTGCCGTGTGTCTGAAAGATCAAGAAATCTCGGTTGTTTTGATCAAGCTGAAGGCCCCACATGGAGGATGCTCTCTATTCAGTAGTCAGCCAGTACAGATCATGGAGGCTAGTGTTGTGTGTGTCTGGCACATGTCATTTAACAAATAAACTACAAGGTTCTGTACCAGCTTCAAGGAGAAGCCCCATGCAGAATGCTTCGAGATAGTCTAATATCAGGGGACAAAAGCATGGATTATAATAGCTTCATCCACATCCAGAAAAAATCCCAATCTTCTGTCTACACAGAGAGAGAAAAATAATATCCTTGTTACTGCTGCTATCTGATCATCTAGCAGCATCTGGAGATCAAACCAGTTTCCCACATATATCACAAATGGCAGGTACTCATCATCTAGTTGACTTCCTCAACCTCCCGGTATCATTTTAGACTTATCCAGATCCATTCTTAACTATTTTTACTTCCTCTATGCTCAGTCTGTGTTCTAAACTGGGTAGAGAATTCAGTAGCATTGGCTGTGTTAGCAGAAATGAAGACAAGCTGCTGGGTTCATTAGCATACTGAAGACAGAGTGGCTGTATCTCCTCCCTATCCATCCTAACCATTGCATGCATCAAATGAGATAGTTGAGGTATAAAGTATGAGTAAACAGGGTGTTTGGCTGTTTGAGAGAGAGAAAGTAATTTGCTTCACCTACTACAGAAATCCAACTGCCTCTGTGGTGGAATGTAGCAGCAATTCAGCACTGCATAGCAACACTACTCAACAGGTTAAGATATGAAAATGAGAATGGTATCATAGCTATTTAAAAATGATGGCTGCCTTGTTCCATCATATAACTTTGTTGACTGGTAATTGACCTCCTTAAAGTTCCCAAGTGTGGATTTATGAATCCTAGGAAGGGCTAAACTTGCCTTCTTTCCATCTTGTTTAGTTTGGTCATTGAAATAACTACCTCTAAGGTTTTAAAATGCATAATGTGACAGCATGCATTTACTGTCTGATATGAGTATAAAAATACCCCTGGTGCACACACTGCTTTCATCCGCTCTGACATACAGTTTGGTGATGCATGGTCATTCCTACAGTACTGTACTGTCATACTCCAGAGGGTGTGTTATAGCTGTAGCCAATCAGTATTCAGAGGTGGCATCACTGGTTTGAAGTCGATACTTCTTGGTCTGGCTACTTCCATAAGGAGTATGTCACTTTTGCCTTTTCAAATTAATAGTTGCAGCAGCAATATCTTCGAGGTGGTAGGAATCTCTCTGCTCAGAATTGCCTGAGATATAAATACTTAAAAAGATCCTCCAACACTTTAAAGTAGATGCACAGCAATGTATCATGGCAGCCTTTTAAATATGTATGTGTGAGTGACTGATTGTGTCAGTTCCCTTCTTTCTAAGCAACCCCATAGTCAAGATTTTGGTGAGAGCATAAAATATGTGACACTTTTATCAGTATTTATGTAACTACATAGATCAGCAAAGACCCACAGGACTCAGAAAAGAATTTCCCATTTCCCTCTAGTCCCATAGACATCATTGCACAATTGGCTAAATGCTTTATGGGTTTTTTCACCTTCTTCTGAAGCATCAGGTATAGACCATTGCCATAGGCTACTGGACTTCCCAGACCAATAGTGTGATCTATGATGACAAATTTTCCTGTCGCTGAACCTTGTAAGTTATTTGCACATAAAAGGGGTTTCTTCATACCTATAATTGAATTACATAGATAAATCAGTGCTCAGCTAGCTTCATCTCTTGCTGTACACTCCTGCCTAAAAGAGATACTTCAGTTTTCTTTCTGAAGTTTTTATGTAGGATCTGTTCTCCAGAGTCTTAAAAAAAAGAAAAAAAATCACAGAACAAAATCTTACCTTATGCTGTATGGTATGGATTTTTTCTATGGATAGAGCTTAGGTTATAACATTCTGTAGCTGACTTTGCACCCCAAAGTAATTCTGGCTTATATTTAATAGCAGCAAGTAAGACACCTGGTTCCTTTAAGGCTGATTTATTGTTACCCTCATATATACATTTCACCTAAATGTGACCTCACCTAAGAATATAAATAGTTCCTGAGCTTTGTTTTAAGTGTATCCTAGTAGAAGTACAATCACTTGATGACCGTTCAGTGCAGAGGAAAGGAGTGCTGAGACAGGGGCTGTTATTTCCGCTTGGCTTTGACAGTAATCAGGCCAGGCAGATGTCTCTGACAGCTGCAGTTAATGGGCTGCCATACTGTGAGGGGACCAGACCTGTAAATTCTTTATGCTCTACAGCAAGTGTGCAGACCTTAGTGTACAGGAAAAAAATAAAACCTGTAGGCATTTAACTTTATTATTAAATTCTAGCTTTACTACTGAATCAACAAATTGTTGCAGTTTAAACTCCAAAGTCTACGTTTTCCACACGTCTGTTTTATTTTTCATTTGTTTGAAATAGCTATTTAAATTATTGATAGGAGCTTAAAACTGAGCTAATTCAGTTCAATTTATCCAATACACAAAACTATTTATAATTAACAGAGAAGCAAAGGTCACTTCAGTGCGTAATGGCTGCCAAGTCAAATGAATAACAATTAGGTAATTTTTTACGCTAAGCTAAAAATTATTCAAGGGCTACCTTCCGAATAGCCTTGAATGATTAGAGAGAGATTGAGGTGATAGGCTCTGGGTAAACAAATAAAAAATTCTGAGCTCTCAAAACTATATACCTATTTAGCTGGTTAGACAGGCCATGTTGGTTCTGAAAACAAGTGATCTTTTAAGATAAACCTGATTGTTAAATCATAGTGACAGTGAAAGCTGTTTTCAATACATGGCCATACATAATTGAAAAGGGCAAAGGGTGAGCTTTTACATGAAAGGATCGGGTTTGAGTAGTCACTTGCTTCATCTGTGGAGTCTCAAAGAATGATGTGCCTGTTGTGCAATCCCAAAAGCCATCGGTATGGCTTAGTTATCTCCTGGAGTAGCCTTATCCATTATGTAACTTCCTTTTTAAGGGAGTAGGAATTTGGTCCTAGCAACTCTCTGTAGACTCTCTTGCATACATACTGTATGAGGGAGCTAGACATAAAGAAATGGCCTGGTTCATTTATTGTCTGGGTAATGTGTTTCTGTTTGTACAGCTTATTTTTTCAGCATGAAGCAATGAACAGTAAAGGACAACATTAGGCGAAGTTACAATACCAAGTTACTGCACCAAAACTGAAACAGATATAGAAAGTAGCAACAATTGCATAATAGAGCAATAAAAAAGAAACCGCCTTTACCTTTACTTGCAGGACATAATATCAGTTCACAACACAATATAATTCGATTGCCACATCACTCCTTGTAAAACTAGAAGGAAGAGAAATTTAGGGGAGCATTAAAACTCCTTTCATTTTTCTAATGCCATTAGAGCGCTATTGGATATGGAGGACTTGCTCCGGCAAAAAGCTCTAGTGAGCTGTTAGGTTTTTAACAATTTTATAGGGTTTTTATTTTTTTTATCAGATCAAGTTTTTCAGTACAGTGACTTTGTCCCCTCTCTCTCTCTTCTTGTTTTTCACGTGTATCAATTTTATGAATAACATTCTCTGTAAAAATAAGTCTAGGCTGGTATGAAGGGCTGTATCCTGCTTACCTGTCTTCTCTTTTAAGAAGTCTTTTGAATTTTTGTGTCAGTTCCAGGTCCCATAGACAATAGGAATTAAATTACATTTTACAAGGAAGTGGCTTCCCACCGTAACTTGTGATGGACAAGATTTAGATTGAAACATCCTAGAGGAAAGCAGAAAAAGCTCCCTGGTCAGAAGTCAAACTGAACAAAAGCATTCAAACCACTGGCAAAAATCCTCACTCTGCAGGTTAATGAAAAAATGAAATATTTTTTGCTCGTCTCTAAAATTTTTGGCTAGAAACAAACACCAGAGGATGGATTGGAAGCAGAAAACCATTATCCAATAAGGGATTTCTTTTCTGCTGTCAAAATGGTGAAATTTTCCTTAGAAAAAGGCATTAAAAAAAAAAAGCTTTTATATTGCTTGTGGATGGTTGGAATTTGCCATTTTCAATGGGAAACGATGTTGCTTATTCATGGACTTGCCAAATTTTTGTCTTGGGTCAAATATATCAGAAATGTCAGTGTTAACATACACATGAGAATTAGATGGATGTGGGTAACTTTGCATAATTCTACCCAGGTGTTAAAAATGGAGCAGTAGAGCAGCTGAAAGAAGGCTTGCAAATTGAACACTGGCGAGAAATATGTTCCTATTCAATGCAATAAAACCTCTAACAATTTAAGACACTTCTATGGCTCTCTGAGTCAGAGACCAGTAGGAGGGTTGGGGCCTTGATCATGAGCATGTCCACCTGAACAGACCCCTTCTTTAGTGGAGATGCAGGCACAATGCGAGTGTATGCTCAGGGGAGCGCACTTAGTCACTGGGGGAAGAGAGGTGTGACTTTCTCTGCCCCAACATGTTCCCTTTGTGGCTTGGAGTCCTACAGTCAGCATTGATTGGCTTGCACACTAGCACACTTGGATCACTAGTAACCAATTTGTGGTTCTATTGGAGGAGGAAAGGTCTCCCTGGACTCTTTTCCTGGTCTCAGAGCCATGATGGTTAGCCCTGATGGTTCAAATTTGGGTTGGTTCTGACTCTTCTTTGCCTTTTCAGTATGCAGAATCAGGCTGAAATGTTAGTATCATAGGCTTTTTAATGACATTTTAAGACCTTTCACTTCTGATTTTAGTCACAATAGCCTGTTTTTTTTTGGCCATGTTTTGGCACATTCATTTCTGTGTAAGTGTAGCAATGATGAATTGTAAATGATCCTTTCAAACATCTTTAAAGTTCAGTTTAAGTGTAAATCTAAAAATGGATGAAAATTTGAGTTGTGGGAGTTTCTGAATTAGTTCTCCTAACCTAGTGAATGAGGACTGGTGAATTTGCCAGATGAATTATAGAGGCTACAGAAGGTGAGGATGCGAAAATGATAGGACAGACTGCTTTCTCACGTGTTTCCTGAGGCAAGATGCTACCAGCTGTGCCATGTTAACATGTTCTTCATTTTAAATATGAATAAAAATTACAAATTGCTGACTAGATGATGGCACATGCATGTACAACACCAAGACCTGTATTATTACTCTTACTTTATTTTATGTGTATCCTCCTACACATGGGTGTTTATATGTATTGTCCTATTTTTAAGATGTGGGCAGAGATTCAGATTTTCTGTTAAATTTGCACTCCCCAAATGAAAATGGGAAAGGGGACTCTTTTTGGCCTTAGCCATTGAATTCTATTTTATGTTCTTTTTGCCTGATATTGACGACTATTTCTGTGTGTGGTGTAGTAGATATCAGTATAAGTTAAATGCATATAATACCTTTGTATCCATTCTACTGATGGTTAAAACCTCAATTTCAGCTGAAATGATGCTTGCCTCTTCAATCCTTAACTTCTTAGCTTACAAAAATCATCATGACTGCATGTAGTTCTGAGTCCGGGATGATGAGAATTACAGCAACCCTTACAATGTGAGGCAGCATATCAGAGATATGCCTGAGTCCCTTTCCTTGGCTTGTGAATCAGAGGGAGGAATAGCAATGTATCCAGATTTATGATCACGTGCTTAGGTGGTGTAAATTGGCATCTCTCAGTTGACTTGCTGGCTTATACCAGCTGAAGATCTGGCCCATGGCATGCTGTTTGTGGAAACATTCCATCAATTGTCTATAGCAGGATGAAAACTGATTACAAACATAAGGCAAATTTTAGCTCATCTTAGAGACAGTATATTTAAATAAATATATGTATTATTTATATAGTGCCACAGGTGTGCCTGAAGCTTTACAGGCAAATAGATGGGCTCCCTGCAATGAGGAGATTGTAACCTAATTTATACCCTCAGTAAAATGAAACTTTTGCTAAAGGCCACCTCCAACAGGTGACACCTTGTCTTTAGCAACTAATCTAAAGTGTCCCCAAAGGTTCCAGTGCAGTTTTGTTTGACATTTAGTTAAAGATTCAGCTCTACCAGCTTACTGAGTTTTGCTTGTCTCTTGGGTTGCTGCTGAAGACATTTTAGCTACAAAGCGAATGGCAGTGGATAGAGCTGAAAATGTATATCCTCAGCACAGGAGCCAAATTCATCCCTAGTGCAATTCACTCCACTTCTCTGCAGTTACACTAGGGATGAATTTGGCCTTTCCTGTTGAAAGGTTGTGTATGAAGATCCCATGCTTGTCCCTGTGCTAACAACCTCCCATAGAGCCAAGAATTTGCTGTTAACTAGAAAGGGATACATTATTGACTCTTTGTCAGTGCTCTGCGTAAGGAGTAATGCATAGCTGGGCCACCCCAGGAAGAGCCCTAGGAAGATATCATTTCTTCTCAGTTCCCACTTTTGCTTCCATGGAGAAATAAATTATTCCATCCTTTAAAAGGTGGAGAATACACTCAACCCTTCTACCAGCTCAGCTCTGCTGGCTGGCATGTCTTTTCTGTCTCCCATCTGCCCACTTGCTATGGGGGAATGTCAGGCTCGCATCCCTGCTCTCTTCCCCGTGGACATGGGAGCTCTAATGCAGCCACAATCAGACCCAGAGTCATTCAGTGACTGGTATGTTCTCTAAATGACAGTAAGATGTTTATATAGGAACATGATTTGTTGAGTATTTAGGAGTTTTTAAGGTTACTCCATCAGCATGTTACATGAAAAACTTGTATAATGACCACATCATTGACTGGGAATGGGTGCAAGTATTGTATCTCTTTGGTACTCAGTGTAAAAGGGAATATTAGTGAAAAGCAAATGAAATAAAAAGTGAAAATGTTTCTTAATTGTGCAGTAATCACAACCCATGCCTTTGTCAAGCAACTGGAACAATACATTTCTCTTCAACGCTATTTTGTCTCTTGTGGCAAGGTAGAAAGCAGAGGTTAGAGCATAAATGACAAAATTATGAACATTTTCTAGATTTGTTTGAAAGGACTGGATGAGCACTGAATAGTTTGAAAGGACTGACGCTGCCTGCACAGAATAGTTCATGAAAAGAACGACGTGCTAGCAGTTTTGGGCACTGTGATTAATGATAACAATTAAGCTATATGAGAAACCAGTATAAGGCAAATAATTGTAAAATACAATAACAAACTGAATATTAAACTGTCAAGAATTGCAGATTTTGAATACTCTTTCTATAGGTAATGACTTAAAATTATGCATAGCATAAAGCACAATGTCCAGTCATGGTTGGACAAACAGTTTCCAGCAATACCCAAAGACTGCCTTTTTTGTTTATCTGACCAGGAGACTAGCCATTTCTTTCCAGTTCATATATCGCTGCTGTTATCCACGTCTTTGTCACCTCAAGGCTAGACTACTGCAATGTGTTCCACATCTTAAATACATTTGGAAATTGAAGTTAGTGAGGAATGTGGCAGCTTATCTTTAAAGTGATGTACGTATGTATTTATTTGCATTACAGTAGCCTCAGCCATGGACCAGGGCCCCACTGAACTAGACGTTGTAAAAACACGGAACAAAAAGATGGTTCAAAGACCCTGCTGCAAAGAGCTAACAATCAAAGCAAATCTCATCACAAACAAATTACTAGTATGCTAGCAAGGGCTTTTAAGAAATCTATTTGTTCAGGTGTAGTACTGTGTGACTGGAGAATAGCGAACGTTGCACCTCTATTTCAGAAAGGGGGGAAAATGATCTTGTGAATTACAGGCTTATTAGTCTGACCTCAGTAGTATTCAAAGCTTTAGAACAAACCATGAAGGAAAGAAAAAATTGAATTCTTGAAGGTAAAAGGAAAAGGAGATTAATGCAACATGAATTACCAAAGGTAGATTGTGCCAGACAGACCTGATTTACCTTCTCAAAGAAGAAAATTCATTTGTTAGGCAAGGGAAATACAGTAGATCTAATAAACTTGAGCTTCAGTAAAGCATTTTACACAATACCACATGGGAAGCTATTAGTTAAATTAGAGAAGATTCAGATTAGTGAAAGAATTGTACGGTGGGTAAGGAACTGGCTAAAGAGAAGGAACTGGTTGTGCTGAATGGTGATCTATCGGACTGGGGGGAGTTCACTAGCGGGGTTTCTCAAGGATCAGTATTGGGATCAATCTTATTTGATATTTTTATTAATGCTCTTGGGCAAAGAGTAGGAATGTACCTTCATTACTGATTATGCTCTCTCCCACGCTGCAAGAGATCATGCTAGATGTGACAGAGTTGTGTTTGATCCTTGTTCATGTAGACTCTAATACTGCCCCCATCTCATCCTGCTTGTGAGTCACTTGAAGTGGAATAAATGTTGCAAGCAAATGAAGAAATAAAGGATTACATAACTGTTTGCTAATTGTTGTTCTAGCCTCCCTCCTCTCTATATCAGTTGGAAAATTTGGGTTTCTGATGTGAAGGAACTGAGGTGGGGTCAGGGTGGTTCTGCCCGTTATGCCCTTGGATGGCAGTACAGGTATGCAGAGGGCACATGCACTGCCCAAACAGATACTGCTATGGGAAAAATATCTGGTTTTGATGGACTGGCGTGTAGACACTTGAAGTGGAACGGACATGCGCAATGCATCTCAAAGAACAGCAGCTACCGCCCAGGTATGTAACCGTTTTTTAAAATCAAAGGTGGCTCCCGTTGGTGACTTTTTTCAGTTTCTAAAACACTAGTCCTATCTGACCTTCTCAGATCAGTCTACATGGAGACATTTTTCTTATAAATATGTACCCACAGCTTGGCTTTGCTGTGATACTATGGCTTCTGTCTAGGCTGGTGAAAAAGGGCCTGAGCTAATAAATTAATATTCTCAGTTGCACTCATAAATGATGCAGAGGTACTAACAGTTTTTGCAGCTGCTGCTGCTATTTCTAGTCGGTATGCTAAAACGCACTCCTAGATGTTGCTGGAATAGGTACTCTCCCCACCCTCCCATCTAATTCTTTGGAGTGACTGTGGAGTGGCTATTACTGACCACACTAGTTTGTTTTACACTCTTATGTTTAAAAAAAAATGGCTCTTTTGTTACATGATGTGTACTTAGCTTCTGGCAGCTTGGGTGGTGGAGGTAAAAGGTGATGCTATAGCCTGCAGCTCTTTGTTATGAGAACACTTTATATCTGTATTTGCATGTGGGAGATCGTAAGCTGGTGCCACCTTGGCAACACTTCTGTTTAGAAGGCGGGCTCTCTGACATTGATGGTAGAGAGTGACAGGATGTGGAGGTCCAGATCAAGAAATGGCACACAGTACGTTAGTGTGCTGCAGATGCAAGGGAACCTGGGCTGATAAGTGATAAGAAATATGGCAGACAGGCAGATTTATCGGGAAAAGATCTTTATGCTGAGTGCTCAGTGTTACGTGGCAAACGGGCTGTACTCTAGTTTGTGTTCTTGAGCTCCGGGTGCCTTACCAAAATCGATTTGTATCAAAAGCCTTTGTAAGATTTTTCTTAATTAGGTTTTAATTTAAAAAAATCCACATCCAAGGAAACTTGGACTTTTGGTGTTTGGAGTATGGTTCAAAACTTTGTGACAGTCTTAAAGGAGAGCTCTTTGGGTGAAGGATATTTCCTCCTATTGGATCAGCTTGGGTCATGCTGCCATCTAATATGCAACTCCCTTTAGTTTTCTTGATGCCGACACTGCATCTGACAAACCGTAATACTGCCTTGAAGTTGTGGCACTGGTTCTGACATTCTGACCAGTTCAAATTGCTAGACAATAGAGACCAAGCTAACAATAGAAGTCAGATTAAAGAGAAGTGTAACATCTGCCTTGCCTCACTTGTATTTACCAGTGCATTGATTAGCCCATACTGTCTTACCTTTCTGATCTTAGAAAGCTGTAATTCTGCTGACCCAAAAGCCTCTATTTAGGTCTGGATACTTTTACTAAAAAACATTTTTAAGAGCTAAATCATGGCTTTGCCATATGGCTTTGTGCTGCCCTGGAAGTAGATCAAGTCACAATCTGTTTCCTTGTTCCTCCTGCTCCAGGGGTGTGAGCGCGGGGGAAATAATCTGTACAAGCCTTACATTTGGTACAGTTACTTCATCAGCTCACTGACGCAGCAACACTGACTGTAGTGTAGGTGGGAGGAGCCAAGATTTTGCATACTTCACACGCTTTTCAACCCACTCCCCACCTATTTTTATGGGAGGGGGAGTAATAGCTCTGCTTCTCCCTTCCTTCCCCCCTCACCTTGTTGCTACCTTCAATGTGGGAATATTAGAGAGGCCTAAATGATTAACCTGTAGTGCTTATTGCTGTGAGATGTAATAGAAGCACATAGTTGAGTAAGAGTAAAGTGCTTAGGGTTCTGAAGCACTACTTGTGCTTCGAGTTTGGCATATTTTAAATACCTTGCTGACCTGGTACCTATATGCTAAGTGCCACAGCACCATCCCATGCTATGATGCTATACCTAGCTTAAGCCAATGTTCACTGAGGGCAGGGTTTTCAATGCCTGCACTCGGACACAAGTTTAAAAACTTTGACCTAAGTCAAAAACAGTAAATTCACCCACAAAATTGAAGAGAAGTGCCAGCAGTGCCATGCCCCTCCAGCTCAATCTGATGGCTATTATATCACCTTTAGAAGTAGGATCCAAAGAAAGGGGTAGGTTCTCTTCTTTTTTTTTTTTTTTTCCTGTTTCTTGCTCTATTTTTCCTGTTTTCCAGACGAATATTCAATGGCATTGCCTGGCTGTTAATGAGATCTAGCCCACAAATCAAAACTCATTGTCACATTAAAATGATCAAAGTGCATTATGATATAATGAAATTAAATACTTGTCTATTGCTTTGACAAAAGATAAGCGGCGCAGAGAAATGTGCTATAAAATCCACTGTGAGATATAGCCAGAAACTGCTGTCAGCACTATATCACAGTGCCCTCTCTGTGGACTCAAATTTCAAAACAACTTCCTGGAAAAAAAAATGCGAAGCTTGTAATAGGAGGGTAGGTTAAGGATTTATTTTGTTTGTTTGGCTTTTGGATTACTAAAGCCGATTTAATAAAATAAGTCCTGTTCCCAGTCAATAGAAGGGGGTGCTTTGAAAGCTAAAAATCAGGCTAACGGTATCCAGTAAATCCCTTAGAACATGAGTTAGTTTTCATGCCCCTGTCACTCTCTTTGCAAGGTGTGTAGGGGTCCTTCGTGTTACTCTAGCTAGTCTACTGTTCAAATTACCATATATAAAACAAAACTTAATACTGCCTCCCACCCCTGCAAACTGAATTCATCTGATGTAACTCTGAAAGTCCCCTGCTTTTCTCACCTTACAAATGCTGAGTTATACTTGGGGCTAGATATTCAAAGGTATTTAGGCATCTTCATATGCAGATGGGTACCTGGCTGGATTTCAAAAGCATCTAACCTGCTTAGGTTCATAACTCCTACTGATTTTAATGGAAGACAGGCACTGAAGCAGATTAGGTGCTTTTGAAAATCCCACCACATACTTATCTGCATATTTATGTGCCTTAATATCTTCGAAAATCTAGCCCTTCATGCCTCAAAATTCATTATCAAACTGCATTGCCTGTATCAGTAAATAGCTGCTCTTGCTGAGAGCTACTGGAACAGCTATAAAGATGCCATATTGACAGTTCCAAAAATTCTTTTTGAAACTAGCATAAATCTTTATCTGATACATAATTGTTTATCTATGTAAGGGAATATAATTAATAGCTGATTTTTTGTGTGTGACCAAAAAGATCTATTTTTTCCTGAAAATTCCCTGAGATAGGTATCATGCTTAAATTCCTTAAATGATTAGGATCACTAGCCTGATAAATCTTGAGGGTAAATTTTCAGTGCTTGAAAAAAAGTCTGGATTAAAGTCACTGTTCTTATTGGAGCTAGTCAAATAAACAAAAAACAGATTCATATATTATAAGTGCATGACTTTGCTTTGTCACTATTCCCAGGATAATATGATTCAGACACCTGCCGGGAAGCCAGGAAAATATTCATGAATCTTGATTGTTTCATGAATTTCAGTGCCATAATCAGCCAAAGGCGATGTCATTCCTTGGTGATTAGACAAGTAAAACGCACCATTTTTTTTGCTCCATATAAAATGACAAAGATTTTAATTGCATGCTTGAAAGGTCCAGGCTTGTTTTTAAGTGAATAAGTGAATCTATTAATGCAATTGTCTTTGAATATAAACACTCTTGATAACGAGTCAAAATCATTGCTTTTGTTTACTAAGGACTGCTACCTCCATGTTGTTGAGATTGTTGACCAGAGGCTGAAAACACTATTTAAATTGGGGTCTTAAAAGGTTAAGTGAACAATTAATGTGAAGTGCCACTGAGCCTCTTAAATTGAAATGGTTTTGAGATTGTAAGAAGAGGCATACCTTAACCTTAATGATTCCATCAGTTATTGGAGACAGAATGCAGGGAATGGACCTTCGATGATGCCTTATTTATGCAGAATTTAAGGGACAGATCTGCTTTGGAAATCAAGGATGTTTTCCCTCCCCTTGGAATGAAGGAATATCTTTTCTCTTACTAGGATTAGTCTGGAATCTTTGGGGGAAAGAGATCCTTGATGCCCAAAATACCAACAATGAAAAACACTGTGCCAAATACATTATTGTAGATCTTATTTCAGATATCATATTTTGAAGCTGAATGGCTGCAATGTTCTGAATCTTTCTTTAGCATCAGAAACTTTGTAATAGCAAAGCGGATACAGTAAATGGAATTGGATGCCATCTGTATCAAGAGAAAAAGACTATGGCCTAGACAACATTCTAAAAGCTTTGCTGGTATATCTAACAAAAAAGATTTGTTGAAAAATTCCTGACCGGTTCTGTGCAGCAGTATTCTCATTAATGCAGGATTTATATATGCGTGTTCTCACTTTTGATGCTTATATGCACTGTACAAGCCTGAAGTTGCATCCTTTCACATTCTGATCCCTCAGAACTGAGGAAAATAAAATGAAATGATTGAAATACAGAATTGTGGAAAAGATTTGTTCCTGCCCTTTTCCTCCCTAAAATGATGTAAAATATTGCCATAATGAGACATGTTCAAAGTTAAGTAGGGTATTAAATATGAATGGAACATTAAGGACATGATTCTGCAAGCCCCTACATCAGTGTATGGTGTTACACTGGTATAAAACCAATGTAACAGAATGCAGAATGAGACCCCAAATATCTAATGATTTCTAAATCTCTAAGTCCAATAGACTAAATACATGCTGGAATAAGAAAGTACCACTTTGTTTAAGTCAATGTAGTTACTGGTTTATGCCAGCTGTACATTTACCCTTATGCTTCTCATGTGGTTGGTAAATAAACTACACAAAAACTGCAGTTGGCAGAGCTTTCAGTACCTCAAACATAGCTATAATGATATACAAACAGCAGCAACTTCTATAAACATCATGAAACTAGGAATTTACCCCGATGTTTCTCATGGGATCTAATTTAAAACAGTGTTCTTGGTGAAACTCAGGTCAAGAATGAAGTGGAAAAAATTTGAGCGAAATGCAGTTTGACAGCACAGCTGTAATATCACAGAGTATGCTCAGTTTAACTACGAGGGACTTTATGAACGAGGACTTTGGGGAAGAATGTGCTTCAAATGGCAACTAACTGGAAATACATAGTAAAGCATTTTTTTGTGTAATTTCCCATGGTGTTATCAATACTGATTGTTCACTGTCGTGGTAGCCACAAAAGCCAGGAGGAATGCCACTTCCTCAAAAGAGCACACACGCATTGCAAGAGCAACTTTGCAATATGCCTGTACTCTGGCAGTGAAGAGTTTTAGGCAGGACTCTTTCTGCAAACTATTTTCTTTCTATGGAAATAACTGGTAGGTGTGTGTGTGTGTGTGTGTGTGTGTGTGTGTGTGTGTGTGTGTGTGTGTGTGTGTGTGTGTGTGTGTTTTAAACCACCACCCTTGGCTTAATCAGGACAAATGAATATACATTGCATTATAGGAGACATGATCCTCATGCTTATGTGCAGTATATTATTTAGCCACTAGAGGGAAAATGTTCAATATGCCAAGTCCCATTTTCAAAAGTGACTTGGCCCTTGTCTTCACTAGAAAAAAAGGTGCATTCTCAGGGTCGGATTAACACCTTTTGAGGCTCTAAGCATTGAAAAGATTATGGTGCCCCCCATATGTAATTCAAAATAAAAAAAAATACTATACAGTAAAATAAAATTTGATTTTTCGAAATGACACAAAACTTACATGTATGCTGAAATTAAAATAGCTTCTTTCTATATTTTTCTGATTGCAAAATTCTGGATAAGTTCATTGAAGCTGACTCGACGAAGCATGTCCACTTCCATAAACAATAGGGAAAGTGAATCAAGTCTGTCCTGACACATTGTTCTCTGAGGGTTTTTTTTTATTTTCAGCTGAGAAAGAGCATTTTGCGGAGCAGTTAGTAATCATCAATGTTAGAAAAATATGTAGTGCAATCTCTGCATTTGGAAATACAGATTGTATTCCATCTTTCAATATTGTGTCATGAAGATCAATGTGACTGAATTTCATTTTTCCTGTTTCATTAAACTTTGTGCGCATCTAACAGAGGAACTGCCGTACTTCACAGAGATTCATGTTCAAGTCAACAAGGTATGAGTCAACTAGCTTTTGAGAACCTTGTGAATATTGTTTGTCAGATAAGTCCATATCATTTAGAAAAGAAAATCTACTTGATACTTCTCTGTACACTTCACCTCTCCTCTTCATGAGAGCTTCAAGTGTATCAATTATAGTGTAGTAAGTAGATACGTGAAATTTGTCTCTAGGATTCAATGCTGTTTCTGTTGCACTGCTATCATTTGCTTGTTTTTTCCTGATTTGCTTGCGGGACTGGGCTTCTTTGTAGTTAGTATCAGGCAAGATATCTTTTGATATGTCTTCAAATCTTTCAAAATCATTCCTCAAAGTGTGTAAGTAGTCTGCTAATGATTAACAGAGGTATGCACATGTTTTCAAATCCAATTCTTTTTCTTGGAGAGCTTGACTTGTGTGGTAAAAGTGTTGTAAAATTTCATTCCACATGGTCAACATGAATACAAACTCTAGTTCTTGCATTGTGTTTGCAATATTTTCTGCCTCTCGTCTAGTTTCTCCCTTTTGGAATTGGTCTTCAGCTATAATTTCTAATGCGTCTACAATCTTTGAGTAGGACTCCAGAATTGCACTTGTTGCCACTGCATGTGCCTCCCTGCGAATATTAGAAAGAGATTTCAATACACAATCATTGCCCATGCTGCTTCTGCTTTACTTGATGACGCCCTGACATGTTGGCAGCGTTGTCAGAAGATTGACTGCTGCACTTTGAGAAATCTGTTTTGCAAACTTGGCACAGATAATGCAGTAATTGATTTGTCATTTCTTCATCAGTGTGACTTTTCAAATTGAGGAATTTTATAAATCGTTCAACTGGGTTTTCCATCTGTGGGAGACACATATCTTAGTACAATACTCAGTTGATCAATATGTGAAAGATCAGGTGGAAAGTTGACAGATAAACTGAAATACCCAGCAGTACTTATTTCATCCACACTAGCTGAACGAACTTTGTCACTCATTAGACCAATGAATCATAGAATACCAGGGTTGGAAGGGACCTCAGGAGGTCATCTATTCTAACCCCCTGTTCAAAGCAAGACCAATCCCCAGACAGATTTTTGCCCCAGATCCCTAAATAGCCCCCTCAAGAATTGACCTCACAACCCTGGGTTTAGCAGGCCAATGCTCAAACCACTGAGTTCATCACATATTGTCTTGGATAAGTATGATGGGTTACCTTTGTCAGCATTCCCATATTTTGAGATATGGCCTGCTAAAAATGGGTCAAACTGAACCACAAGCTCCAACAATCCCAAGAAATTTCCATTCTGCAATGATCCAAATGTGTCATTTGATCCCTGGAAAGGCAGACCATGTTCAGCTAATGTTTGAATAACAGCTATAACATGCTGCAAGACATGTTGCCAATATTCACGCTCCCCTTTAATTTGTTCTTCCAATTTTTATGTCAATCCAAATCCCTGTCTTTGATTTAAATATGTCAACATTGAATCTCTGTGAGTAGTGCTATTTTCATGTTGTTCAATTAAAACAGTAGTCTGCCAGTCACTAAATCTATCTGCAGCAAACTGGGATGTTGAAGGTTTATATGCATAAAGTTTGCAAACAAAACAGTGCACAGACCCTTTTGTGTAGTGGAGTGTAAGGAAGTCTAACAAAGTTCTGACTTTTCCCATGATGACTACTTCAATGCTTTTTTGAAATATCAAATTAAAAAAAAATCTTTTTTTTGGTTCGCCCTGCTTTGCTGGTTCCCTAAGCACATGCTTAGTCTGCCTATTGGGTAATCCAGCCCTGTGCACTCTTAACTCATTCGCGCTAACACATGATTACCAATGTGAGACAAAATCCTATTGAACACAAGGTAGTTTGTAGTTTCAGTGTGTTAGCAGGTGGAAGTAAGCTCTCCATAGTCTTTACCTTGACTTGCAAATTCATGTGAAAACTATGAACTGCCTTGTCTTCATTAGGATTTTACCTTGTGTTAGTTACCACGTTAGCTAATCTGAGTGAAGGATATGTAGTGAAGATGCTCTGTTGGGCTCTTAGATGAATATCGCACTGACTTTCAGTGGGATGTAGGCTCTTAAGGTCCTAAATCCTTTTTGAAAAAGTGACTTCATTTCACTTAAGCAAATGTGCCCTTCATGTCTCTGTGTGCTGTCTGACATTTCAGTCAGGGTCTGGTTCCTGGTTTAAAAAATGAGACACACAGAACTGGACTAGGAGCTGTAGGGCAGCTTGTTTGCTTGCATCTGTAGCTGTAGTTCTTTTGTTTAATAAATGCCTCATATTTAAGAACCCCTTGTGATTTTTTGTGTCATTAGTTATGTGTCTCCTTACTCCCCATCTGTTCTCCTTCTTCACTGAGATCCAGACTATAGATCAGATTTGCGGTCCCAGTAACAACATACCTCTCCTAAGTAGTTATGGGGGGAAAAACCCACAACAAAAAATCCTAGAGGGAAAACTTGAAATGAACTGGAAATAGATCATGAGCCTTCTGGAACTTCTATTTTCAGGCTAGACCTATCTCATACTACTTTTAGTTCTGCCTCAGGTAGAGGGGAGATAGGGATTATGAAAAAAATAAAAACAGCATACATTAATAGCGCTAGTCTTTTTCAGAAGTTCATATATACTATCAACATTTTTGGTCAAGGTTTGGATTTTAGCCAAACTAGTTGACCTGTTTGCTATTCACAGAAGGCCAATTTCTGCACTTATGTAGAAGTCAGAGTTACAGGGCACTTACACGGGGCAAAAAATTGGGCCAATGTATTTGTGAGAAACACATTAGTTAAGGGAGAAAAAGTTTAAAAAGAAAGAGGAGGGTGATGGGGGGCAAGAAAAAGTGTACTTTCTAGTTTTAGTCTATTCCTGACATCAGAGAAGCAGAGAATCACTCTAAAGTGCTCAATTCCCTTTAATTTGTTTTAAACCTTTGGCAGAGGTTCTGTAAGTGAAGGGTAGGGGGTTCCCAGAGAGAAAAGTCTTTTTACAATAAAAGCAGGAGCCAACAGATACAGCTTTTGTGTGGCTTTTGGTGATATAATGGGATATTTAACTGCCTTTGTATTCTGACTTTTTTTTTTTTTTTTTTTTTTTTGCAAGGGGTGGTTGGAACATTATCACTATATAATGTCCCATGGGGTTGTCTGAATTAAAGGTTTTTCTGGCTTAAAAGGTATAGGACTTTGAGAGAATAGATGGTGAGACCACTTGTATTCAGGGGTTTTCATGTTTGAAGCATAGTTTTTGTTTTAATAAGCCAAGCTCCCTCAGGACTTCTTAGAATACTATTTTTAATGTGTGGTAGGTTTTCAAGGTCCAAACGTTATCTGTTTAAGATGAACTTCTTTTGTTCCATTTAGGAGGAGGGAAATAGGTGTAACAGATGTAACTTACCTCAAAGGGAGGTAAAATGGTTACAAAATTTAATCTTTGCAAGTTTTAATATAGCATTGTTAAAAGCAGGGAGGAGAAATGGCTTAAGAATCTCACTGTCTCTGGAGAAATACTCTTACACTGGGGTGAGTCTCTATTTATTGGTTGAACCAGTCTTCAGGCCAGATAATACCCTTGGTGCAGTGCAAAGCAACTGCATCACACAACAAGAGAATCTGCTCCAGAAAATTTTAAAGTATATTAAATGTTCTAGAAACAGACCATTGTTTCTTCAGTAAATGGAGGGTCATAGCAGTTATTAAAAAATCAGATGAATTTATGAGATCATCCAATCATTATGAAATTAACTTGTGTCAAGCCATTCCACTGCAATAGTCATGGAAACAAAACATTATCACACTAAAAAGAAAATGTCAGATCAAGGAAGGGGTGTAAAAGGGAAACTTTGCTACTTTTTTAACCCAAACTGTACTTTGTTACTATGGAAAATAGCAAGAATTACCACTAGGCTTGTAGTATTTCTTAATATTCTTGTACCCAGCTGTTGTTTCTGAAATCAGTCTGCCTTTGAGAAAGCACAGCTTTGCTTGCTTTCTTATAATCTTACAACTTCACAATGGAAAATCGCAGACTGTTATGTATGACCCAAATCTTCAGTTGCTGACATGGGACAACAGGAGTTAGTTTTCTTCTTTTAAGAAAGTATCTTAAACTGGAACAGAGAATAGGGATTTTCTCTCTCAAAAAAAGAGCAAGTTATTGGCCAAATACCTTTCGCCTCTGCTTTGCAGTCCTTTGCCTTCAATTTAAAAAAAGGACACATAATTTGGCATGCACATTTTAGACACAGGTAATTTGATCTACATTTGGGCACAGGGATCTAAATCAAGGGATTCATAATATCCCCACTAATAATCTATATCCTGGAGACAACCCATCCTTAGAGTTGCCAGTGTGCCCTTCCCCTTGACCTCCCTTATATTTAGTAAGTGTTATGGCTCATTGTATTTTAGGTGCATATTTCTCTTGAAGAATCTGTGCTATAAGCATAAAAGCAATGCTTTCAAGAAAGACCTTTTTGGCAGCCTGACAAAAATCTGCACACACCAGCAGCGCCTTTAAAGTCATAACTTCTCCACTGCAATTGTGATACAGTGATATGTTTTCAGAATTTGAAAATGTGCTTGTATGTCCTGGAGTTTGGCTGCTAAAAGAACACAAGAGAGATTTCGCTTCTTCAGAAAGGTTAAATCCAAAGGCGGTCTCCCCAGGGAAAGAGATTTGTTAACATGAATACACCTCTACCCTGATATAACGCTGTCCTCGGGAGCCAAAAAATCTTACCACGTTATAGGTGAAACCACGTTATATCAAACTTGCTTTGATCCGCCAGAGTGTGCAGCCCAACCCCCACCGGAGCACTGCTTTACTGCATTGTATCCGGATTTGTGTTATATCGGGTCACGTTATATCAGGGTAGAGGTATATTATGGATACTAATACACAGTGCTTAATGGTACAGAGCAGTTTGTGCAAACATTTAGTATTAATTCTTTTGACATTCTTGTGTTATCCCCATGTTGCAGGTGGGTAAAACTGGGACACAGAGCCCCTGTCTACACAAGAGAGAGTCAGAGTTGTGTTTGAAAGCAGTTTGAATATACTGTTCGAGCAAGGCTCCTTCCTGCAGTTTTTGACGGTTTGGTTGCCAGTGCACCGAGGGCCAAGTCATGTTCAAAACAGTCTTCAAAAGAGATGTTCAAACCTGTAGCTAGAACCTAATCTTGATCGCACTTTTGGAAAACTGTTTAGCTCTTTCTGTACCAGCCAAACAACATTTACATTTGATTTAGAGCAGACCCATGTTGCAACTCCTTACAGCATAGAGAGGACCAGAAAGTTTAAATTACTAGCAAAAGGGCCACACAGAGAGTTGGGATTCGAACCGAGGAGCCTTTTGGCTCCAAATCCCCAGTTTTCAGTGAAGAAAACCGAAAGAGAAGAATAAGGTCGAAGAAAAGCATTGGTGTCAGTGTAGTAACACCAGCAGAGAGTTTTGCCAAATGGGTCTAAATAAATAAAGTGTATAACTGTGTGGGTAACAGTTACAGGAGCAGGCCTGTGGTATATTTTTTTGTGCTTGGTCAAGTTTACTGATGACTGGAGTTGACCCAGAGTTATCAGCTAACATTCATTGTTATAAAACGTTAGCAATTATTTTAGGTTGCATCATCAGAAAATTATAGCATTTGAAATGAATGACAGTCAATTATGATACAATGTTTTGCCTAGAGTGCAGCTCTGAGTATATACAGGATATTTCACCTCATGTGATATTCCATCATTTTAATGCAAAACTGGATTAGTGTTGAGCAAATCCTTTGTATTGCTGTAATTAAAAATTAAATTAAAAAGTTATCAACTAATTAGGTTTACTTGCATCAGTTACTTCCATCCTGATCTACTCCCCAGCCCTGCTGTGATTTGTCCTGAGATGCTTTTAAGAACAAAATGCTCAACTGGGCCAAAATCTATGGTGATTTTCATGATATGGCCAAGCAAGGCCAAATTTATCCCTGGAATAATCAGAATTATTCATTACCCCAAGGATGAATTTGGCACATAGGGTAATAGGCCTACTAGGCATGCAGTAATTCTCCAAAAAGGGCCACACTTTTGATGTTTAATGTACTCACCCTGTACATCCCACATCATACATCATATGAAAGCTTATTTTATGTACATTTGGATGGTGTATGATATGGAGCTGTCAAGTGAGCCTGTAGGTGAGGTTAAACAATGGTACCCAAGATGAGTGTCATCTTTTGCACAGTTCCAGAAAGAATGCAACATGACAAGGACTACCAATTTTACTGTTTACATTACTTTCAACACCTTAATGTGGTTATTGGTCAAAGCTACCAAAGGACGATGTATTAAAAGTAACCAGAGCAAACATGTCCTTCAGTAATTGGTCCTGTTGCAATGTTTGCTGGAGATAAACACACAGGAAAGACAAGAAACTTCATGAAACAGAAGCATCTGAGAGAGCAACCAGTCTAAGGGAGGCAGCACTTCAAAGCGGAGATGATTATATGTTGCGCAAAATATCTGTGGAAGACTTGATTGCTCAGAAAAGCAGTTTATCACTCAACTTGCCTTTCTTCCTACTTGAGTAAAACAGATCTTAGAACAAAACCATCTAGTTACACTGCAACAATGCAGTCACCTTGTGACATTGCCTTTTGTTAGCTGATTGACGGAATAGACAATGATCTTATGTACAGCAAAAAGGCTCTTTTCCTGTCCAAGCTGCTACAAAGATGTAGAAACCGTAAACTATTCCAGTAGCAAATTACAGGCAAGATTAGAAAAACTATCGTTCTGCATTTCATTCCATGCACAGCATGGATAAGGTATGACTACCATTGTTCTGTGCAACACAATAACATTAGCTGATTTTGTCCAAGTTGCTAGTAAGCTGAAGCAGGAATTGAAGTCATCCAAATGTTTTGTGGATGATCTTCTGTGAGCCTGATGAACAGCTGTCAAATGAACAAGTGGTTTTGTATAATATTGCTTCAATCCTTCAGTCTGAAGTAGACAAAGTGAAAACCTCAGAATCTTAGAAAATGTTTCAATGACAGCTGTCCTTAGTCATTCAAAGAATCTTGGCTATGTGTCTTCTCCATGCTGATAGAACAATTAGAAGAACAAAGAAAGCTGAATTAGGGCATCAGGTGGAAGCTTAAACTGAAAAAATCCATGAGTTCAGAGCATGCAGCAAAGACATCACAGTTTACATGAGATGTCATTGCTGTCATACAAATGATGGCTGGAGACAAATTCCACACATTCAGTGAATTGGCTGTTGAGTACTTGAGATGGGTTCTAAAAGCATTTGACAAAGCTAATTCTATAATCAAATTGTTTGACAGATATGACAACAGTAACTGTGAAAACTTCAGAAAGTGCTGGACATGATCTAAGGTTGGATACAAGAAATACCAGATGATTGGTGATGCCCTATACTTCCATGGAAAATGTTTCTAAATGTGACTTCCAGCAAACACTCACTTGTAAAATTCCTCTGTTCATATATAGTTCAGAATGCACCTGAGTGTGTAGGTTCATCCCCAACATAAATACTCCTTCTTGCTGGAGGCTTTTCCAATGGTGAAGTGGCGAAGTTCATCACCAGTAGAGGTGTTGAAAAAGCTCAAGACTTGTACAGTACTCAAGGAGAAGCGGACACGAGGATACGTCTTCATGCTGTATGTGCTAATGTGGCTTTTGGGTTTCTTGGTGTCAAAGGAATCATAGTAATTAAGTCAGCTGATGCAGATGTTTTGGTCTTTCCCTGTTTACTACTGTCTAAAAAAGAGTATACAGATAACATGTGGATTGAAACAGGCACCACTACCCGCAAAACTGCAGTGTGTCACTTCATATCTGCGCATGCAATTTGTAACTAACTCACTCCTGACTTCTGCAATATACTTCCTGCTTTACATACATTAACAGGATATGACTATCTGTCATCCCTATTTGGTATTGAGAAAAAAAATTGTTTATTGTTGTCAAAACAAAGGGAGTTTACTGATTCAGTGATCTTGACAAATTGGGGGAGAGTTATGGACAAACTGCAATTTCTGAAGCCAGGAAATTAGTAGCAGTAGTGTATGACTAGAGTGAGAGAGAAAAGAAAAGACCCACAGAAACCTAAATTGTTTGCACCTCAATCTAGCCATCAAAAAAGAGCAAGTTACTGGCCAAATACCTATTATATGAGGACAGTTTTGAAGAGCATGCCAAAAGAGCATCTTGGCAAACAAAGATTTGGATCTCTTCACGCACACAGATATTGGATCACCATTGCAACATGTTTGGAAAAATGTGAATGATGAACTACTAGTATTCTTCAAAGACCAAATGGATCTGAGGCAAGATCTTATTTGTGACTGTACCAGTAGGGGTTGCTACACAAAAACTTTGTCTATAGTCAGAACAACCTACCCTGCACAGAACTGTGCACCTGCCAAAGCAATGAAGACTATGATAACCCATACATTTGCAACAGAGATCATACTGATGAACAAGATGATAAGAATGATGTTGACTAGAAATGTCATTACCACCACTATATTTCAATGATACCTGTACAAATACATTATTAGATTTTGTTTTCCCCTTTAGATTGTTGTTGTGGTGTTTTGAAGTCACACAGAAATTCAACTTTATGTCTAGAAATAATACCGTCAGTAAACTAACAGAAATGAATGCAACTATTTCAAAGTGGTCATTTTAATCTGATGATGGTGTCATGGTTTATCCCTGTTTCTATGGTAATGGAACACCAGGTCAGTTTCACATTATACCTCTACTTAAAATATACATAATAAGCTTTCAAATTATGTATTTTGTGTGTGTGTAGAGAGAAGGTACATTAAATTGACCAAATTGCTGGTGTCTGCTGCTCACCTATGTGCACCACTTAAATCCTGCTTAAGCTGTTGATTAAGGATTAAGCTATTGATTTGTAGATTATATTTTTAATTTACAAACCAATATCTTATTCCTTAATCAGCGGCTTAAGCGGGACTTAAGTGGGGCATCGGCCTTGTATTAGACCTCTTCACAGAGGTAAATTTCACCCCTAGTAAAATGAAATCACTGGACTCTTCTACCTTAATAAACTGCAGTTTGAAATCTGGTGTCTGGTAGTGAAAAGCTTGTGCACTAACCCACTGAGTGACCTCACCACTCTCACCCAAAAGTTACTTATACATTAATTTAACTTAATTACCAAATGACCTAGCATTAAAATACAATGCTCTTTTCTGGCCAAAGAATTCCACTGGCAGTTCTCAAAGTACCAAAATATTTTTTATCTACAAATCAATACCAAAGCTCCCCAACACTTGTACTATCAGACAATCAAAGCTGTGATAGCACCGTAATCAGTTATAGCCACATAGTGCGCAATACAGACTACTAATGACATGAGTGTTATCTGAGATTTGCAGGACCTAGTGAATTGAATAGAAGAGTAGTGACAATCAATAGCTTTCTATCATTATAGCAGCACTGTTCAAGTAAAAAGTTTGTCAGCATTTCCATTTTACACATCTTTTTAGGGTCTTTGATCATTTCAAAATGCTCGGAACTCACAATTTATAGGATACTTACTCAGAAGTAGATTTTGCCCATATGCCAGAAAGCTCATTCTAGTTTTATATTTTAAATTTTAAGAAAGTTGCTTTAAAGTTCAGCACATATAGAAACCACATGAATATAACACACACTGAGAGCATATAAATTCGTGCAATACTATTATATTCAGAAATGATAGCCATGACAACCAGGGCTGCTACTTCATACCTCACCTCCTACCCTTCACCTCTCACGTGTACAGTAACTCCTCACTTAATGTTGTTGTTATGTTCCTGAAAAATGCACATTTTAAATGAAATGATGTTAAAAAAATCCAATTTTCCCATAAGATTTAATGTAAACGCGGCGCGGGGGGGGGAGTTCCAAGGAAATTTTTTTGGGGGCAGACAAAAGGCTCCTCCTACAGGCTCATTAGTTGTAAGCATTTCAGGAAGCCTGGTGCTTCCTTAAAGAGCTTTGACACCACCTGTGGCCAACAAGCAAACCAAAATCTGTATTTGTGTGAGGGGAAAGGAAAGGCTCATCCTCTGGGAGCTGAAGTGGTTTTGCTGAGCCCAGCAGACAGCTAGAAAATGGAATGGTGCTCCTGGGCCAAGCAGACAGCCTTAAGCGCTGGATGGGACTGATAAAGATGAGGCACAAGAGTTGACCAAGGATCCTTGCCTGCCACACCAAAGTTTTTTACTCTCATGAATTGGGGTTGATGTTTGAAAGCTGGTTGTAAGACCAGCTGAAAAAATGGTTAGTGTGTTAGATCAGATACTTGGGTGTCATGTTTGACTTGGACCTCTCTCACATGTGGGGTATGTCTTAAGGCTTGCTTACACAACCATCTGGTTTGATGCAAGCCAGAGTGCACTAGGCAGCCATGCTCTTGCTGTGCATTTGGGGCCTACTCGTGCACATTTAACAGTTTGTTAATGCTCTTTGGTCTAGTCCTGTTTCAAAGAGGCTAGTGAGAGTAGATTCACATCCCAGCTTTCCACAAACTAAATGTTCCCGTAGACAAACCCTAACTCTTGCAGATTCTTTCTGTATAATCTAAGATACAGCCTTTCCTATCCATCCACACAGCTACAACTCCCTCGGCCAGGTGCTCATCTTATGTCTCAATTACTGCAACTTCCATGTCTTCACTTTTGAGGCTCTTCATGGCCTATCCCCATCCTTCCTATGGACGTAGATGGGAAGGGCTCTGAGTTACTACAGAAAATTCTTTCTCAGGGATCTGGGTGGGGGGTCTTGTCAACATGCTCAGGGTCTAATTAATTGCAGTATTTGAGATAGGTAAGGAATTTTCCCCCAGATCAAATTGGCAGACACTCTGGGGGGTTTTTGCTTTCCTCTGCTGCATGGGGCATGGATCACTTGCAGATTTTAAACTAGAGTAAATGGTAGGTTCTCTGGAACTTGAAGTCTTTAACTCATGGTTTGTGGACTTCACTAACTCAGCCAAAGATTATGGGTCTATTACTGGAATGGGTGGGTGCAGGTCTGTGGCCTACAATATGCAGGAAGTCAGACTCGAGGATCATGGTGGTCTCTTCTGACCTTAAAGTTTACAAGTCTACCTATCAGTTCTCATTCACTATTGCGAGATTGATTTATGTCTCTGATCAGCCCATGATTCCAGCCTCCATTGCCCACTTGTAAAATTTTCAAACAAGCACCTTTGTGCTTTCTCCCCCCTACAATTGGGAGGAACTCCTTGTAAAGTCTCCAAAGCCACTTCATTATCCTTCAAATCCCTCCTTAGAACTCTCCTTTGCCAGGATGCTTAAAAAAAGTGACAATGATTAGGCTGCTGTGGTATTGAGAACACAGTCTATATGCTGATCAATATGGTCTCATTGTTTCCTTGTACTCCCATCTATTTGTATCCATCTGTTGTCTCTTGTCTTACACCTAGATTGTAAGCTCTTTGGGGCAGGGACCATCTTTTTTATCTGTATTTGTACAGCACTTAACACAATGGGGTCCCTGACCATGGCTAGGGCTCCTAGATGCTACACCAATACAAATAATAAAGCAGATTTAATGCCATATACTGCAAAGTGCTGAGCACTCTCTACTCCCATTGACTCTTGCTCTCTGGCAAGCGATGAGGCTGTTAGCATCTTGAAGGATCTGACCCTAGTTTAATATTCCTCCAATAGTTCCTTGCGCAAATCAGCTGGTGAATATTTCCCCATAATATCTTACCTTATCCCTGTATGTTATCCCTACACTCATCAATTTAATTGTGTGTTACAGCTGGATATGTATTAGTGGATGCATGTTGGTTTTACACTCCCAGACAGCAGCGTATCTCTTTGTAAATTCTTTGTCATGTTTATAGAAAAATATACTATTTCATCTGAGTGTAATTAATTTTGTCACTACACAATTAATTTAGAGGATTTATTAATACAACTATTAAAGCCAGCTAATAAGCTTTGGCAATCCCTATGTGGATTTTCAACCACAAGGCAAAAAACCCCAACCTTTTTATATTCTTCTGTGAGTGTGAATCCTGGCTCTTACTTTAATTTAAATATGGTGTAAAGGATGTGTCTGATAATGGTTCAGACCCTGAGGTCCTTACTTATTTTATGTTTAATATAATATATGGAGATATACCTATCTCCTAGAACTGGAAGGGACCCTGAAAGGTCATCAAGTCCAGCCCCCTGCCTTCACTAGCAGGACCAAGTACTGGTTTTGCCCCAGATCCCTAAGTGAACTCAGAACCCTGGGTTTAACAGGCCAATGCTCAAACCACTGAGCTATTCCTCTCCTCGCCAGTATTTGATACATACTTATGCAAATTCCCATTGCCTTAGCCTTAGCCTGAATGAAAAGTCAGGGACACATTCTACTTGGCTCTTTCACAAGTGTGTAATGATTGGAGGAAGGCCTAAAGACTTCATTAAGGGCTATATAAAGGCCAAATAGATTTGCAGTCCCTGTAGTTAGGTCAGTTCAGCCACTATTTTGCCCTTGCTGTGGGGTATAGTGCCCAACCAGGTCAGGAAAAATAGGGTTGGATGAACATTTGTGAGGCCTTTGGTTCTGTCCCTCTTACACACCAGCCTGCAGAACAGGACAGGTGCATAGGGGAGTGCATGTTGGACCCCGGAAAGAGCTGTCGTCACGTACACATTTGCCCTGGGCTCTGGGGAGCACAGAGAGGAATTCATTCTCTGAAGCAGATGAATTCTCTGTGCTCAATCTGATGTGATGTGGTGCCATGCTGCCCTACCCTGGGCTGTTCTCAACCATCTAGCGCTGAATAAGAGTTTCAGCATTTGCTCTTGTGTGTCCATTGTGGTTTTTGAAGGAGAAATCTTGGTCTTCAGGTTTGTCAGCTCTATGGGGAAAAATAATCATCTTAGCTTCAAGGTCACTTTATAATTTAAACTATCAGAAGAGAGAGAAAAGCATACACTAGATGTGAAGTTTTAACTGGCTCAAAATATAATTTCTGCAGTATAACCAGGGGCAGCTCTATGTATTTTGCCACCCCAAGCACGGCAGTCGGGCAGTTTTCGACGGCATGCCTGCGGGAGGTCCGCCGGTCCCACTCCTTCAGTATACCCACCACTGAATTGCTACCGAAGCCCCGGGACCGGCGGACCTCCCGCAGGCATGCTGCTGAAGGCTCCCTTACTGCCGCCTTCACAGCGACTGCCAGGCCGCCCCCTGCAGCTTGCCGCCCCAGGCATGCGCTTGGTGCACTGGTCCTTGGAGCTGCCCCTGAATATAACTTCAACAGTGCTAGTCCAGATTTACACCAGCTTAACTAATGGTGGAATTTGACCCATTGCCATCTGCCCTTCTTTATGACAGCAATGTAATTTTCCCAGTCTCAGCTGTTAAAATGGCTTTATCATTGGACTCATTATATTCCTTAGAAGATGATTGTTTATGTTCAGTTTCTGCTGTGTCCGTTGCTCTGGCCAAGTTTGGTGTGTCTTGAAAGCAAATCGATAGTGGGTTAATGAGGCACTGCTAGAGTGCACAAGAATTTCATGTTTTCAGTGTAATGTTTGAAAAGTTTGTTCCAGCTCTGTTTTTCTTATTCTAATCGGAAGTGAATACTCCTTAAATCAAAGCCTCTGTCTGCAACATCAGTAATTTGTCCAGAAATTGGAAAACAGTATTTTTATATTAAGTTTTTACACTTCAGATCAGAGGGAAAAAAGTTCAAGTTCTCACTTCAGGTTTTTAGCCTCAGCTTGAATTCAGTTTGAAATGGCTATAATCTGTGGAACATGAGGAAGAAATGTAAGGGAAATGGACAGGTGATGTTTTAAAATAACAATGGGGAAAAATCATGCTGAAGCTCCTTGCCCTACTTCTAAGGATCTCATAGCAGAGGAAATCCTCCAGACTCTTCATGTTTTATCTTAATGATTGAGATGTTCCACTAAACAAACCATTACTCCCTTTAATGAAAAGTAAATGTTAGCAATAGCACAGGTGAGTGCTGTTAAAGCCAATAGCCAGGCATAATTTTAGCATTAAAAATTGGGTTAAGACATAAAAGTCACGATTCAGTCTTTGGTTGCTATTACAGCAGTGAAATAGGATGGCGTTTTTACTTTACGGTAGTTGGCTGTGGGCTCCAGGACATACATGGGGAGCCAGCTTTCCAGAGTGGCTGCCGGGGACCTGCACAGAAGTTTACTCTAGCTACTCGCCAGGCACACTCATGCACATACATAACTTTAGGTGTATGTCTTTGCTACACACTTAACTTGGGCTCTCACTTGGGGTTTAACCCAAGCTCCAGTACTATCTACACTGAAGAACTTCTGACCAGGTTTAGAGTTACTTTAAGCCAGGGCAACCTGGTATGGCTGGAGGGATAAATTAAATCCCAGGCTCTGCTTTAATTTGGTCTAGAATCTGCCTAGTATGCAGTGAGGACTCAAGCAAAATCATCTGAGTGCTGTTAGTCCTCTAATGCCCTTCTATCTGAAGGCCAGACACAGTTCATTGTGCCAATTGCAGTAGAACCTAAGAGAGTCCTAAAGTGTTTCGGCACAATGAACCATGAGTTATACCACCTGGCACACAGCAAAGTGGGTAGGGTTTTACCAAGAGAACACTTGCACGGAGTCTAGGCTAACCTGGGTGCTCAGACCCAAGTGCCAATCACTTGGGCTAATTGTACAGTGAAGACATACCCTAGTTAGTGAATGGGGGCTACTTAAGCAAGTAAAAGTTAAGCCTGTGCATGATTGTTTGCGGCATCAAGGCCCTGGCTACCACCCTGTCAGTGTCCATCAATGCATTTCCTTAATTATCTGGGGGAGTGTGGTGGCTGCTGAACAGGACATTGTTTTTTCTTTCCTGACAGGCACTGAATACAATAGCTGTGCATCACTCTAAACCCCTGCCATTTCTGAGAGCAGGAGACTGGGAATTGAACTTAGGTGACCTTAATGAAAGTGCAGAGGACAATTAAACATAGTGGGCCCAATTAAAATAATAATGGCAACTGTCTGGCATAAGTACAAGTTGTTATGATGATTGATTTAATTTTTTATTATTTGAGTGGATTAATTTACAGATGGGGTTACCCATTGAAAGCAGATATTTTTTGTTAATGCCCACATGTACCCAGAAAGCCAACGTTTCTGAACCTCCCAATCTGAAAAGAGACAGCTGTTAGCAAAGTGTGTAATCATGATGAGATTAATCCTCTGTGATGGTGATAGGAAGATTGTTTGAAGCACTCTGGTATGATAGCTGATCATTCAAGTGCATGCTACTGAGAAGAATCTCACTAACTGAACACGTTTGTAGCCAATAATTATATATAACAAAAGAGCACATGAACAGATTTTCCTATGAAAAGCCAGTCTTGTCTAACTTCTTGTTAATCTAATACAATAAAAAGAGAGAATCAGCTTTGTGTACATCTTCCAGGTACTCCCATTTCATTTTATGTGGATCACCCCTGCCTGCACAGTGCATCTAGTGTCTCCCCTGAAGACCCGTAAAGAGGTGGAGAGAGAGAGATTACAGAATGCACTGAGGTATGAGTTTCCTGTATCTGAGTATGGAAAGAAAACTAGGAAAGAATGCAGATAGAGAAGAAATCCAGAGATGGTATATTTCTTTTTGTTACGGGGGCTGTACACTATTTCACAGGGTTGGGAAACAATATGCACAATTATTCAAACTAGAGCGCCAATCCTGTAATTGGATTTGATGGGCAGACCCTTGCACCCACATGGAGTCTCACTGACTTTCATGGGACTCTACATGAGCTGTGGAGTCTTTTATTCAAAAACAGAGGCATTCTGCAGTGGGTTATGATGACTCTTGAGATTTTGCAGGAGTTTAATTTTATAATCAATAAGTTTTTTCCCAGGTTAGGAACTGTCATTTTCCCTTTTATTTGTAAAAAACTGCAAATGTGTGTCTAACTCAGTTATATATTTGTCGTCTGAGAATTGATTTTCCTGTCTGAATTGGAGATGCTTTACCGTATATCATGAAATGAAATTTCTGACTCTTATCCAGGTGAAGTATCAAATGGTTTAAACATTCTATTTGGAGATTATAGCTATTTTTAGAGTGATATTTGTAGTTTGTTTTTCTTTTTCTGGCTAGTTTTGTTTGCAAAACACCATTGTGGAAGATAAATATGGGCATTCTTTATATGTGGGGACAATAGTGGATTTATATTTACAGGGTATAGTAAACAGGTAATTATTTAGAAATTTTAGTTTGTGGATCAGTTTATAGTGAAGAAATTATTGGCATATAAACAGTAAATGTAAGTAACAATGACAACTGTCACATACCGGGGCCCTTACATATAGAGTTTGATTTCCAAGATTGAGATCAGGGATGAAATTCTGGCTCTATTGAAGTTAATGGGAGTTTTGTCATTGATTTCAGTGGATCCCAGATTGCATACCAAGAGTCGCTGGAGTCCAGGGTATCGGTTTGTTTCTTCTTTCATAAATACGTGTCTGTTCTCAGCAATTAGCCTGGGAACTCAAGAAACCCCAGTTGTAATGATGTAAGTCAGGGGTAGGCAACCTATGGCATGGGTGCCGAAGGTGGTACACGAGCTGATTTTCAGTGACACTCATACTGCCTGGGTCCTGGCCACTGGTCCTGGGGGCTCTACATTTTAATTTAATTTTAAATAAGCTTCTTAAACATTTTAAAAACCTTATTTACTTTACATACAACAATAGTTTAGTTATATATTATAGACTTAGAGAAAGAGACCTTTTAAAAATGTTGAAATGTATTACTGGCACGCGAAACCTTAAATCAGAGTGAATAAATGAAGACTCAGCACACCACTTCTGAAAGTTTGCTGACCCCTGATGTAAGTTAAACAACCCATGACAATAAGGTATCCTGTTGTAATGAAGATGGATCTTTTGAGTTCATATGGTTGATCTGAAGGGCAGGAGAGCTGACCCACAGAGATTAGGGGTGCAGATCTGAGTTGTCTATCAGTCAAGAAATGCACCATCAAGCCCAGATATAGTCCCACACCATTGGTTGGAAGGACTTGAGCTCCTTAAAGCTCCTTCTGGCTATTGCCCAATGGATGTCATCAGCATATACAAACTTAGTTGCTGAGGTAAATGGCAGGTCAGCTGTTTGCATGTGGGATTTGAACCATCTCCACATTTGATAATTGCTGCTGTTAGAAATCATTTGTCTAAAGTTCTCTACAAGTTTCCTATCTGGGACCATGGAATATAATTTTAGGACTAGTTCATGGTGCCAAACTATCGTATGCTGACGAAAGGTCAACAAAAACAGTGACAACCTTCTGTCCTGCCTCACAGGCATCTTCAATACAAGATGTCTGTCAAATCACTTGATCCTCAGAACTATGGCTTGGTTGGAAACCTGTCTGGTAATGAGGTAATTGTGGGCCGATTAAAGGCAACCGTCGTTTAAGTACCAGTTTTTCTCTCAAGCGGTTTAAATGTGATGCTGATCAGAGCAATTGGGCAATAGTTTTTTGGACCATCAGCCCTCCTTCCTGGCTTAAGACATGCCACTATGTGTGACTGTTGCCAGACCTTTGAAACTGTACAGCATTCCAGAGAGGCATGATACAGTCTTAGCAGAAAGTCACGATAGGATGAGCTCATGTGATGCAGGAACTCTGCATCTATGTTGTCAAGCCCAGGACCTTTGTTTAAGAAAGAAATCACTGATTCCAGTTCTTCCCCACTGAATGGTTGGGATGAGCTGGAGTTGTCTGAGAGGGCTGACCAAATCTTTCTGAGAGCAGTCAGTATCTTCTGATTGTGATCTCTGTCATTACTTCTCAGCTGTTTGCCACAAGGTGGGCTGCCACAGCATTTGCTGAGATGGGTAGGGTATCTAGACTTCTCTGCCTGAAGGTAATGGAGGTCCTATGGCTTCAGTATGTAAAGTGCAGGCTTTTAACACATTTGTGCCATCTTTCCTGTTCCTTAACATTAGGACATTCCATTAACATTATTAGCGGCTTGTTTTGTCCCCTCAGGAGAGGCAGACAGTCTGACTTTTTGATAGCGATTGTCACAGACATCATCCTAGCAGGAGATATATGCTCTACCACGCAGAATTGCCTTTCTAGCCACGCTTAACAAAGTCTCACAGAAGACCTTGTAAGCCAAGTTCATCTCATCAGCCACAAACCATGACTCCCTGACTCTGAGGAGTGAGTCTGTTCTTCTTTGAAGCAATCCCAGTTGGCACACTGAAATTTCCATGTCTTGTATGGGTATATTTCAGCCACTATGATCTCTAGCCCTGCTATCACTGTTAAAGGGGTGATGGTGAGAGTGTGGGAAATTTCCAAGTGTATGCTGAGAGATGGAAAGTGGAGCATCCCCAGAGGTGAAAACAAGATCTGATGATGACTCAGTATCCCAACAGGCTTAAGTAGAAAGTATGAAACTGCTGGGGATCATAACGGCAGGATAGATTGAGAGCACTTGCTCAATCAAGATGCATTCCACCATCAGCAGAATCAGTGGCATGGCCGGCATTCATGTAAGGTGAGCTGAAGTCTGTACACACCACTGCAGGATATGGAAAAAAAGGGAGTGGAGGATGTTGCCACTATGCAAAAGAGGGGTAGTAAACATTCATGAGATTTACAGGTTGGTAGTGCCAGGTGATGTTGCCTGCCTCAGATTGTCCAAGTACTTGAAACTTAAGTCTAAGTTTCATATAAGTGCAAATGCCGAACTATTGATTAATAGTAGCTGCAGTACGATAACCTCTCATCTCTAATTGAGAGTACTTGGTGGAAAGGGCCTCTTGGAGGATTAAAATGTTCGTAATCGTATTAGCAGCTTGCTACTGAAAAACATCATTCTTAGGGGGCAAAGATTCCTACTATATTTACCTATAAGATTGTTAGAGAGCCAATGGCCAAGTTTGCAGGATTGGTGCTCCCCATCCTGGGGGATTAATGGAAGACTCCAATGTGAAGGTTCCTGACATGTTCCCCTAAAGGCTAAATTCACCAAATAACTTGTTAACTGCATATTATTCACTAACTCCAAAGGACAGAACTAAACAATTTAGTAACTGTTCAGGTGAGGGGCATGGATCAGCATTCATGATGCACTCCCTGTCAGTACCTAGCCCAAGCCGGGGAAGCTAGTGATCCAATCAGCAGATCAAATTTGGTGATGAATCCTGGTAAAGTGCCACTTGAGGCACGTTGCGCATATGCTAAGAAGACGACTGTTCAGATATTCCCAAACACAAAACCACCTGTTTATTGAGGGAGCCAATAGGCTGTATGATGTCTTGTTTCTTTCCCTCTCTGCCGTGGATGATTTAGATACTACATCTCATACCCAATAGAAATAGCCTCTGAGCATGCAAGAGACTTACCTTTGTAAGTGTCCTAAGAACACCAAAAATGCTGTTAAGTTTTTCTCGTAGCCGCACTCCTCAGCATTCTTTTAAAGTGACCGTATAATCTCTCTGTTTTTAACTTCCCCTTTGTATGGCCTTTTGTCTCTACCTGCCTAGTTCATCTCTAAAACTAAGAGTAATAAAAACAAAATCCTAAAGAAAACAATTGCTTGAAACCCAGAACTGTCATCACAACCCTCACAATCACATTTTCACTTGGGTTATACTGACATAGCCAATCCATCATTATGTTGTTTACTGTGTAAGTGGTGGACTGTCTTTGGCATCTATTTTTGTAGGTCTTTAGTGATCTCATCAGTCTTTACATGATCTGCATCTATCGTGGTTTTTGGCCACATCTCCTCATTATCTATTGTTTCTCTGTCATCCATTTCCAAATAGAACTGTCTTTTTCCTTTAATTTTCTGGCATCAAAAATTGGCATGGTTTGTAATCATCTTGATATCTGAAGTCAAAAGAGAGAACCATCGGTATGTTTTCCACATCAAATGATATTAAGAGATGTCTATTTTGTATTTGCGTTGACCTTTACCTACACATTTCTGCATCAATGATCAGTGCTAGGATGATTTTTTTTATTAAAACAAAAACTGCCAGTGGCACTAATGCATAAAAACAGACTTTTCTTTTGACTTCTTTTGACTTGCACTATTTTTTGCTCATGCTGAAATCTTCCAAAGCAGTTTCCAAGTTCGATCCCACAACAGCATTTTCATGCCCAAGTTGGATTTGGTGATCACAAGTAAGCAGGGTTGCTCATGCTAATTTAGGAACTGGATTGTGACACCTCTTGAAAATGTAAGTCTTCAAGTTAAAATTGTTTGAAGACCTAAATTTTCAGATGACCTCCTTAGCTGTATCTGCAGAAATTGAGCCCATATGCTTAAGCATATAAACCATCATATTTCTACAGGCAAGCTTTGTAACCATGAGGGCATATGCAGGATTTTACATGTACAAATAAATGCTCTCTCAATTTGGACACAATAAGGAATATCACTGTAAACTTTTCTTACAGTGTTAGTAGAACTGTGTTGCATTATGCAGTGTTGTAGCCATGGCGGTCCCAGTATATTATAGAGACAAGGTAGGTGAGGTAATATCATTTATTGGACCAACTTTTGTTGGTGAGAGACAGAAGCTGTGTAACTTTTATGATGCCCGCATCCGTTACATATATCTCTCTATTATAATTTATTATAAATATTGCATCCTAGAGAGGGGTTCCAGTGTACTATGCACTGAACAAACACATTGTAAGAGAGAACCCTAGCCTTGAAGACCTTAAAATTCTAAATAGACCAGACAAGCAGGTGGGAGAAAGGAAGCCGTATTATCCCAATTTTAGAGATGAGGCACTGAAAGAATAAACAACTTGCCCAAGGTCACACAGGAAGATGGCAAAATAGCTGCGAATTGAACCCCGATCACTCAAAAACCAGTCAAGTGCGTTAACTACAAGACTGACTTTCTTCTCTCATCGTCTGGGGGTTGAGAGTTATTACAGGAAGTGGTCTTCATACTGTTTCACCATCAACATTTGCAAAGTCATCTTGAAGTATTCAACCTGGTACAGTACAGTTTAACTTTTGTCTTTGGTTTTTATACTGACCCACTCTCACACTAAAGTCCCTTAACATCTGGGATTCCAGATGACTTTTACCTTGTTCCCCACTTTCCCACGCTTGCTGCCGAACTTGAATTGCTTTCATGACAAGATGACGACAGTCACGTCTGTTTCCAGTTAATTTGTTCTGACTTATCAGGACATGGACTAAAGGCTTAGTTTCCTGGTACTGAAAACGTCCCTTGGTACATTTAATGTGAAATAATGTTCAATTTCCCTGAAACCAGCTCTTCTACTTAGAGCAGCATTGCAGGTTTCTTTTCAGTATAACATTTAACATGTAACTCCTTTTTGTGTCCTTTTACTGAAGACTTGCTCAGCTGAAATAATGAGTTTGCTAAACCCCACATGGAGTTATATCTAATGATTCAAATTAGTCTGTCCCTCAACTCCGGTAAAACATTAGTCACGGTAAGATGGCATTTAAAAAATTATTGTTTAGTGTATTAAGTCTTTACTGGAACTCTTTTCTCAGCGGAGTCAGAAGAGGGGAAGGAAAGTGTACATGAACTTGATAGCTGCATTTTTGTGGAAAACAGTCCAGTTTCTCTGCATTATCTTCCCCTGTGACGTAAAAAGATGATAAAATGGGCACAGAGGGTAAAGGCTCTAAGTGATTGTATTCTAAGCATAGCTTGCAAGCTGGGCCCATTTTACCACTTTTGTCTAGAATATTTAAAAATAAATAAATGTTCTCTTTTAATATTCTGTGTAGACTGTATTTGATGCATATAACTAGGAAATTGCACTGTATGTCAACTTAGTATCAGGGGCCTGGTCTACACTACGCCTTTAAACCGATTTTAGCAGCGTTAAACCGATTTAACGCCACACCCGTCCACACTACGTGGCCCTTTATATTGATATAAAGGGCTCTTTAAATCGGTTTCCGTACTCCTCCCCAACGAGAGGAATAGTGATAAAATCGGTATTACCATATCGGATTAGGGTTAGTGTGGCCGCAAATCGACGGTATTGGCCTCTGGGCGGTATCCCACAGTGTACCACTGTGACCGCTCTGGACAGCAATCTGAACTCGGATGCAGTAGCCAGGTAAAGAGGAAAAGCCCCGCGAACTTTTGAATTACATTTCCTGTTTGCCCAGTGTGGAGCTCTGATCAGCACGGGTGGCAATGCAGTCCCAAATCCAAAAACAGCTCCAGCATGGACCGTACAGGAGATTCTGGATCTGATCGCTGTATGGGGAGACAAATCTGTTCTATCAGAGCTCCGTTACAGAAGACGAAATGCCAAAGCATTTGAAAAAAATCTCTAGGCTACACAGTGCTGCGTGACAAGCGTAACAGAAAGCCAAAGAATCAAATGGACGCTCATGGAGGGAGGGAGGGGGTACTGAGGACTCCAGCTATCCCACAGTCCACAGCAGTCTCTGAAAACTATTTGCATTCTTGGCTGAGCTCTCAGTGCCTGTAGGTTCAAACACATTGTCCAGCGTGGTTCAGGGTATAGCTCGTCAATTTACTCCCTCCCCCCACCACGTGAAAGAAAAGGGAAAGAAATCATTTCTTGACTTTTTTCAATGTCACCCTATGTCTACTGAATGCTGGTGGTAGACGCGATGCTGCAGCAGAGAAGAGCAGTATCCGCTCCTCTCCCCTCCCTGGTGGCAGATGGTACAATATAACTGTTATCCGTCGTCACCATCAGCCCGTGAGTGCTCCTGGCTGGCCTCAGGTGAGGCTGGCCGGGGGCGCCTGGGTAAAAATAGGAATGATTCCTGGTCATTCCCAGTAGATGGGACAGAACGGCTAGTAACCGTCCTCATCATAGCAACTGGGGCCTGAGCTCCATCAGCCCCCTCCCTTTCCTGTGTAAAGAAAAGATTCTGTACTGCTGGACTATCATAGCAGTGGGATGCTGGGCTCCTCTCCTCCGCACCGTTTAATGTCCTGCCTGGACTATCATAGCACTGAGAGGCTGCCTCCCCCTCATTTTATCTCACTAACAAGTCAGTGTTTCTTATTCCTGCATTCTTTATAACTTCATGACACAAATGGGGGGGACACTGCCACGGTAGCCCAGGAAGGTTGAGGGAGGAGGGAAGCAACAGGTGGGGTTGTTGCAGGGGCACCCCCCATGAATGGCATGTAGCTCATCATTTCTGTGGGATCTGACACGGAGCAGCTGTGCTCTCTGATACACTGGTTCTCTAGTACACTTGCCCCATATTATAGGCAGGACTGACTCTATTTTTAGAAACCATAAAGGAGGAATTGACTCGGGGAGTCATTCCCAGTTTTGCCTTTAGGCCCCTGACTGACCTCAGCCAGGGGCACCCATGATAGCAGCAGACAGTACAAAACGACAGATAACCGTCATCTTACTGCCAATTTACAATGGCAGCAGACGGTACAGAACGACTGATAACCGTCTCTGCTATCATGCAAAAGCAAATGAATGCTTCTGTGTAGCGCTGCAGTAATGCCTCTGTTAGCGGCATCCAGTACACATACAGTGACAGTAAGAAAAAAAAGCTGAACGGGCTCCATGGTTGCCGTGCTATGGCGTCTGCCAGGGCAATCCAGGGAAAAAGGGCACGAAATGATTGTCTGCCATTGTTTTCCCAGAGGAAGGAAAGACTGACGACATTTACCCAGAACCACCTGTGACAATGATTTTTGCCCCATCAGCCACTGGGCTCTCAACCCAGAATTCCAAGGGGTGGGGGAAACTGCGGGAACTATGGGATAGCTACAGAATAGCTACCCACAGTGCAACGCTCCGGAAATCGACGCTAGCCTCGGACCATGGACGCACACCGCCGAATTAATGTGCTTAATGTGGCTGCGTGCACTCGACTTTATACCATCTGTTTTACAAAACCGGTTTATGTAAAATCGGAATAATCCCATAGTGTAGACGTACTCCCTGGGTTAGTGGCCTTATTATTACACTAAGTTTTTGATAACACATGTGAGTGATCTTCTAAAATTGCTTTCACATAATGCTTGGAAAATATGTTCCAGTGGTTTAGCTGTTTTAAAAAAAACCATGTGTAGTCAGAGATCAAAACCCATAGCTGTTTGAAGTGGGAGGAGATGAGTGATGAGGATAGGTGGTGTTTTGAGAACACTCGGCTTAATTTAATTCTACAGATTTTGTTTATTGTCCAAAGCAAGATGGTAAAGATGGGTGCTTGGGGAATAATATAAAAATCAGATTTTAATAATTATGCCATCCTGCAGAATAGTTTAATGCCACAACTGGGCTCTGAGGTGGTCTATATGAGAGACTAGAAATGCCTGATTAATTTCTCAGGTATAGATTCTGTTGCTTTTGGGCTGTGTCTTCTTTCTGTCCCACCCTGGGGAAAAGAAACAAAGTATAGAGAGAAAAAATTGAAGGCAGCTAAGAAAAACGTGAGCAGTGATACAGGTGCAGTGAGCAAAGAGGAGAGAGATGTTTAGCTTGACTTATAGGACTAGAAGAACTAGGAATGCTTGTCACTTTAAATATAGCAGTTTTCATTTTCTTATCAAAATCAATAATGATAGAGCGACTGTTGTGGTGAGGTAGCCAGGCTATTGTGCTGAAGATTTATATATTACAGCTGGGTGCCATGTATTTTCCCTTTCTCCTGCTGAGCTGTCCTTTGCTCACCAAGTTCTTGGGATGAATTTGACTCCAGCACTTCTTTCTCTCCCATCACCAGTGCAGTTATAGTAAGATGTGTAAAAGTCATGGTTGGTCCTCGTGAAATCATGTATTTGAAATTAAAGGAAAATATATTTAGAAAAAATATTAATAAACAGAAAAAACAAAACACTTTATCAGTGTTTGGAAAAGATCTCCCACCCCTTTATTGTTTTGTTCAGTGAGTTAATTTCCTGTGAAGGCAACTTTTAGGTAGTTTCAGGCTTCCAAATCCGTTAAGGCAACTTAGCAGAAATGTAAAATATTCAAGGAGCAATTTTTAATATGCACCATTCCATCTGAGAATCTCCTTATTGCAGGAACAGGATGAGGGGAGAGCATGATGCTTTGGTGCTTTTGATTAATCCAGGATAAAAATGCGGCAGATTGTTCCTTAATCAAAACAGTCCTGTTGAAATCAGCGTGAAAGGTGCCATCATTGACCTTGGGCTTTGTCAACTGGCTTGTTATTTCCTTTAGGAGCAAGTACAGGGCATTACCTGTATGGAATAGCAGAAACCGAAGTGTGTGAGGGCATCACCCTGTCCCTCCTTCAGTTCTGTTGTTGTTCCTGGTGAGGCCAGCATTGGTTTTGCCACCAGAAGCAGAGATGCTTGATAGAGAATAAAAATCCCCTTCCAATCAGTTACTTATAAAACTGCACTTTAATGCAAAGGCATGCAGGGCCTGGAACGCATGACAACCAGTTCTTCTGTATACGGAGTGCACAGAGGTCTCTGCTCCTTTTGTTGGTCCCAAGGCAGTGCTCCACGGTGGCTTTGTCTTTATGGTCCATAGACTGTTGGAGTGGGATGTAGCCAGTGGGTCCACAAACTATGCAGCCTGCTAGCTAAATGCCCCCCCCCCACAGCGCAGACATTGAAGGGTGAAGAACAGACCTCATTTCTGCACCCAAAATCTATGTGCTATCCAATCCAGCTCACTTACTTAAGCATTGCACAGAAGATCAGAGCTGGATCCATTCTATATATAAAGAACTTAAAAAAGTTTCTAAAAATACAAACTAGCCTCTTTATGAAAACAACACAGTGTTCTAAAGGAATGATCCAAAAACGACAGTTTACAGAGGGCACAATTTCTCTACTCCTTACGCATGGTGTGTTAACTCTGATATACTCCTCATTGCCACATTTACTAAGTCTGCACATAGGTTCAAATCCTTATTTAGGCCAAACTCCCACCCTAATATTAAAAAAACACATAGGGTCAGATTCTTCAATCTGCTAATTAAATTAGTGCTTTGTGTCCTGTGGCTGCTCTAAATTATGTCAGGGGCTGTTTTGGCCCCAAGCTAACCTAGAATTAGAGAGGTGGCTTAAGGGCTCCTTTCCTCCTTCCTTCTCAGCTTCAACAAATGCAAGCTTGGCACAGCTAAGGATGATCTTATACTTTCTATTAAGAAAAGCAATGAAAAAAGAACTAATATAAAATCTCCATCAGTGGGAAAGCCGAGTTTGTACCTTTCATGTTGTATGATCCTTCAGTTTTTCAAAGTGTCATAGCCCTGATCCCTAGCACTACGGTTAATGAACCACTAAAACAAAAAATAAAATAAAATAAAAAAATCCAAGCAATAAGTGCAAAAGTGTATGGACCGTATGCCTTGTCACTTGTATGGAAAAGCCCTATAGACTTTGTTACCCTATGGTTGCTATAAATTATGCTGGGGCATATTCAGTTAGGTTTGAATCAATGGGGCGCTATAGAAAGCTGATAGGGCACTACAGAAATTATTTAAAAAAATATGTATAATTTAATGGAGAATGAGATCCTTTCTGTAGGGTGTTTTGTTTTAACCATCTCCTAGAATTCAAAAGTGAGCATATAATTTTCTGCTCCAAGCTATATGATAGTCCAAAAAAGTTATTTTTTTCTATTTAATTTTACTGAGTTTTTCCATAGTAGTAGTCTGGAAGATAAATAATTGTACATCTGGAGAACCAAGATTAAGCACATGATTTTGTGTCAGTATAGTGCAGCTTGGTCGTGTTCAAAGATTTAACTCTGCATCAGCATTAAAATATGATGTCTTCCAAATACCTAATAATTAGAACTGCCAATGGAGATCAATACAGTTTTGAACTAATGAAAAACAGCTATTTAATCTTCATCTGCTTTACTCAGATGTTAGTTCCAATGGTATGAATTATTCTGTTCTTACTTGACTCATTTTACTGACTTTTTATAGCATGACATAACAGAACAGATATTTGGTATTAAAATACAGCCAGCCCAGCAACAGTATGTACCTTTCTGATACTGACCTTATGTTAAACTGGTTATGTGTAAGTGTCACCATATGTTGCTATGCTCCCATTGCTGTGACAAATGAAATGAAGAAAACAGGGTTGTTTTTGGTCCAGAATATAGTTAGTTTTAGTGTTTTCAGCTTATGAAACGACTGGATTGTTAAATGGGTCTGCCATGAATTTCCCCTCCCTTTTGAGCTGGTGCAATTGTTTAAAGTTCACAGTCCTGAAGTACTGCAACTTCATTACATTTTGTTCATTTCAAGCTTTACCAAAGAAACAGTCAGTTCAGGTTTAGATGTTTTAAAGACCACACAGGGTTAGTTCTGATATATTTGCCCGGGACTCTGTTTACCTCTGCTCAAATTCCATGTACGCTTTGTTACAAGAAATGTTTGGTTTCCCATACATTAAAAAAAGACCCTTTTAATTTCCGGAACCCTAGCAGTGTTATCAATTTCTCATGTTTGCAAAGATCTGTCTTTGGACAAAATGCTTGTCTATGGAGCAAACCCACAGAAACCCCTGTCCGGGCACGATGTAGAATTTTCTCCGTGTGCTTCTCCTCTTTGAAGTGAATGAGTTGACTGGAATCAGAGAGCCCTATCAAATACATGTCACAGACTGGCACATCCATTGGACAAGGCTGTGGAGAAAGGAAGGGGTGTACAGCACCTTTCAAATGGGAGAAACTGGCCTTTGTGTGGTGAACTTGGAGGGCTGGAACAACTAAGGGGTGGAAATTTAGTTAATTTCAGTGAGGCCTGTAGAGAGCCAGGAGGACCAGGTCAGTGCAGTCAGACCTCATGCAGCACAGGGTAAAGAAGAATTGTCAGAGGAAGCAAACTGGTGACTGACTGGGAGAAACAGAAGGAGAAAGACGCATATTCAGTCTAGTGGGAACAAAGAGAAATGGCATTGAGCTAGGAGGGATCAGGAATCAGGCAGCTGTTGCTGAGGGGGTGGATTGCATGCTCGTAGGGGAACTGGTTGTGAGATCAGAAGTATAGACAGAAGGGGAAGGAGATGCTAGGAGGAGACTTGGAGGTCTGACCAGATGGGTAGTAGGTGATAGGGTTTGGTGTACAAGGCAGGGTATGTGAGTTTAGTGGGGGATGGTCAGTGGTGCTGTGGTGGGGAAAGGCAGTGTGAGAAATAGGAAAATTGAAGGGGGACCTGGTGTATGACCAGAATGAGAGAAGGCATAGGTGTCCTTCAATTCAGTAAGACCCACACAAACCTTCCATCCTGGAGCATAAGTTACACCAGCTACCACCTATTAGAAGCAATAGAGGAGATCCTCTCCAAAAAGCCATCAGAGGAGCCAGGGCAATTCCTGCTTAAGGATCAGAGGTGCTGGCCTCTTTCAGAAGAACCACATCCTCTCTCATAACTGTGTACGCCTGGAAGCAGAGAAGAGTCGGAGCACAGCTTTGACTGCTCTGCTGCACTATCAGTGCATAACCCGAGTCTCAAAGGCACATGGCACTCCCTGTACTACTTCCTGTGCCTCTAACCCTTCCACTGAGCAGTCAGCAGGTGAATTTACTTTAATATTTGTCAAAACCCTGAAAGAGCAAAATGGGCATTATTATACTTGGAAATGCTCCAGGGTAATAATCTGGGCTGTTTGGGTATTTGTATTCACATCTTCCAGAAGAAGGGACTGAGTGGACCTGGTAGATAAATTCCAGTGTTACAGAAGCTTTCAGTTTGTACCCAAAGAAGTGACCTTTTGGATCCAAGAGCTTGTGTATAATGTATATGTTGGTCTGGTATTATCTCTTTATTTTCAGTGTAGTTATGAATGTTTTTGCTAACATACCGTAGTCTGAATACCGAGAATTGGGCAGAAGGAGATACAGGGAACAATGAACATATATCTTTCCTATAAAGAAAAAGGAGCAATCACATGGCATAACAATAAAACCTTCAGTCCTCACATTATTATATAAATGTGCATGGACTGTTGTTTATATAGTACCATAGGTGTGAGGGATACTGAACGTTTCCTTCTTTTTTTTTTGTTTAATGTTGGTATTAAAATGTTTGTAAAATAGGGAAGATGTATCATGATAATTGGTACTGGAGTCAGAGGGCCCATTTTTCCTTGGAGAGTTTGTTATTGTGGGGACACCAGGAAAACAGGGAATGTGAGTGTCACAGATCAGGGCAACTGAACCTGTATTCCTACTCTCTGGTCCTCCCAAGGGCACCCACTCTCAGGCTTCCAGCTCATCAGCTGTCACCTCTCTTGAGTGGAGACCCACATCTCTCTCCCTCCTGACCAGCGTACCTCCAAGCTGCGCAGTTCCCTGCCTACTCTATGAATTCCCTAGCAAGTCAGACTGCCTAAGTAGGCCTGTTTGGCTTTCTCCTCAGAGGCTATAAACGACATAATTACCCACAGTTAAGTTACCACAGAGTTTCCTAAGCAAGCATATTTATTTTTAAGGTAAAAGCATTACAGAGAAAATATTAAAATGATAAAAGAATGCGCACACATGCTAATAAGATTAACAGAGATCATTCCAACTCCTACAGGGGCTCTGGCAAGTGATCAGTCCTTCAGACTTTACGAGGGTGTTTCTCTGTGGTTACAAGTTCACAGCTGCCTTGGCTCAGAACAAGTACTGCAAGAATCGGGTGAGCTACTTTTTTATACCATTTGGGTCTTTGATGTGTCCTCATATAACAGGGTAATCATCAGACGAAGGTCCCCATCCTTAGGACAAAGCTTCAAAAGGCTGTTCTGTCATAACCAGAGGGTTTATGTTTGCATATACCTCCTGCTAGAGATTTCCTTAACTTAAAAACTTCACATTGTTTCAACCTGTCCTTTGAATCTCATAAAACTTTCCAGAGTTTACATTAGTCAGGTCTCCTTGCTATAGATGTTACATAAAATCCCAGGATAATATATAATACAAGGAACTACTTGGATACATAAACTTAATTCATTGAGGTTTTACTTGTAAGGTTTGTCGATGGTGTTGCAGGAAATTGTCATAGATGTCACAGTGAGCGGTTGGGTTGGAAGCAAAGGGCCGCATGGACAGAATAGAGCACAGGGTCTAATTAAGTTCAATTTGCGCAACTTCACCTGCATTCAGCTTCACGCTTTGTTGATGAAACATGGTTCTACTCTAAGAAGTGACTTTATAAATATGGTGGTTGCTTCCTCATCCGGTCTTCTTCCCATGTATTTTTAGGAGTCTGGAGGTCTCTATTTTCCCTGAACACTGTATCAAAAAGAGTAAATAGCTATTTTTGAATTCTGGAGGAAAATTTTCAATGTGGTTGGTTCAAGATTCAATAATGATCTTGGGTGAGACATTGGTTAAAAAGATACTTTTTATTGGTCATTATAGTAACAGGGTGTCTTTATATGGGCACAAAACAAAATGAATGCCAGGCTGCAGAGGCTATTTAACCTCATCCCTTACCTCTGCCACAATTCTCATTGTGATGCATTAAATACAAGAATGGGTACTACTGCAGATGATAACCATCCCAGAAATTTCCCCAGGAAGTGGTGGTGAAATTTGCTCCTGTGCCATGTGTCAGTACAAGACTTATTCACTACTTTTGTCTTCAAAATGCTGTATTCTAAGGAATAAGTGACACACAGACTTTGTGTTGCCTCTCTTCACAGGAATGAATTTGACCCTACGTACTCAGAGTTACTCTACATAGAGTAGAAAGTGAATTTATTTAGCCTGGAAAAAAGGCTATCCTTCTGGCAAGTGCTGCATGCGTGACAGTTTTAAATGATCAACAGCGCATCTCGGTCAGATGATGGATTAATTCAGAAGAGAGCTAGAGTTAACGTTACTATGTGCTCTGCCATGTGTTTCATAATGATGACATTTTCTATAAAATACCTAAAATATCAAAGTGTAAAAGTTGAGCAAGCCATAACAAGACAATGAATACTGTGTTTTGCCAGTGGAATTTCCTGATAAATGCTACATTAAAGCAGAAGCTGCTGGCCTCTATGTTTGAAGCGTCTGCTGTATACTGTGGAGAGAGAATGCCCTGAAATAAGGTGCCCATGCTGTGTATACATTACAGCATAGGGCCCAATCCAACCCCTACTGAAGTGTCAGTGGCAGGATCTACATTGTTTTCGATGCTTGTAGAATTAATCTTTTTTGTACGTCAGCATCCTGCATTAATGCTTTGTTTCCAGGGAAAAAAACCAACCTGAGCCATCTTTTAGAAAATGATGCTTTCTTACCGATTCTACAAAGGTTACTTCCATCAATATCAAGATCATTCAAATTTCTGTGATCAATATTCTAGCTTTTGTGTTAGCCTCTCATGTATATGAACATGTGTTCTTGTTCTGTCTCCTCACCTTGCCCAAAAGGTCTGTTGGAATCAAGAAAGAACAACTGAGCTCAGGCCAAAACATGAACCCTTTTGGAAGCTTGGAAAAGTTTGTTACTTAAATGCTTATAAACATGTTTGTGCTCCTCTGCACATTCTGCTCTCATTTGGGGCTGGAAGCAAATGCTGGAAAACACTAAATAAATAAATAAATAAATAGGCCATTCTTGTGGTATGTTGTATGATGATAAAATAATACTATAGGGCCCGATTCTACTACCTTTACTCAGACTAAGTAGTGCCTTTCATTTCAACTAGTTCCATTTAAGTTGGTCTAAAGGAGAGATTTGAATGCAGAGATGGGAGGTGCTTTGTGCACAGGGAAGACCTAATTGGGCACAGTGTTGAATATCATCAAAAAGGTGCCAGAAAACACTCAGAACCATCTAGGATCAGGCCTGAGCGGTTTTACCATTTGTAAGTGGCAATGAGCCAAAAGGCATGGAATCAAGAATGGGAACAGAGAGCATTTGTGAGGGAAGATTGGGCAGACTGTAGGGGAGCTGGGGAACATGGCCTAGATTGTAGATTAGTCCAAAAAAAAAAAAAAGGGCAATCAAGAGACAGCTAATTATCAGTAATGGTTATAATTGAACACAAAACATTAAATATTTATTTCATGTTTGTTGTTTCTTAGCACATCTAAGTGCTTGTGCCAAACAGTTGTTGCAAACCAGAGAACCCCAATTCTTATAGGTTGGATAGAAGTGTTCAGATATCATAGTGATGAGGGACATATAATTGCATAAACAGATAAAGGTTCAAATGTTAGATGAAGGCACTAGGGTGAATTAGAGGGGTGCAGGTGTTGATTCAGAGGATACTTTTCATTCAGCCTCAGGATAAGTGTTTCTACTCAATGAGTGGTTTTGTTTGATTTTTGTTTTTCTGGGACAAAAATGCCTGTGCTGTATGGTTTTTTCTCTTTACACGATAGCAGAAAAGCTGCAGCTACCCGCAAGAAATAAAATAAGTCAGTCTCATGTAGAATTTCACCAGAATTTGAGTGTCAGAGGGGTAGCCGTGTTAGTCTGGATCTGTAAAAGCAGCAAAGAATCCTGTGGCACCTTATAGACTAACAGACGTTTTGGAGCATGAGCTTTCGTGGGTGAATACCCACTTCGTCAGATGCAGAATTTGAGTTGCTACTATTAGAATAGGAAACTTTTAAAACATGGTGGTAATGGTGAGTAGAAATGGACACCAATATCAAAACAATCCTGAAATCGTGGGGCAGAGGGCTGTTCAGAATGTCTCATTTCAAATTCATATGGGACCCTTCTCCCTACAGTGGACTGCACTGACACACTAGGTCCAAACAGCACTGACAGTTGGCAATCTTGAAATTTACATGTGGATTTAGATCTGCAATTTACAGCTTGCAACCATCTCTTATTCTAACATTTTGTCCCATTGACACTGATCATTCAAGGTTAAACGTTCTTCCTTATGTTGAGGTGGGCAAGCAATGTCATTTGTGCTCATAAGTCAATTGCACACTGAAAATCCTACTCTGTTTCATGGCTCAGAGTATTCAGGGTGAGGATTAAGGATTGGCTACTGCCTGACTCATAATTGTTCTATACCAAGAAGTATTCCTCTTACAAGTCATGCAGTCTATTACCCTTTTAAAGTGCTAAATTCACTTTAAAAAGAGAGAGCTTGGCTCACAGTTTTTGATGGCTCTAGACGTTATGCAGAAGTTGCAGATAGTCTGTTCCATGCAAACAATGGTCTCACCAATGTAGTCTTTCCATGTCAATAAACTGTTCTTAAACATTTTTTCAGCTATAGTAGACAAATTTCCCCTAAAGATCCTTGATATTTTTTCTCCACTCTGTTTGAGTTCTAACAAGAGAAAATTCCTAGGCTATTCCTCCCAAATCCCAATAGAAAGAAATGTGTCATTCAAAGAAAATAACAAAACACAAGGAGTGAAAATAATCACAGCAACTCAATTTCTTTGCAGGAAAAGAAATCAGTAAATGAACAAGAAAAGTAGAATATAAATGTAATTATAAACTGTAGTTTTGTGGGTCAGATTTTGAAAAGCTTGCATAAATAGGTGACACAGACAAAATGTGCGCTTGGGACTAATGAGTATGCAACGCACCCTGCCGCCTTCACATGCAGAAAGGCAAAGTTTACCTTTGCAAATCAGGAACATGCACTTGCAAATAAGTAGATAATTCCACAAGCCACTAATTTGTGCATCCAACATCCATCTGAAGACACAAATTTGTAAGAGTAATAGGTGTACACACTTTTGTGTTAAAATGATGATTTGAAAATTGAACTTCCACATTTTTTTGCCTTCTTTTAAAAAACAAAACAAAACAAAACAAAAAAACCCCAACAGATTACTGTGTAAGAATATAATTCAGACATGGATAATCAGCTTGTACTCTTATGGATCAGTATAACATTTCCTTAGGGTTCCAGCTCCCTAGCAGAAAAGCTGAAATGTAGTTTGTAAGGAGCCATAGGAGACTTCAGTAAGCGTTCAGCTGATAAGAAGGTGCACTGCTGGCAGTCAGATAAGGAGGAGGCACCAGAAGCAGTTTTGAAGAAGTCAGAAATATCTTTGAGATCAAAGCCCTGGCATTTTCAATTTCCAGGAGACTGAAAGAACATGATGAGCCTTTTGGTAAAAGTCTCAGCCATTATCAAAATCACACCAGAGATGTAGATCTAAATCTTTTTCATCCCCATGAAATGTGCAAAATCCTCATTTAACAAAAGACTCAAATACCAGTCAAGTCAAGAATATGTTCAGGGAGGGACCAAACTGATTATGTTGCATTTCGAAGGATGATGTCACAAATGATCTTAGAATTTGCCACTAAATTAGGTTCTGTTTCCCTCAGTCACCAGGTAACCTGCCATAACAATGAGGTCCAGTCCTACAAGGTGCCGAGTTCCCTTGATGTCCAGTGGCAATGGCAATTTAGGATGCTCAGCACCCCCACAGGATCAGGATCATGATTAATAATATTAGTTGTGATGCTGTTCTTTCTGTATTTCCCAGCTGTCCTGGGCTTTGAGTGAATGGCAGTGTCCCTAGTCGGGGAGCCATTATGGCATGATCTATTTGACTATATTTACTCTGAACTGTTGATGAAAGTGGAAAATATATTTAGTACCAGCAAAGTGGGGGGGGGGGGGGAGGGTGAGCACAAAGCAGCTAAGGACATATCTGATTTCATTAATGGCCCAGTCTCTCTCTCTCTGTCTGTGAGAGGCTCCCAATGGAGCTATGCCTATTTACTCCATCTGATCATGAGGCGTTTTGCCACTGACAAGTGGTAGCATGATTAGGCCCTATAGGAGAGGCGAGAGGCCCAGTTGAATGGAATGTTCAGTCTTTCCATTCAGTTCTTAAGGTAAACCAAGAAACACGTCAGGGCACCATTCCTGCAATCCTTGCTCCATCTAAACTCTAGTAAAAACTAGTAGAACATTCTATCCTGAAAGCAGTATTACTTGAAGAAGTATTTTATAGCACCTTTTGCTTTCAAGTGACATTTTCCTTTTCCTTTTTATTCTTTAGGCTTTTTCCCATTAATGTTTATGAGCAAATAAAAAGTAAATTGCCATCTTGGGCTCTTTGCATAATTTAGGACTGTACATTTATGGACATCTAATTTAATATAACTTGTGAATCTTTTTTTTAACATTTGCCTCCTGATGGGTTTCTGATACATATCATATTCTAAGACACACATAAATTGGAAATTTAATTCAAAATTGAAGCGACCCTAGTTACTCTCTTAACCTCAAGTGAGGTTACTATTGTTTTACTTAGATCTTATAATTATTTTTGTTGAAAAAATAACGATGCATTCACATTGTCTGTTTTCATTAAAATATACTTCAATTAATTGTAAATAGACAAAATGCTTCACACAGCATTTTGTAAGTTTAGAAATGAACTTTATAACTTAGATTGCAAAATACTGTAGAAATGCTTTAGACTGTTGTAATTTTGCAGATATTTTTTAGACACAGTGAAACTGACCATAACACAAGTTCTGCGCTAAAGCATTCAGCCATCACTTAGGCAAAACTTGAATTGGATAGGAATAATAATAAATAATTACAGACCTATCAAATGTGAATTTTGTCTTAGTTAGAATGTGCTAGAGTTGGCCTGTACAATAATCAATATATTTCAAATAAGAATGAGGAGAGGGGAAGAATCAAAATCATTGTGAATGAGCAAATTAGGTCTCTCTGCATGTATTTTTCCAGAAAACTTATTTTGAATGTTATTCAGACGTACCTAGATTCAAACTTCTTAGAGGGGGTGAGGAGGTTACATATTTTTAAAGAGAATGACACAAGCTGAAAAATCTAAAGCCGTGATCCAGTTGCCAAGAACATATATAGAGATCCAAGGATACTTTAATGCTAATACTTCAGGCTTGGTTAGCAAGGAACTTTGGGATCATGGGCTTGAATTATGTTGTTGGTGGTTGTTTGTTTATCTAGTACCCAAAAGAATGCTATCTGCCTCAGAGAGAGAGAGTCACTATTTGTTCTGGTTTGGATTAGTGAACTCTTATAAATTTGAAAATACAGTCAGCCAGATCCGTCACCCTGCTCCATTCCTTTTTCACCACTTTGGTGGGGCAAAGAGGACTGAAAACTGGGTTAAACATCTTGTATAGGGGAATCCTTCCATGGCACAAAGTCAGCATCACTGAATCTGTGCCATCTGTTTCTGAGCCTCTTGGCAAAGGGATGTGTTGGACGTGAGCAGCCAGCAGAACTCAGAATGGTTCTAATTATGTCAGGGGTCCAGCTGGTTTTAGGTCATCCCCAGGACTGGACAGAGGGAAAGATAGGAAAGTGGTGTGATGCCACATTTGTCCACATTTCAAGTGTGCCAAGGACAGCTCTGGCCAATCTGTGAATCTAGACCAGAATATGTAAATTTTTCAGGTTACACAAAACAAACTACGAATGTGATACCAGTGAGAAAGTCCTTCACCCCAGCCCTAACATATTAAGTCTACGTAGTATTGTCTGGTTTTGTTCTGTCTCATCTTGCAGCTTTGACAGGCTGTAAAATTGTGAAATTCCATAGTTCTATTGGAAATGCTGTGAAGTGTGTGACATTTGGAACCATATACAAGCCATAAGCCATTTACTTTTTTGTATTTTTCACTATGTGTTTCTTTATGAAAATCAATAAAAAACTGAATCTTAAAAATGAGGAAGGTTGTAAAAACAATAATACAAGAGGTATGAATTTCAGATGAGTAATTTGTTACACAAGAGAAATCAAAGGGCAAAGTTTTGCCCTCAGGTAAACTAGTGTAAACATGAAATAACTCAAGTGACTTCAGTGGAATTACTCTTGATGTACTTTTGGTAACTTAGAGGAACATTTGACCCAAACTATCCAATACCTTCACAGAGGTGCATTTTAAAGTGGGTGCTTGCTTTCTCTCCTGCGTATTTTGGGAAAGACACACAGAGCACCCAGTGCAAAGGGCCATCATAAAGCCCAAGTGCAGACTGAGCATTCAAAATAGAGTTTAAAGGGGACGTAAATAGAACATGGACTTTGTTCACTGGGTGGATTTCACATCATGATGTGAAAACAGCCTAGGTCCAGTCATCTTAACGGTTAGACCATTTGCTTTCCTTCTGCTTTCTGGTATCTGTGAAAATCCAAAGTTAGAATCCAAAAATCTAATGATACATGGAAAAAGCAGAAACTGACAGTAACAGACATCAAACATTTTTTCCCTAGATCTTGCATGTAAAAGAATATCTGCAGTTTGCCTATGTTAAGAACCAGATTTGAATAGTGACCTGAGAGGATAGATCAGTTATACCTTCCACCGTAGTAGAGTACAGATTACTTACTTATTTAAGAAGTTTGAAATGAATATACAATATATTTCAAACTGATTTTTTGATGCTTAGAAGGATGGTGAATTTAAGCCTTTAAGTAATTTTCAGTGGCTTAACTTTTTCTCCAGTTGCACAGCAAACCAAAGCTCTTGTCAAATTTTATACGTACACACACACATATATATATATATATATATAGTTAACTGCTTTCAAGCTCCTGTAAATTGATACTGGATCAGTGCATTGCAGGTAGTTTCTCTATTAGGAATTGTTACAAATCTTACCCTGATAGGCAGAGTTTAAAATGAAAAATTTCAAAGAAAGGATTTAACAAAAATCTTAAATGAAATCTGGAAATAATAAAAGTATTTATAAGCTTAAAAGATGGCCATGCAATTGCGATAAGCATTGTTCAGCTCCTGAAAGATTGAGTAGTGTTTTTGTGCTAGCTTTGAAAGAGATAGTATTCATCTTTATTTGTGCTACAGTTCAGATAGAATGCACTTAAAAGGTAACACACATATGAGCTGTACTCAATCTACAGTAAGAATGACAGTCTGATTTTATCATTGCCAAAAGCAATATGCAGTCTTGTGTTCAGTAATCATACAGAAATCAAGATACATTTTAAACTGAGCTGTAAAGTATTCTTTTGTAAGAGGAACCAAGGTACCAGCAAGTGTTGTGTTACACAGAACTTCAGCACTATTTGGTGGCACAGTTGCAGAGTTGATATGTACTGCTAAGTATGGCACATGATCTGGAATATGCAGGGATGCAGCTCTTAGCATCCAAAAGATGCCATAGCAGAGGCTGGCTATCCAAACAGAACTCTGGGTTTCAGTTTGTCAGTATGTCTCCCTAAATTGCTGTTATACAATGTTCTGTTAATATCAAAAAAGGTAATAACAAAAGTTATGTGTTTGAATGAGGTTGTTGCATTTACACACAGCTTTTGTAAATTCAGGTGAGCAGGGTGTTTCAGAAATCCTGAGGAAGGATGAAATATTCTGAACTGATGGTAGCAGGGGTGGCTCCAGGCCCCAGCATGCCAAGCGTGTGCTTGGGGTGGCATGCCATGGAGGGCGCTCTGCCTGTCGTCTGAAGGACAGCAGGCAGGCTGCCTTTGGCAGCCTGCCTTCAGAGGGTCCGCTGGTCCCGTGGCTCCAGTGGACCTCTTGCAGGCATGCCTGCGGGAAGTCCACCAGAGCCGTGGGACCGGCAACCGGCAGAGTGCCCTCTGCGGCATGCCGCAGTGCTTGGGGCACGAAATGTCTAGAGCTGCCCCTGGATGGTAGGTAGCGCTGCCATAAAAACACAAATTTATTGGGAAGAAATTAAATAAATAAAGATGGTGACATGGCCGGAGGGCCGAGTCATGAAGAAGATGCTTCGGAACTTGGACTGAGGAACCACCTGGAGAGGGCGTACCAGCCAGCAGAGCTAATCCCCATGATGGCCAGCAGGAGGTGCCCCTGCGGTGAGTGAGCCTCATACTCCCCCACCCTATTTTTATGTATATAAATGCAGATATAGTCAAACCACAGAAAATAATGTTGCCCAAATAAGGGCTGTTACTGAATTATGGCATAAGTCACACAGTATTTGTGATAATACATTAATGTGATGAGAATCATCTGGCACAGCAGCATTTATGGAGGAAAACTAGGAATAGATTTCAAATGGTCAGAAGGCTGCAGAGAAGTTTCTGTAGGGAAGGGCATGAATTAGGAAAGAAAAAATGTGCTGTTCACTCCCATGGCACTATAGAAAGGCAGCACATCTTTAAACTTCATTAGTTATTTCCATGCTTTATATAGCAGGGTAGGAGTGTAGCCAGAGAAGTCCATTGGAGGTCAAGAGAATTTTATTTGAATGTGGAGGTGGTTAAATCATATGAAGATGAGTTGTGGGAGTCTGCAGAGAGCACTTTGTTTCCTTGTTAGAAGCAGGTTTGGTGGTGACCTCAGTTAGATAGGAGAGTTTGTCTTTTGTTAATGTGACTATTTTTAGTGAATCTTGCCTTCAGTAAAGCTGCAATCTTTCCCCATTTTTGGCATTTTCATTCCCTCATGCCCTAGGGAAATCTTGATGATGTACATTGCTCATGAAGTCTCTGTGTTAGACATAACAAAACATAAGATCACGCTTCTTTTTTTTTTCCCCAAGTTCGTTCTATGCCAGTTTTTCCCCTTCACCTCACAAGGTTTTACCCTGTTGCTGAATATAGTTTGCAGAAGTTTTCATCTCTTATGAAGCATTCTTTGCAGTTCTGCTATTAAATTCTCACTGCATTTATATTTTTGACAGTATATACCAAATTTTACATAATTCCATTATGTTCTGTATATCAGTGAGTGTCTGGGAATAATTTTGGCTTGTAGTAATGCATCTTGGTTTATACACACAAAATGCTGTTTTGGTAGCAAAGTATTGGGTATGTTTTATAATGGGATATATATCATTATAAATGGGACACAGTTACAAAATATTTTAAGAGGAAGGTAAACTAGATCATGAAAAGTGCATAAGGGCCATAAATTATGCAGTAGCCTAAAGAATTATTATAAAGAGATCTGGTCTCGGCTTTAGCCCATGAAACCTTTAATTGTGGCCGTTAAAATAAATGATATCCGCTACTTTCAGCCTCAGAAGAAATATGACGTCCCATGGAATTAACACCTGAAGCATCAAAATCTCTCGGAGTTGGAAATAAGAATGGCACCTAATTCTTGATGCAGATGTTTTTAATGAACAATATTAAAATGGGAAAATTATAAAAACAAATAAATAATGAAACTATTATATACAGACAGGTATATAACATTCAAAAATGTTTTCCCCGTAAAAATATTGTTACTGGACCTAGAATTTCTTTCCTCACTTATACAGATGACAAAGCTTTAATGTCTGATTTAGTTCGTGATACTGTGTGATGTAATGAAATATCATGAGATGGAGAGTGTGGGCTTTTGAAGTCATCATTAACATGGCAGTTCTGTCCATGTTTTAACAGCATATTATAGAAGTGTCTTGTTTCCTGTCCAAAAAGAGCACCGGTCCTTTTCATCTTTTTTTTCCTCACCAAGGCACTGAGCTCCTCTTACTTCAACAGAGTTTCTCCTAATTTGCACTGGTTTAAGTGAGATAAGGCTCATGCCTCGAATTAGTGACCACTGTACTTGAGTAAAATTACTATAAAAAGGAAAATGGCTATTTTTCATAGTATCTGTCAGCATGGACCCATATAATCTATACACATTGCCTGGAAGTTTTTAAGTTTCACCCTTGGGAAGATTTAGCCCTTTGTTTCAACTGATTCGTTCTCTTGTGTTTTCAAATTGTAGGTTTGACATTTTTTCTTTGTGAATTGGAAAATATGTTCCTTTTGTAGGTAATTTGTCCTGGCCAAACCACATGGCTATAAAATAAGAGTTTGGATGCCACAAAGGGGCCAATTTCCTAATGTAGACTATTCTTTGCGGTAGTTTCTTGTTGTCCATGGAGACTCTTGAGAACTGCAGCCCACGCCAGGCCTTGGTTCTGTGCTCTAACTGTAACAGAGCAGTGACAGGGGGCCAGTATGCCCTGTTGCACACTGACATTGGCTGACTTGGGCAGCTGGAGAAATAAAAACTCGGGGCAATAGCTGGTGCTTTATTTTCCAGCCCTCACCACCTCAGTCTCTTCTAGGCCATCAACATTTGAAAGACCTGCTGTCGTCCACCTTGAATACCTCTAAAAGACGTGCTATCAGGCCACATTGTAGTCCATCTGGAGCTTTGCTACCAACTCCGAAAACTGCCTTGCATGCATAATATTTTGGAGCAGAGGGATGCTGTGTTCAAGTTAAAGTGGTAAATAAAATGGTTCTTTTGTGACCATAACCCCTTCACACTGTGGACTTGGTGGCAATGTTAAACAGAAATAAAACAGCCTTGCAGTGGGAATATAGACTGCAAAGAGCTACAAAAGGATCTCACAAAACTGGGTAACTCGGCAACAAAATGGCAGATGAAATTCAGTGTTGATAAATGCAAAGTAATGCACATTGGAAAGCATAATCTCAACTATACGTATAAAATGATGGGGTCTAAATTTCCCAAGTAGCTTTACTTCGGAGTTCACACTACCATTTTCTCATAATAGTTCTGTACCCTCTTGTAACAGGGAATCCGTCCCTGGCTCTTTATTTCTAGAATGCTCTCATTAAGTCACCCTGTCTCTTGGATTTTCCATTAGTTTTACAGTCATTTCTAAAACGGTTCAGACTTCTCTGAAAAGGAATCATTGAGCAAAGGACTTCCCAGAGGAGATGCTTGAAGGTGGCTATGACTCAGTGGTTGGCCAGCGTTGCTATAAGCCATCCACATCCCTTTGTCAAAGTTAGTTAACTAAAAAGCTTTCTCCTATCATGGACTGTCAGACTGAATTTGTCTTACAGGGTGAGCATGAATCAATGAACTGATTAGCAACTGTTGAGCTGGTTATATTTCTCGAATTGTAACTGGTATGATTTGCATGTGTCTATACATGCTGTTAAACACAAAGGGACATGCTAACATTTGGTATAAATGGATGTAGCTCTTGCTTTGCTTACATGAGGGAAGAATGTAACCCACTTCTGCAGAGAAGAAGAATATATCCTATAAGATTTTCTAATATAAGAAATCAATTGCCCTTCCTTCTTGCATTCCATTTCCCCTTTGTTATTTTAATGTTACTGATGCAGTCACCAAAACTGTATCTGAAAAATCAATAAAAAGTAAATTAAAAAAAATCAATTGTCCTACACCATGAATTTAAATGTGACCCATTTTTGCTATACTGTAGATACACTACATACAGTAACAGATTGCTAAGAGATTTATTTTTGTTTTACTTATTTCCATCAGGCTTTTGCAGAAGGGTAATATCTTAGGAGAGGAAGATGGAGTTAATTTCAGTTCTTATTAGAAAGGGGCCCACATTTAAGCTTTACTCTAGAATCCCTAAGAACACCAAAGTTGTCTGGGATCTTTATCTGTGTTGCCTGATTCCATTGTTCATTCTTACCTGTTTAGATGTTTAGCTGATTTTATTTAGGTTTCCTCTCTCCCTGCGTATGTTTTCTTCTTGTCCTTTAATTGCATTTCAGTCTAAGCCAGTTAATATACTGTTGTTATCTTCGTAGGTCACTTTGTTTTTGTTTTGTCTTTCGATTTGTGTGTCTTCATTGGTATTTGGTGTATTCCCCTGTCCTTGGTGTATTCTCTTTCCAGTTACTGCCATGTTTGTTTCCACGTATTGCAGTTTCTCTTGCCCACACTTCAGCTGCCACTGTTGCTTGTCACCTTCCATTTTGGCACTGTGTCTGCTGTTTCATGTGTCACTGGTTCTGTGGCTGCTGCTGAGTAAGAGAGGAATTAAGGAGCTGTCTCTGAGCTCAGGCCATCAGGATGGGAGTTTCACATAAAGCAGAACAAATTAAAAAGAGATGAAGTTTGGTGAGATTAGGAAAGCGGATGGAATTGCATCAGGGAGGCCTGAGAGCTCACATAAAAATATATTTTTTCCATATTTATTATTAATGAGACAGATGTTCAGAGAAGCACGCGCCTACATTTTGGTTTAAATAGCACTACGCATGTAGCATGTTCCCCACACTCAGGTCTTTATTGTTTATTAACAAAGAAAGGTTGAGCAAAACTCAGTATTTCATTAAGGAGCAGGTTGTGCTTGCTAGGCACTGGCCCGTGTTATGGGAAGAGTGGGGGGAAAGTTGGAAGACTGTGCTGCCCCAGGAAAGGACCTCCTAGGTGTAGGGGAATGTGATCAGTACTGACAGGGTCACTAGCAAGGAGTGGTCTCTGTGTTCAGGAGATATCCTTTGGGTGGTGAAGCTGAAGGAGAAGGCTCCTTGCACCCACACCCGCCTTACATGTGAACAGAGTAGCTGGGCAATGCAATCTGGCCACCCATAAACAGGATGTGCTGAAATCATTCAACAACAACAACCCAGCAGCTTTAAATTCTATCTGACCAGGTATTATGGAGTGGGAAATTCTAATGAGACCTGAAAGTGCATTCCAAAAGGAGGTAAACATCATTACTCTCAATTTTACAGATGGGCAGTCTGAGGCACAGAGGTGACTTGCCCCAAATCACCGAGCTGGCCAGTGGGAGAGCTGAGGAAATAGAAGTCAGGTCCAAACCAGTGCTCTATCAGCTAGTCAGCACTGTCTTCATAATAACGTGCCAACATAATTTAGCTGTGCTGTAGTTTACATCACACTGTGTGTTCTGCACGATACAAAATCTTACCAGTTTTGTAATATTAGTGTGTGTATATATGATCAACGTGCCACTCAGTTCCCCTCTTTGGAGAGCAGTACCTCATTTTAGACCCAAATCTACTTCTGTGAGTATATTGTAGCATTTTGCTTTCATTATTGGGCGCTAATGACAACCAGTGTTTGAAGCTAAGATTATAGACAATGGCCTGAAGTGTCAAGAGTGACTAATTACTATGGGTGCTGAACTTGTAACACCTGTAAGTTGTCTGATATATATATATTTAGAGGGAGCGTGCTCAGCATTTTCTGATAATAAGGCCCTGTAGTGAGCCACGGTGACACTGTTTTTGACACTTAGTCACTTCTGAAAATTTAGGCCGCTAATCCTAAATTCTGTGAAGTTTCCACTACTGTTATTTTTCCCCCAAGGCCCTCATTTTGGATCTTCTCACTTTGTCTCTCCCTTGTGGCCTTCAGAGTGTGGATGGATATGTAGACTTGTGCTCTTAAATCACTTGGAAAATGCCCCCCATTTATGTATGATAGTCAGTATATATCACATTCTATTTCTATCACTACTATAAAATTACCAGGTTGGTCTGAAAGGCCCAAAGGGCCTTTCGGCTCCCAATTCCCAGGCAATAGGAGTTGGACACTGCTACCTAACTCCCATTTATGCCTGTGAAAATCTCCCTTACATTGCCTCTGGTTCAGATATTCACTCTATCCTATGCAATGAATATCTGCTTAATTTGTACAAGAATCCAGCCTTTCTGTGGCTTTTCATATAATGATGCCCCAAAATGTACAAACAGCCTCATGGCTCTCATCTGGTGCCTCAGATATGTTTGTTCAGTTCATAGCAGGCTGAGGCTCCAACCTGACTGAAGCCTCTAGGAACCACAATAAATATAAATGCTTAATAATAATGCAAATTTTCCTTCTCTGTTTAATCAGTGTTTAAAGCCAGTTCTTTGCTAGATGAAAGATCTCCATTTCTCAAGTAAAATAGAAGCAATGTTTGGAAATTGTCATTAGTGAAACAAAATAACCCTGCTGAACTCTATAAAGCAGAAATTTCTCAAGGGAATGCATTATCTTGCTAACCTGCATGAGATTTGAAAGAACATGTTGAGAGCACTAAGCGATAAAAAGCCTATAAAGGTACCTTAGAAAGAGTTAATAAAGAGCACCATGTTTATAGGAATGCATCTTTTTAAATGGTGTGCAAAAATGCACGGCAATTTCTACAAATTTTGCATGCGGTTAATGTGGTTTCAAAGAAAATAGTGCTAATTGCACTAATAAGTGACTAGTTGGATGTCTGACTGGTCATTTGCATGCACAATTACTACATACAGTTACTTTTATTGTATATACAACTGCTTGCACACATTTAAAGATCTGTGGATTTTAATCCATCTATAAATACCAAACTATACACAAGCTCTCAGTCTATCCTCACACATTACAGTTTGTATGGTATTTTCCCTGGAAGGACAATTTGCATGCTTCATACTGTAAAGGAATAAGAGGATTTCAGCTGCTCAGTGGTAAATTACAACAAAGCTCACGGATACACACTGCATATCTGACATCAGGAGAATTTTTGTGCAGGGTCTTATCATTCTCCAGCTTATCTTGGTGAAATTACACAATACATCTGCTCAAAATGTATTTCCTCTGACAATGTTGCCTTGTTCTGTGACTTGTCAAATTCAGTAACATTGACCACGTACTGTAACGTTAAGGCGGCATGTGCTGAAATAACTGAACATCATGTCTCACGGTAACTGATAGTATTGATACAGGGGACCGTGTGGTTGCCCTTCATCATCTCATTGGAAGCTGTCATATGGCTGTGGAATAGTGAATGGTGAAGTGCTCACTGCATCAAGGAGAATTAATAATAGTAGGGCTCTTAGGGGAACTAGTGTCTGTCACAGCTCGCCATTCACCAGTTATTTTGGTTGAAAACAATGTCCTGTTCATATTTGCTCAACCTTTGATTTTATCATTTGATTTTATCATTTAACCATAGTCACTCTGCTGCAGAGCAACACCATGGCGTGGCTTCTACACTTCTGCTTTTAAATGTCAAGCGAAAGAATCCGAACTCCTGTGAATCTCTAGAGGAGCCTATATCCCATTGACTTTCTGTGGCATGTAGGCTCCTCAGAGGCTTAGGCTGCTAAGTCACTTAAGTACTTTTGAAAATTGTACCCCACGTAGATTTAAAGTAGTAAACTACTGGTGAGACTTCATATCATTACATTACTCCCTGCAGCTGAACATTCTCCTGGGAGTTTTAACCTGATTTAGTTCTTGGTGGGTTTTGTTATTGACTGTTTCTATTTTTCATAAATGGCAAAACATCAGCATTAACATAATAATTAACATGGATATGATATAAACTACCCGAGAAGACATACATTTCATTATACACATTCAGAAACTAATCTGTCCAGAATAACAACTGTGTCAGCACTTTTCTTAACCAAATATGATTGTTTTATAACAGCAAATAAAATATAACAACAACGGAATGGCTAACTAGTGTAATTGGATATTGTTTCACATTACGTAACTTTAATTTAGAGACAGTAAGCGGCATTCCAATAGCATGGAGACTTCATAGCAACATTTGATGTATTGCTTCTGCAGTTAAGTACGATATAAGAACGGTCTTATCTGGCTCACTTATTTCACAGTACCTATACTACAGATAAAAAGCCAACAGCTCCTATTTAGACAACAAAATTTGTGTGCACAGCACTCAGTAACTCCTATTGATTTATAGACTTCATTGCGTGACATAGAATGTATGGAACAGGGTAACAGAACAAGCTATTATGATGGGAATCACCAGTTGGCACTGTTACACATAGTCTAGCAAGTTCTTTTTGTTAGCCTGTGAGCAGCGTACTGCCTTTGAAGCAGTGTTGTTAGTTTTGTAATGTAGATTGTTTGGAAGAAGCTGTGAAAAACAGTTTGCTCTCTGCCTTCATCTTTGTAACTAGAGTCCACGCTTTGTGCAGAATTGCTTCCGCTGACATGGGCACTGGTGTTTGGGCTGAGACGTCTGTAATGGAGGGTTGCCTGTGCACCATTTGTGAACACCTCTGTTCAAAGACTGGTGCATACAGTGTGAATAAACAAGTTGCACTAAGAAATACCTCATCTCCGTGTCATTGTGTTTTCTCCTCAATGGGTAACCAATCTGCAAGGTCCCAATATCTGCTGCTGTGTAGCAGAGACACAATACCATAGGTTCAATATACTGTTGTTGTGGAAAATCGATCACACTGTTGATTTCAGATCAGACAGCCCAAGGCTTTTTATTGATTACAAGTGTGCACACAGGGAGAGCCAGCGTTTGTTTACGCAGAGAGAAGGCTGCTCTACCCGTCACAAATTTTCACTCAGCTTTTAAAACTTTAAACCGCAAAGCATCATTCAGTAGTAATACATTTGATACATTCCTTATTTGGCATTTACATGGTTAATATTGCAGAACATGATTAATAACTTTCCTTGTATGGCTTACATATTGCAATTCCAGCAGCATGTTGTCACAACCTTTCCTGTTATTGTCTTTAGGTGGTCATGAGGGGCTGGCTGTTATGTCCCTCGTGATATGCGGTTACCTTAAGCAAGCACTTGTTGCTACAGTATAACCCACAAAGCTGCAATGGCTCCCCCCCGGGTCCCCCTTCGCTCCTAGCTGAAACTGTGTAAACGGCTTTTAAGGAACTAAACTTACACAGCCAGCCCTTAGGGTACATTGGCTAAAGGTTAGGCCTGCAAAATTGTCTTGGTAGCCAGAAAGTCCTTTACAGGGGAATAACAGGAAGGCCCCCATTAAGGAGGGGGTATTATATTTCCCTATCACTGTCAAGTTCTATTTTTTTCTTGTACTATGTAAGGTTCCATATTCTTAAGTACAAGTAATCATTAAAAACAGGTAACATGGTCCCTCAAGGATGTTGTTTGTAAAAGGGGCAAAGAAATAAAATGGTATCTTTTTTAATTCAAATTAATTTAGCATGAACAAAAGGTGCCTGATTTACTAAACTAGAAACTAAAATACAGAATGGGTATATCACAACCAGCAGGTAGGGCAAGCTTCCCTGTCCAACCAGTGTATCTCAAACCTCTCTTTGACATGGCAGTCAAATCACTGTCTCTCCCAGTGTTCCTTGCACAGACTCCTTCTCTCTGACATGCATGTCTCTCATTCTCTGTACCCCTCATAGCTGTGTGCTATCCTGTAACCTCCATGCTTTGCTGTGTTTGGATGTAAGGGAGATAATGGGCTGTGAAGTTATCAGTGATGCTTTGGATGAATAAAGGTAGATATAAATAAATTCACCTCAACGTTGCTTACATTAATGATCCTATTGATGACAGGCCACTGTAAACCGGAAAAGTTCATCTTTCCTGAACAGGACTTTGCTGCTTGCTTTTTAGGTGCTTGAACTGGAAAATTAGTATGAACTCTTACAACTTGTGTTTGGAAATGCAGGGCTGTTGCATGCGTTTCACCAATGTGTATTTTTAGATTCGACTTAAAAAAAGTATTGACTTGTTCAACAGAACATTTTATGTCATTAATAGTTTTGCAGTATACTTTTAGTGAACAAGTTATTTTTCTAGAACTAAACTGTGTAGCCTTACATTTAAAGAAAAACTCCCAAAAAAGTGTCTTCAGTGCACTGTGAAAGATGCTATTACTGTGTGAGCCATAGACTTACATTACCCCATAAATCCATTATTCAGGTTGTTTTTGGTACCCTAGTGAGCTACACCGGCTTTTTATTTCTTTCCTGGTCTTGATCTACCATAACTCTAATTGGGAGTAGTGAATTATCATGGTTAGTTGTGATATTCTAGGAAAAAGATTTATAAGCAGCAGGAGGGGATGAACTCCATTTTTGACTCACTGCTGGGAAAGAGGCAGAGGAAAGATGTTGCTGTGATGAAAACTGCAAGAGTGAGTAATATGAATACAAATTTGAAAGCCAGAAAAAGGTAGAAAGAACTGTGCTTTTTCTAGTGGAGGGGAAGGCACCAATGGCATGGAAAGCACAAAGAAAAGACCCTCAAGGGTCTGATTTTCTTATAAACCAGCCTGTGGCCCTCATTTTGTTTGTGTCATAAATGCACATGGCTAGACAGGCATCTCTTAGCCATATGCATTAGCATTCCCCTGGTTTCCAGTGTTTCATCTATAATAGGTCCACAGACTGTGTTTAAGACTTCTAAAGGGCTCCACACCTCCATCTGAAATTTTTCAGGGGTCCGCACATGAAAAAAGGTTGAAAACCACTGATCTGTAAGCTGGCTTCCTGCATGAATCATGTCTCCTTCTAGTAGTTGGTCCCCATGATTACAGTGGTCTATTTCTACTGGAAGCATTTTTATCTCAAGTGACAGAGGAATGTGCCTTTTGGTGCTGTACATTTCTGATTTGATTTCCAGTGTCTGGATATACAAAACTATGGTCTGATGCACCTGCACAAAAATAGCCATCGTCCTTGGGCATCAGTCTCAAGTGGCATGTAGCTAACAGCAGTTCTGAAAAGACCAAGCTCTTTAGGGCAAGGACCATGTCTTTGTGTTTTGTAAAGCACTCGCACACACAGGGTGCTGTCAGAAACAAATATATAATAATTCGGTATGAATGATCATTAAAATGAAATATTTCCTTCTGCAGAATTAAAACAGACATGTCCACATTTTTTGCTTTTGCATTGTTTTCTTTGTGGTGGTGACAAAACAAATCTAAGAAAACTTTCTGGGGTGCAAGGGGAGTTGTGATGAGAGTAGCAGTTTTGCCCTGCTTAAAAAAGAAACAATACTTGTTTTTGTTCTGACATTGCTGGACTTTTTTTTTTTTACTTCCTTGCTCTGTTCATTCCATCAGCCGTGGACACTGAGTAAGGGCAAATTCTGCTGCTCTCTGTGAATAATCCTTCCTTCCCATATAAAATCTCTGTTTGAGAAGTCTTGTGATTGTTAAGCACACTCTATCTCTCCTCACTCTGTAAGAGTGTAATGAGTGGCAGTTGTGGATTTTGTCCTCTGGGTGGCTATACTGCAACACAATTTCTTTCCCCACTACTCTGAGATTTAGGCATATGATTATAATCTGTCTTGTGGCTACTGCCTGTAATGTTTGGTTACTGAGCAGCATATTAGACATGTAAATATAAATAGTACTGGTATTTATTTAGGCACCAACCATGATATCTGGGTCAAGTTTTCAGTCCTCCTTTTGGCAAAACTTTTTGTGAGTGTCTGGTGTTTCAAAGTCCACTCACAAAAATGAAGATGGAATTGCATCTATAATCTGTGCTTCCCGTTACAGTAACTTTGCTGGTAAACTAGGTACATGCAAGTGCAAATGGACAGGTAGCTATTTCATTGTCCGTTAGCACATGCGTTTTCCCCAGTTTTGTGCACATTTGTGACACCTGCATGAACAAATTATATATGCAATTGCTAGCATATTTTTGCACGTTGTGATATGTTCTTGACTTCTAAAAAACAGATTCTGAGTGTTTGCCTAGTATAAGGACTGGAGGATTTGAACCCATTTTTTCGGTGCTATAAAATGCACAGTAAGTGTAGTAGAAGTTTTTTAATAAATCTGACAGCTGTCATTCAGCCACAATAAATACAAAACTGAAGAAGTAAGAGCATTGTATAGGATAACCATGCAGCTGGTTTAAATGGGCACAATTGTATGGAAGCCAGTTAAAAAATAAACACACAATTTTCACCCTGGAGGAAGAAATGTGAATGATTAGTCACTTTGTGTAATGCAATTCTGGAAGATAGTAGGGTGATGCATGGGATATATGAACCTGGTTAGTAGAGAGAGGATGAAATCCTGGGCATTTTGTCATTGACTTCAGTGGGTCTGGGGTTTAATTCACAGTCTTGGGCCTCCTTCCACAACACAAGTTTTTATCTCTGTGTGTATTCAATTTTTACACAAGCTGATCCATTTTTTGGCTTATTGAGGGTGTCTTACATTTATATAATGATTTTTATTATCAAGAATTCCAAAGCACTTGGCAAACTAACAACAAATTTACAATCTATAGATGGAAAACATCATATTGTCTACAACTGAAGAGCAGTCACCTCTGGTGTGAATTGTAGCAGCTCTTATACAACAGTTTTAGGAACAGCAAATCCATTTGCTCTGTTGTAAAATCAAATGAATGGGAAAAGTCATCATTTATTTCTGAAAAATATAAACATGCTGCTACTTAGGCTGATACCTGCTTTTATTTAAAAACAAATGAATAACCCAGAGAATATTCAAACCTTGACCTTGCTGCAGTTAATTTGCAGACATAAAGAGCCATATTTTGTTGTTTGATAGGTAAAAGACAATGAGAACTCCCTACATGCACCTTGAGGATTGGGTTTTTCCCAAAGTAACCTTAAGTAAAGGAAGTCTGAATTATTTGTATAGTTCCTATCTAATCTATAAAATGAGATACAGTGAGAAACATCAGATTGGGGCCCAGCAAATAAAATTAACCTGTACTCTGTCTTAATTTAGAAGTCACGCTCAGTTAGTAACCATATCTCTACCAGGCTCCTTTGGTGCTCAGGCTGAAGGAGAATGTCATTAAATTTAATAGGAACTGCCCTTGTTTTGAAGACACCCTGCATTTAAAGCTGCCATGAATGCTAAACAAAGACATATGATTTTAAGTAATACATAGTGTCCTTATTTAAAAAAAAATTAAGTTCTTATAGGTCTATAGTAATGTAAATAATAACACACTTCCTCTTTTGCAACATACCATATGGATGGGTGGGTGGACGGACACTCAAGTCACTCGCACACACTCTCTCTTTCCCTCCCACTTCCCCAGCATTCAAATTCCAACTGAATTTTCCCTCCTGCTTCCTTTTTGTCTGTTCTCCCATAGCATATCTCAAGAAAAACTGTTTTGTCTAGCTATAAATGTAATTTTTTTTGCATTGATTTGAATGCAAATGAGAATCTAAAATATATATTTTTTCATGTTTCAAGGTTTAATAATGGAGGGTAAGCATTGTGTATTGGTAGTGGCATGTGAAGTTCTTTGGTATTGTCAAAGTTAGAATCAGGACTCACAATTTGTCAGACCACTCTGTTTATTAGCGCAGCGCTCCGCCAATAACATTCAGAATATGTGAGTGGCCATGCAAGGCCCAAACAGTCTTATTTATACAGATAAAAGAGCGGGAATTAGACAAAGGGACAAAGAAAGCAAAACAGTAAAATTCACCTGGGGCACAGCATGCATATCCTATTTCCTTACTAACTGTTATCGATCTAAGGCTAATGCTTCACCAATTGCCCTTAAACAGTGCAATTGTTCTGTGTTAATGTCTGTATTCCTGACACCTGGTTGCAACATTCCAACAATTTTGCTTAAAGGTACAGACAACATTTCTTTAATCCTTTCTATTCTTACTATATAATTCATTCTACTTTCACAATCCCTCCTTTTGGTCAGGCGTACGCCATGACCAACCCTTACTGGGTTCCACAAATTAACCGTTCCTTATCTCTTTATTCATCAGTGATATTCAAAATCATCATATTAGCACTCTGTTTTGGGGCAGTCATCTGGGTGACACAATTCTGGATACAACAGGAGATTAACTGAAAGCATACAAAAATCACTAAGATTCCAAACAGGATAGTTAGGGCTCCCTGAAACAACCAGTTTCCTATGCCAGAGAAATTGAACAGGTTACTTAGCCACTTCCATAAAGCTCTTCATGAGGAAGATATGCAATTTGTTCTAAGTGGCTAGCGTGATCTATTACCTCATTGGTATTGTCAGGTATAAACACACAACATTCTTTCCCAATGAGAGCACAGGTCCCTCCTTTGGCCGCTAGCACTATGTCTAATGCTTGAGAGTTTTGGAGGGCCACCTGTCTGATCACCCCTGTTTCTTTGGCCAGGGTTTTTAAACTTTCTCCGGTTTCATTTGCCATTATTTCAACCACTGCTTGTAACTTTAGGAGTCTTTTTGCGTGGTGTATTACTCCCCCAAGTGGGATAAAGGAAGTGCCAATGGCCTCTTCCCAAGTTAAGGGGCTTATGTTATGTATATACCATTGGGCATCTAGTAAGTCCCTTCTTTTTCGCCTGAAATTATGGAGGCGTTCTCGTGGGAGGGACTCTAGTACCCGGAATTGTGGGAAGAGTTGGGCGGGATAACAGATACCTGACCAGTTAGCTGGTAATACAGTATAAGCTTTGGTACCACAAACCCAATGATGGCCTATTAAGGCCGGGAAGGGTCGATTGCATCCATTTGTTACATAGGTATCTGCAAATGAGGAGTAATATCCTCCAATGGGAACAGGGTAATTCTCCTTACGAGTAGTGGTAGTATTTGTATGGCATTGGAAGATTGTATTATTTTTACTAAGATTACTGTAGGGGGAACATGAGGTTGATTTTTCTGTTTGATCTCAGGTTGAGAAAAAATTCATATCCCCATACCCAGCCCGCCACTCTTTAGTTTTGTTTGAATAATCCCATACACCATTTGCCACAATATGCTGAAGGCAACGGCTTTTTCCCAGATCCAGCCCTGTCCCATTACACACCCAACACCAATGACCTTTTCCCCCTACCACACTTATCCATTTAGATACATTTATTCCCACTGCTTCCCAAGTGTCATTGCTGTTCCATGTTTTGTTAAATGGACGAGGTCCTCCAGTGAGGTCTGGGGAATTCAGTGGGATTGCCAGGACAGGAACACCAGCTTGAGAGTGGGCTGGGATGTTGCTGCAGACCCAGCATTTAGAAATATTAAGGGTCTGAGCTATCCACACTTGCTGCTGGATAAAAGAATTGTCATTGTGGGCTCCCCAGACCTTAAGATACCAGCAGCCGAGGAACAGGTGCCACCAGAGGTGCATGTTGGAGGCAAGGCCCTTCTGGTTCTGACAATCTCAACTGAGGGAACTGCAGTCACAATTTTATGTCCACCAGGCAGCAGGCGCTAGGCTTACTACTGCTGCTTCTTGGGCCTTGCTTTAGGTCGTCATCTGCTTCTGGCAACCCTTACGAGAGTGTAGATTGTAAGGTATTGCAGGCTGTTCCTCTACGTCTTCTTCTGGAGTCAAAACTGACTCTGCGCAGTACTGAGGTGTTGATTGGTTAGCCGGGGAGGGTGTCTTCTTACACTGTGAAGCATGTATCCACGCTCCGATGCCAGATAGCTTAACAGCTGTCTGGGTAGTAAGCAGTACCTGATGAGGACCCTTCCACCGAGGTTCCAAGGCGCGTTTTCGATGGTGATGCCGTAAGTAGACCCAGTCACCTGGCTCAAGGTTGTGGCAGGCGTCAGAGGTGGGTTCCGTCAGCCAGGCGGCTCGAACCTGTGAATGGAAGTGACTTACAGCTTGCATTAATCCCTGCAATATTGAAGGAGCGTACTGAGAGTCAAGTTCAAGTCTGGGACTGGAGTAATGGTAGCCACAGTTCGCATAGCGCGTCCCATAACGATTTCAAAAGGACTCAGTTTATGCCTTTGAGATGGAGTGGATCGCATTTCCATAAGGGCTCGTGGTAAAGCTGCTGGCCAGCTTAACCCCGTGGAGTCACAAATCTTAGCAAGTTTATTAAGTACACCATTTCGCCTTTCCACAGCACCTGCACTTTGTGGGTGGTAGGGACAATGCAGGAGGTGTATGACATGTAATATACGATCCAGGTGTTGAACAATTTGTCCGGTAAAGTGTGTACCCTGGTCACTGGACAGAGTGGCAGGAATTCCCTTGGCAGGCATAATATGGTTTAACAAACATTTAGCAACGGACAGTGAGTCAGCCTTGCGACAAGGAAAGGCTTCAATCCAACCAGAAAATAAACATACCATAACCAAAATAAATTCAAATCGTTGACACTTAGGCATTTGTACAAAATCAAGTTGCCAATGCAAGAAGGGTGCTTGGGGCAAGCCCCGGAATCCCTGAGCCACTTTTACAGGTTTACCAATATTGTGGCTTTGGCAAGTGGTGGAGGTGGCACAGTGGCGGGCTGCAAAAGAGCTGAAATGGGGAGTCCACCATCCCACCTTAGTTAGAGCAGAGACCATTCCCTCCTTTCCGACATGCGAAACACCGTGTAGCAGGGCGGCCAGCGATGGGTAGAATGAAAAAAGGGCTACAAAGGCACCAGTGGGCGAACGCCAAAGGGAATCAGGATGTAGAGGGCAACCCAGGAGTCTTTTTCGGTTTCTGGGGCAGAGTCCTGGAGCAGGGTGAGGTCAGTGAAGGATGGTGGTGGTATAGAAACAGAGAGAGAACCTAGAAATGCATCTGGGGAAGGTTCTATGGCAGCAGCATGTTTAGCAGAGGCATCAGCAAATGCGTTACCCTTAGCAACATCAGTGTCTGCCATCAAGTGGCCAGGGCACTTAACAATAGCCAGGGCAGAGGGAAGTAAAACTTCATACAGGAGAGCAGTGATATAGGGGCCGTTCTTAATAGGGGTACCGGCAGATGTAAGGAAACCCCGAGCTTGCCAGAGGGTGCCAAAGTCATGTACAACCCCAAAAGCATAGCGGTAGTCAGTGTAAATGGTGGCGGAGCGTCCCTCCCAAAAAGCAGGCACAGATGAGGGCAACTAATTCAGCAACTTGTGCTGAGGTTACAGAAGGTAAAGGTGCAGCTTCTAGGGTTTCAGAGAGTGACACTACAGTGTATCCTGCAAGAAGACGACCTTGGTTGTCTCGAAAACAGGAACCATCAGTAAACAAAACAAGGTCAGAGTTAGGGAGAGGGACATCAGAAAGGTCAGGGCGTGGGACGGTGATAGCAGAGACAGTTGCAAGGCAGTCATGAGGATCACTGTCATTAGACAAAGAAAGGAGAGTGGCAGGATTTAACTGAGAACAGCGCTTTATAGTGATATATGAAGCCGACAGCAGTAGAAGTTCATACCTGGTAAGGCGAGCGGAGGAGAGGTGGCTTGTATTGCGTTATAACAGCAGAGTTTGTACAGAGTGAGGGACCATGAGGGTAAGGGGGGAGTGAAGGACAAGGGGTTCAGACATTTCGACTAAGCGTGCTGCAGCAGCCACAGCACGCAGGCAGGGGGGCAGGCCTTGGGCCACAGGGTCCAAAGTGGCAGAGAAATAAGCTACTGGGCGATTCTTGCCTCCGTGCACCTGAGTGAGAACTCCAAGTGCACATCCAGATTGTTCATGGCAGAAAAGGGTAAAAGGCTTAGAATAGTCTGGCAGCCCTAAAGCGGGGGCAGAAGCCAAACCTTGTTTGAGGGAAACAAAGGCAGAGTCTGCTTCAGGTGGCCATGGCATGGGATTAGGCACAGAGAGTTGAGTGAGTTCCTGTAGAGGTTTTGCAAGGGAGGCATATTGGGGAATCCATTGCCTGCAAAATCTAGCCATGACCAAAAATGTTCGGACCTGGCGTGAAGTGCAGGGTTGGGGAAAGCTAAGGATAGCCTGGACACAGGTGGGAGAAAGCGTATGGGAACCCTGGGAGAGGAGAAAACCAAGGTATGTGACAGAGGTTTGACAGAGCTGTAGTTTAGAGCGAGAAGCCTTGTGACCTTTGTTTGCTAGGGCAGTAAGGAGCACTAAAGAATGAGTTTCTGAGGCAGATAACGAGGGGGAACAGAGGAGCAAATCATCTACATATTGGACTAGAGTGGACCCAGATGGGAAAATAAGGTCAGCTAGGTCTCGGGCTAATGCCTGGGAGAAATAAGATGGACTTTCCGTATACCCCTGAGGGAGCGGGGTCCATGTATATTGCTGTCCCCTGTAGGAAAAGGCAAAGAGGTACTGGGAATCAGGGTGAACTGGAACAGAAAAGAAAGCAGAACACAAATCAACAACAGTAAAATGAGTTGCAGCTGGTGGGATAGAAGCCAGGATCGTTGCTGAGTTTGGGACAACGGGAAAAATGGGTATGACAATACGATTAATAGCTCGAAGGTCCTGAACAAATCGCCATGATTTGCCATCAGCTTTTCGAACGGGGAGGATAGGAGTGTTACAGGGATTGGAACAGGGAACAATAATGCCTTGCTCCTGCAGGGCAGTTATGACCGGAGCAATGCCAGCCTGTGCCTCAGGGTTTAAAGGGTACTGGGATAGGCGAGGCAGGGGTTTGGAAGAGTCAACAGTAATGCAGACAGGATCAGTATTTAAGCGGCCCACCTCAGAGGGATGGGTTGGCCACAGAGAGGATGGGACCTGCGAAATTAGATGCTCAAGGGACGGGACCAGTGGGCAACAAGGGACCAGAGTAGAAAGGGACGTTTCAGACAGCAGGGAGGCTACAGAATCACTCAGGGAAGACTGGGGAATTTGTAAATAGACCCCATCCGGGGAACAGTATATGGTGCAGCCAAGCTTACATAATAGATCCCGACCCAAAAGGTTTACTGGAGTGGAATCAGAGAGAAGGAAGGCATGATCCGCAGAAAGGGGACCAACCTGGACCGGTAGAGGTTTTGAAAGCGGATAAGGGGTTGGGACTCCCGTAATGCCCACAGCGGACAGTTTTTCCGGAGCGGAGAACCTCAGGCAGGTCGGTAGTATGAACTGCAGAGAGTGAAGCTCCTGTATCAACAAGGAAAGGGAGAGAAAGATCATTGATAGTTAACACACACTCACCCGTGGGAGTGAGAGGTAGTAAAGGAGCTAAAATTTCCTGAGGTTCCCCGGTGTCCCATCATTGTTGTGGGGCAAAGTAAGGCTGGGGGCTGACTGGCTGTGCTGGCAGGGAGTTTAACTGGTTGTTCACAGAGTTACTAGGCCGGCTTGGACACTCATTCTTCCAGTGTCCCGGCTGTTTACAGTAATTACAAACATCCCCATAACCCAAAAATCCAGTTCCCTGTCCCCTCCCACGACCACATCCCTGTCCTTGGTATTTTCCTCATCCCCGGTACTGTTTGCCCTGCCCTGAATAATGCTGTATTTGCAAGGCCATTAACTGCTGAGCTGATTGCTCTTCCTTTCCTTTTAAAGTACGTTGGCAGTGCTCTGCCACTGTTTGCAATTTGTCCATGGTTTCGGTCTCCCATCCAACGCTTATTCGTTTTAGCAGATTGTCAATAGCAGGCAGGAGGCCATTAACAAATGCACTAGCCAGGGCGCCCTGTCCATTTGTATCTGGTTGCTGTATACCAGAATGTTGCAGAAAAATGTCAGTTAGCCGGGTGCGATAGTCACCCGGGTTTCTCCCTGTCGTTGCTTACAGCTATTTATGGCCGTCCAGTTGGTTTTAGGAGTCCATACCTGAGGGATGGCTTCAAATAGATTTTTAGCTCGTTCCTTACACTTTTTTTGGTATTCAGCATTAGGACCAGTGTCTGGCAAAGTAGAGTGGTGGTCAGCAGCGAGCCAATCTGCTGCTGTGAGCCATTTTTCATGCTCACTAGGGGCTGTTACAAGTAGCTTGCACAGCTGCAGGAGGTCTGCCTCAGAGGGTTAATAGGTATCACACACTAACAAAAATTCCTCTGCAAATTTGGTAGGATTTTCTCGGGGCTTTGGAAAGCCTTTTATAGTTGAAAGGAGCTCAGTTCGAGTCCAGGGTTTATAGCTCCAAGTGGGACCCCCGTCCTGGCCCCCAATATGCAGGATTCGGAGGGGAGCCTAGATATTTTTAAGGCCCAAGTGCGAGCTTTTACGAGGCAGAGTGAGTACAGAGGAATGGGCCTTGGCAGTACCGGATGATCCGGACGGGTCTGAACTGGAGATCTCTGGGAATTGTTCCTGATCTGGGAGATCTGGTAACAGTTGTTCCTGAGCTGGGGGCATGGGTGGCCTTCTATTGATTTGACGCAGGGCTGCCAGGCCAATTAATGCGTCGTCTTCATCCTTGTTCCTGGAATCTAGCAAGGGGTTTTCTTCGTCTTTTCCCACCCGGAGACAGGAGTATGAAGGGGGTTCTGCTTGGAGAACAGGGTAAAGGGGAGTGCTCGGTCTAGTGGTGGGAGAGGAGGTTTCCAAAAAAGATTTTAACTTATCATTTGAATCTTTGAGAGAGGCGAGTTTCGATTCTGTCCATCTATGATTTGCCTCTTCCCACCATTGCATGAAACAATCGACCTCTCCTTTTGCCAATTTAGTTTTAGATTGGCCGAGTTTGTCTTTTAAGACATCTACGTGATCCTTATCCCAAGATCCTAACAGTGGCCACTGAATTTTGGGATCTCCCTGAGTTAGCCTAGACCATTTTTCCAGAAACTTACAGGAGTCCAGACCCTTCCTAAAATACATAAAATGAGCCGGAGTTCCTTTAGGGAACTTCCCCGGCTTAGACGTCTGGTTACCCATACAGGAGGACTTCACACACCAATCACACAAGAAGGAAATTAGGGTTCGTCAGGGTGATGCCCAGTGCAACACACAAAAGGAGCCCACAGGCTACTGCCTCAATCGCCCTTGCTTTCACACTAAGGGTTTTACCCAAGGTGCAGTGCAGCTGTGATTGTGCAGATTTCACTCACTCAGACTGCGGGGACAGGAACCCCTTGGTTGGCCGATCCCCGGATGGAGACGGCACCCAGACTCAAACACTCCACAGGGAGAACGGATAGACACAGAGACAGGACAGTCCTCAGTCCGGACAAAACACAGAAATAATTACCTGACCAGATTCCTGATGTCAGATCCCGGGATCCCTACCAGAACAGAGTGGGAACCAACAGGTTTGATGGCGTAGACTTCACTGTGGTCGTGTGCCTTTCCGTTCTAGTGGAGGACCGCTTGGGCCAAGTGCCCAGGTGCCGACTGCCACGGTCGTCCTACAAAAACGGTCAGGAATCACACAGCCCCAGTGAAGATGGTTTCCATCTCGGTGGAACCTCCAAATTGTCAAAGTTAGAATCAGGGCTCACAATTTGTCAGACCACTCTGTTTATTAGCGCAGCGCTCCGCCAATAACATTCAGAATATGTGAGTGGCCATGCAAGGCCCAAACAGTCTTAGGGCTTGTCTACATCACAAAGTTGCAGCGCTGGTGAGGGGGTTACAGCGCTGCAACTTAGGAGGTGTACACATCTGCAGGGCACCACCAGCGCTGCAACTCCCTGTTTGCAGCACTGGCCGTACTCCCGTTTTGTCTCGGGTGTAGAGGATCCAGCGCTGGTGATCCAGCGCTGGTAATCAAGTATAGACACTTACCAGCGCTTTTCTTGACCTCCGTGGAATAAGCAGGTATCCCAGCATACCTGAGGAAGCCTCTGGTAATCAAGCTGGTCTCCTTCCCCGGCTTGCTCTCGCGTTCGCTGAACCCCGAGCAAGCAGGTCTCCTTCCCTGCGGTTTGCAGGGTGGTTCGGGGAACGCAAGAGCAAACCGGGAAAGGAGACCAGCTTCGCCGCGGTTTGCTCTCGCGTTCCCCGAACAAGCAGGTCTCCTTCCCTGCGGTTTGCAGGGTGGTTCGGGGAACGCGAGAGCAAACCACGGCGAAGCTGGTCTCCTTTCCCGGTTTGCTCTCTCGTTCCCCGAACCCCCGAGCAAGCAGGTCTCCTTCCCTGCGGTTTGCAGGGTGGTTCGGGGAACGCGAGAGCAAACCGGGAAAGGAGACCAGCTTCGCCGTGGTTTGTTCTCGCGTTCCCCGAACAAGCAGGTCTCCTTCCCTGCGGTTTGCAGGGTGGTTCGGGGAACGCGAGAGCAAACCGCGGCGAAGCTGGTCTCCTTTCCCGGTTTGCTCTCGCGTTCCCCGAACCCCCCTTGAAGCCGCCCAACAGCGCTGCAGTGTGGCCACATCTAACACCACTTGCAGCGCTGGTTGCTGTAAGTGTGGCCACTCTGCAGCGCTGGCCCTATACAGCTGTACTAATACAGCTGTAACAACCAGCGCTGCAAAATTGTAGATGTAGACATACCCTTATTTATACAGATAAAAGAGCGGGAATTAGACAAAGGGACAAAGAAAGCAAAACAGTAAGATTCACCTGGGGCACAGCATGCATATCCTATTTCCTTACTAACTGTTATCGATCTAAGACTAATGCTTCACCAATTGCCCTTAAACAGTGCAATTGTTCTATGTTAATGTCTGTATTCCTGACACCTGGTTGCAACATTCCAACAATTTTGCTTAAAGGTACAGACAACATTTCTTTAATCCTTTCTATTCTTACTATATAATTCATTCTACTTTCACAGTATTCATACATGAGAGATTTGTATTAGCAGAAGTATGTATAGTTTTACAGCATGGAGTAAAATAGATGGTGACAACCGCTTAAAGCCTTGTTATGACCAGCTGAGCTATGGCATGCATGTTACTGGATTCAATCGCCTCAGGAAAGTCATCATTGTCACCTGCTAATGCAGCTAACTACCTCTTAAACCATGATAGGCATAGTTTTGCTTGGCATTGGTATCAGATCTTTCACACTGTAGGTGGTGATGTCTTCACCTCAGAGTCACAATTAGTCCTAGTTAGATGAGTTTGGCTGCTTCACAGCAACTGCTCATTGTCAGGATGTGCAGCAATTGCTGTATTTGAGTTTGGGATTTTTTTGCTCTTTGTGGTGCTGGGGGAATCTTTACCATTATGACTAGTAAAGTTAAAATAGAGAGGTAGTGAATCTTTTTCTGTCTGAGGTTGCCAATGCCATTCCTGGGAAGTCTCTTAAACAAGCAATAGTTTAGGGCCTTACTAATGAAACCATCTCCTGACTGGTACAAACATTCATTTTATGACCCTGTGTTATAATTTACTCTTTTGGATGAAGGTTACTGAGGAGCTGATGTACAGTGCTTTTTTGAAAATTTGGCCACTTAGTTTGGTGCCTCGGATCTTAGCTCTTTGGAAAATCTGGCCCCAATTGTAGGCGTTGGGCTGTTTTAAGCTCTCCTGATACCTTTAAATCTCAGTTCTGATTTCCTGCTATACAAACGAACAAGGCTGTAGAACCAGCATGGTCAGCCCCTGGGGAAAAGGATGGGCCAAGTTCAAGGAGAATCCTATTTATTGTTTCTCAAGTCAGCAGGATGTGGTTGACAGGGCTGAGGGGATGGAGGGTGAAATGAGAAATGAAGGTTTTTAGCCTTTTATATAAAGGAAATGAAGGGTTCCTGAAGAGAAAATAGAGTGACAAAAACACCCTTAATGTTGTTTTAGGTAATATGTTCTTTCCATACATTTAAAAATAATGACAAAAAGCCATTAAAAATTACTAGGCACCAAGAAGGCTACTGAAGGGAAGCAAAGGCCTATTGATTTCTTGCTTTGCAAATGTGGTATTTATCCTATTTAGTAACAGTGCAGTTTTGCCGTTGCAGCCCTTGTGAGGACAATTATTATAATCAATAGAATGCATCAAATGACCAGGAAAATCCTATTTAGATTTGAAGAAAAAAAACCCTCTGTAATAAATGCTTCAGGGTATTCAGTTGTCAGAATTAATTTTCTTTTCTGCTGCATGGAAATGGTTTTAGGCACCTTCTGAAGTGGGAGCATTTGTGTTACCTGCTTAAATAGTGTACCCTGTTCTTGTGTAAATGGGATTTTTGCTTTGTTCCAAATCTAGGGCGCAATCTTGTGTGGTGCTGAGCCTTCTATTGGCTTCCCAGCTGGCAAGCTTCCCAGCTACCTCCTAGGCTGGGACCCTGGGGAAAGAATTGGCCACAGAATCTGGGAGTCTGGCAACCCTGGTCTGGCTCCCAAGCTCTCTGCCAGGAAGGTTGCCAAGGAGCTGGGAGTCTGGGATGCTGGAGAAAGAGGGAGCCAGGCAGCATGGGAGTCCGGCACACAGGGATAATTGAAAATACAGTTTTCCTGCTTTTTATTCTGGTTCTCAGTGCCACAGTAGTGCCAGCCAGCTGGAAGCAGCTATTGCTGGGATAGTCTTTCTCAGCTGCTGCTGCCCCAGGATGGAGGATGCTCAGTGCAGATGGGATCTACTGAGAATTTAGCTAACAAACTCAAAAACAAAACAAAACAAAACCAAAAAAACTCTAGTGAGCATGTGGGAACTGAAAATTGCCAAAGGCTACCTTGGCTAAATTAGGGCATTTTTTCACAAGTGCACTAAAAGGCACATCCCTGACACTAGGGCAATCCCTGGCCAAAGCATGGAGCTGGTAGAGCTGCTTGATTAAACAATTGTAAAAAATGTTTTTAATATGGGCAAAATAACATATTTCCCCTAATCTCTTTCTTGGAAAGAGCTTAACTGTTTTTGTCGAAACTTTCCAAAAAAATTCAGCCTGAGGCAAACATATGCTATGGAAAATGTTAGCCCAAGTGGTTCAATTTTGGAAAGTTTTATAAGCATTTGTAAAGAGAATTTTATCATGGAAGGTATTGGGTAACCTTAGCTATAGATGATGTGACTGTTCCCACCTCTAATAACCTAGGCAAATGCTGGTGTTAACGTAATCTTTATAAAAGGAAGGAATAGGTCTTTTGGTGTGCTGGGAATAAACATCTTCCCAGTCAGGTGGGTGTGTCATCTATTTTGCACCAATTTTTTTCTATTCTCTCTTCTACCATAGCTGAACTAACAATTCAGTTCAGCGTCTTCTTCAAAACCTTTGCTTCAAGCTTTTCCCCTAGTCTTCTTACATTAAGAAGCTTGTGACCTCTTATACTACTAGTAGTTTTGCCTTTTGGACACTGAAATAGGCAAGTGAAGATTCAGTGACCTTCTTGTTCCTCATCCCTCAGTTAATCCAGCAGCAGAGGGAATTGAAGCAGTATCTCTAAACTGATTAAATTAAATAGCTAAAGAAGATTCCAGTGTGTTGTTCCAAGTATGGCCCTTTGGAAAGCCCGTTAGATCTGTTTTCAAGGATCTACAGAGTTTAATAAAACTGCGGCAGTTAGGCTGCATACAGAAATAATTTCCCCCAAGCTTCTCTCTTGTACTGTCTCAGAATATGCAGAGTAAAAGGTTGCCAAATGGTTCATTACCAAACTGCCATGATACACATAGCTCTAAAACCTGTGGAAAGTCTGTATTTAATCGTGACCTGTTTACAGGGCAAAAGGTTTCAAGAGAAAACAAATGAAGCACCAACTGATTTTCCTGTTGTACTGGACTAGCCTGTAAACCACTCTCCGCAGCTCCCACTGCCAGCTATAGAGAATGCCTCTGCACATTTATTTTTTTATCGGATTTCCATGTCTGTACTTAAGTATTTCATTGCATCATTCCCAGCCATTCTTTTCACTCTGTAATTTTCACTCTTAAACTTCATTGCAATCTTATTTTCAGTCAGTTTTACACTCTCTTTTTTTCTTAAATGGCTACTATCATTGAATTTCCCTGGTAATGCTCTAATCTTATCATTGCTTTCATTTTTCTACTGACCTTTTATTAACCTCCTGATTGGTTTCATTTTTTAAACCTTTCCTTCTCTGGCGCTTATTTTGCATGTTATTTTCTCTCCCATTTTTCCCCACTTTCATTCATCTTGATCTCTTCATATCTCTTCTATGTTTGCTACACATTTTAGTCAACTTATAACTTTTGACTGTACTTTTAATATCACATTTGTTGTACCACTGAATTACACAAAATTCCACACTAATATAGCCCCTTTCGTCCAAGATTTTCAGAGCTGCACCAGCATTAGTTAAGCCTCAAAACAATTCTGCACTATTATGCACATTTTACAGATGGGTCAATTTAGGCACTGAAAAGTCAGACAATTTGCATAAGGTTGTATGACAAGTATGTATATAGCATGGCTAGTGAGAAGAGACATGATTTCAGAGTTGCTGAACACCTATGACTCCTATGGACTTCCATGGTAGTAGTGAGTACTCAGTACTTCTGAAAATCAGACCATAGTAGATTGAGTACTGCCACCCCCATACAGACATTCAGGAATGGCAGAACAGACATGTAAGTTCCAAGCTAAGTCCAAATGGTGTTCCGTCTGCAAGGCAGCTTTTAGAGGCTCTTCGGAGGGTGAATTATGCTCTTTCTGCCTGTTCTCAGCCAGCCAATCCTAGTACTACTAGGGTGCAGTGTTCTGAATTGGACAGGCATGTTGGGTCCCCTAATGCCCCAAGAAGCTGTGATTCCAACATAGAAGAACCCAACCAGGAGACACAGCAGAGCAGGGAGAGGCTGTAAGGATGAGGAGGACTTACCCCCAGGCCATCCTGATGAAGTCCCAGGGTCCCATAGGACTAGAAAGATAAGATCCTCAAGTGCACTTGATCTCCTTGTCCCAAGTCCTAAAATGGGCCCTAAATTATTTGGGAAGAGAAGCAGGGCTCATATCTAACCCCCCCACACAAGAAAGATTTCTTCTGCTTGAGAGGTTGAAACTACGTGCAAAAAGGTTGTATCCACAGTCTAAATCCAAGCTGAACAGGCTCTTGAGGACAAGCCTCAAAACAAACACCTTCCTTCCAAATCCATCCCAGAGGCAATGATTCGCCTGCACCCATCCTTTGAGGATGTGATCAGAATGGAGTGGGAAACTGCTGACAAGGGTAAACATATACACAGGCATGCACGTAGATTGTTACTCTAAAGGTCGATGCTACAATGGCATCTTTAGCAAAAGATATGGTTATCTCATCAGAAAGAGATTTCTTCCCCACAGATCCACTGGATAGGAAGATGGAAGCTTTCCTCAGATGGGATTTTGAAGCTTCCTCAGCCATGTTCAGAACATCTCTGGCAGCTATATGCTTTGCAAGAGCTACAGTGTCCTGGATGGAGGACCTTAAGGCCCTGAAGGACAGAATCTACCTTGACTTCTAGTCTGCTCTTCAGAAAATCTGCATAGCAACAGCATTCGGTGCAGATCCCTCAGTGGAAGCAATGAGATTTTGAGCCAGGGCCAGAGGCCCCATCTAGCTTTGTCCCTGGAAGATGAATGCTTATCCAAACAAATCCTGTGCTCCTAAATTCACAATCTCTTCTATTGGGGAAAAAACTGGATAAGATAGTAGCAGAAAGCACCAAATTGAAACAGGCCCTTCCCTCCCCACTCAGTGCTCTAAGGCAGGACTACAAATCTACTAATAGACAGAAACACTCCTCTCATTCATTTTCCTCACAAAAGTGTCAGAGGAAAGACCAACAGGTATCCTGGCAACCCTGGAACCGGGGATCAGATGGAAAGTCAAAAGGTAGCTTCACTGCCTCTAAGAGCCCACTATGACAACGAGCAAATGTGCTTCCACCCAGATCTGAACTTAGGAGGCAGAATCTCCTGCTTTTCAGGAGATAAGTGGATGAGATAGAGAATGGGTCAGGGATATTCCCTTGAGCTAAGGGCTCTACCCCATTCCTTCTTCATCCAGTCCCCCCATCTCCAGTGGTCCCACCAAACACAAAATGGTCTGGAATGAGATCTCCTCATCTCCTGGACATAGGAGCAATAGAAGGAGTTCTCTCAGAAGAATGGTCTGCAGGAATTTACTTCATGTTCTTCTTCAGAATTGCACCAGGAGAGTCAGAGCCATCCTTGACCTCAAACATTTCTACTAAATGAAGAAAAATGAAATTCTGAATGGATACCCTTGCTTCAGTGGTGACATCCCTGTCCCAGGGGGACTTTCTAAACTCTGTGGATCTGGTATACACATCTCTCCACATTGCCATGTACCCATGCCACCACAGACTGCTGAGGTTTGTGTGAAGCACAGATCACTACCAATATCTAACATACCCATTCAGTCTCTTGTTGGCCCCCAGGCTCTTTACAAAAATACTAGTGATAACCACAGCCAGACCCAGAGCTCAGTTTAGTCACCTGGCTCCATTTCTGGACAATATTATGATCAGAGTTCAAGCCAGGCCACTGCACACAGTGTCATAGTCCAGACTCATGATCCCTTACAAGTGCATGGCTTTGTATTAAACAATAAAAAGGCTTCTTGATTCCCTCAGAAAAGATAATTCACCTGGGAGCAGAGAGAGATACTTTGGTGGGGCAAAAATTTGCACATCCCTAGACAGATTCCAGAAGATTCAGGATTTGATGCCCCTGCTGGGTGAGTGTTTAAGGCCAACAACAGCTCAGTGTCTCCAGCGACTAGGCCTTCCAGTCTTGGGCATAGGGGTCACCCTGTGGGTGAGGTCACAAATCAGGCATCTTCAGGCCTTTATTCTAAAGGTATGGGATCATTTCCCAGAGTTCATGCAGGTGCTGGATCCTGAACCAGCTGCTGGATTTCCTAAGATGGTGGACAGTCCCAGAGAACATCGTCATGGGTTTTCCCATATGAATCCCAGACCCTCAGGTTCTCACAACTGACTCCAGCCTAATGGGATAGGAAGCACATTTGGGATCCAGAACAGTGCAAGATATCTGGAACTTGTGGGGAAAGAACCACAGCATCAATCTCTTGGAGCTCAGAGCTGTCAAACTAGTTCTACTAAGATTCCAGAGCTACCTAGAGGGCAACCATGTCTTGGTCCATTCAGACAACACGACCACCATGGCATATATAAGCAAGAGAGAAGAAGGAATATAACTCTACATGAAGACACAATGGCGATAGTGGAGTGGGTAGAAAGGACTCTCTCTTCCCTAAAGGCAATACATATAAAATGAGAGATGAACCTAAAGATAGACTGTTTCAACATTCACAATAAGAATGGTACCTGAATGAAGACTACACTCTGATGTTGTAGAAGTTCAGTCTCTCCTCAGTTAACCTTTTTGCCAATGGCAAGAATTCAAAATGACCAAAATTCTTCACCAGGGAAGCACACCCCAATCCAGGGGTACAGATGCTCTGGTACACCAGACGGCTGTTATACTTATTCCTGCTCTTTCACCCCAAGGAAAGATGATCCAAAAGATAAGATGAGAAGAAGCAAAAGTGATAGTGCTAAATCCATACTAACCAAGGAGACCCTGGTTTTCTGATCTGATAGACCTGATGGGGGAACCACCATTATAGCTACTGTTGAGACCAGACATCCTTTATTAAGGCCCATTTTTCTGTCCACACTCAGACAGTGTTCAACTGACAGCCTGGCTATTGAAAGGGAAGCATCCAGGAGTGTTACCATGCTAAAAGCCTACTCCCCCATCTGGAACACACTTAGTTCGTAGTGTCAGAAATGCAGCACAAATCCAAGAGATCCTGGGATTCTGGTTATTCTAGACTTCCTTCAAGAAAGTGCAGATAAGGGGGTTCAGGCCAATACCATAGTGTTCTAGGTGTCAGCCCTAAGTACTGTATTATTCTTGGGATCCTTGGGTACCTTAGCAGAGAATCTTTAGGTATCAAAATTTCTCAGAGCAGTCAAACTGGCCAGACTAGTGATCAGACTTATCTTCCTAAAGTGGGATCTGCTACTGGTATAGAAAGCCCTAACCACTATCACTTTGAGCTTCTAACATCATGCTAGATGGGGCAGACTATACATTCTTGAGGCATACAAGGCATTTGGCGTTCCTTTCCAGGAATCAAGGTTCATTCCACAATATCTGTGATGATCTTGTGGGATGACAAAGCATGTGCTTCCATCACAGAGATATGCAGAACAGCTACATGGTCATTGACTAACATCTTTATCAAACACTTTGTCTTCTGCAGAGGCCTTCTTTGGTAGGAAGATGCTGCAGGTGGTAATCCAGTCCTAACCTTGCCATTTGAGCACTCCTCCAATGGGGTCTTTCCTTTCTCATTCTGTTCATTGTCCTGTCTCTCCCTATTCCTGTTCACTGCTCGCTACTTCCCATACATACAGTATCAGAATTGTGGAAGACTCTAAGCTGCAGAATGGAAAATTTCTTACCTGATAATATCTTTTCTGCTAGCAGCATCTCCCATAATTCTATCCACTCTGAATGGCTTCACAACCGAGGGGCAGCATTTTATTTGGATAGCTACCAGGTAGGCAGTGGCCTTTGATCCACTCGGTTCAAAGCTATTGTTACTAATCCTTTTCTGTGAGGTTTTACACATCTTTGGAATGAATCATCTCTCAGCAGTTTGGAGAAGGGGGCATGGCTAGCATTGACTGTGCTATAGATTTGAACTACCTTCAGAAAATGTAGAGAAGAGGGAAATAGCCCATATGTATCAGAATTGTGGGACACCCCACAAGCAGAAAGGAAAATTTATCAAGTAAGAAGTTTTCCATTCTGGTCCCCTGTGCCCTTGCTTATTCAAAGTAACTTGGACACATTCATCATGACTAGGTAGGTAATGGTTTTTACACGTGACCAATACCACGGGGGTCTTGTTTTGATGTGAAACAAGGAGGATACCTAAATATAAATGTCCTGCCTTCTCCTCTTTAATTTACCCCTTTAAATTAACTTTGTAAGTCTTCATGCCAATATAAATGAGATTGATAACTAGAAGATGTTAGCCAGTTTTGATTTTTTTAGTTAACTGAATCTGAACACACTTTTTTTTTTTTTGACAAAAAGAAGGGGGTAAAATTCATCCCAATAATCTGCAAGAGAAGATGGGGACATTTCAGAATTCAGATTATAAACTAGTTAAGTAGCTACATTAAAAATTATAAAATGTCAAGCAAATAATATTTCTGCTTTAGAGCTGTGAAAGGAGGTACTGTATGTGGTTGCTGAATCTCTGGCACCAGATATAGCCATAGAAGGTGGTTCTCTGTAAAGAATGATCCAAAGCCCATTGATATCAATATGAGGCTTTCCGTTGACTTCAATATTCACTTGAACATGGTGTCTTTACAAAAAAAAAGGCAGAATTGTGAAATATAATGGCTTAAAAACAGCAGAAGACTTTATCAGATGTCAAAACTACAGCTCCCTACTGCTACTATAGTAGCATTTTGGGCTGTATAAGTAGGGGCATTGCTAGCAGATCGAGGGATGTGATCATTCCCCTCTATTCGACATTGGTGAGGCCTCATCTGGATACTGTGTCCAGTTTTGGGTCTCACACTGCAAGAAGGATGTAGAATCCAGCGGAGGGCAACAAAAATGATTAGGGGGCTGGAGCACATGACTTATGAGGAGAGGCTGAGGGAACTGGGATTGTTTAGTCTGCAGAAGAGAAGAATGAGGGGGGATTTGATAGCTGCTTTCAGCTACCTGAAAGGGGGTTCCAAAGAGGATGGATCTAGACTGTTCTCAGTGGTACCTGATGACAGAACAAGGCGTAATGGTCTCAAGTTGCAGTGGGGGAGGTTTAGGTTGAATATTAGGAAAAACTTTTTCACTCAGACAGTGGTGAAGCACTGGAATGGATTACCTAGGGAGGTGGTGGAATCTCCTTCCTTAGAGGTTTTTAAGGTCAGGCTTGACACAGCCCTGGCTGGAATGATTTAGTTGGGAATTGTTCCTGCTTTGAGCAGGGGGTTGGACTAGATGACCTCCTGAGATCCCTTCCAACACTGATATTCTGTGATTCTCCCCACCCATGGAATTCAATGGCAGATCTTCCATAGTGTTTAATGGTGGTAGGCCTAAGTCTCTAAGGAACCCATACATTGAGCCAGTAGCAAAAGAATGAAACTGTTCAGAACAGATGAAGTGGTGAGCAGCGAGGGATACATACATGTTGTGATTCTGGAGCTTGTGGAAACATAAATGCAATTCATTCTTTTGAGTTGCATGTAAAGAGTTTGGACATGTCTCTTCCAACACATGGTGTTGACCATGCAATTGCAAAGTCAGCACCACATAGTAACAGGTTATTTACAAGGGGGCAAATACTCATCCTGGTGTGCTATCCAAATAATAAACTTGCTCAGTAGAGGCTTCATGTGGGTTCAGGGGGAAGAATCCTCCATAAGCATCCCAGTGCATGTGGCCAAAGGGGATGAGGAAAGAGGCTCTTCGTAATTATTGTGGATATATGACTGCATCTCTAATCACCATTTATTCTACATGACATACCTGCAAACTATTCTATCTGAGTTTTCTCCATCCCTTTCTTTGGATCTTGTACACATTCCTCTAAGCTTGTAATGGAGTCTAGATAGCAGGATGGTGGTGATAAACCAAAACCTACATGTCTGGGGCCACTAAATGGAAAATGTGTACTCATTCATACATGTTTTGATGAATGACTACTAAAAATAGAAGCAGGGGCTGTTTTATCTAAGAACAATGTATTTTCCAGTATAACTTGGCAATAAATCAGATTGCACTCCTATTTTTAGAAGTTTTCATGGGCTTCTGACTATAAAGTTTCTTAGCTATTGAAAAATGAAGAAGAAAAGCATAAAGACTTAGATTTTCAGTTTGTTGGTCCTTTTCAGCATTATCTTTGGACATTCGACATAGTGTGGGGAGGAGAAGAGGATGGCGGGTGTTGCAAATGTTGTAAAATAAAGTATAAGAACATGAAAGACCCTTTGAGAAAAATAAAAGACCCCTCTGTATTTCTGAGAAATGGAACAGTGGCATTGCCTATGAGATAAGATTTCTTTTACCGAACAGTTCTAAGCTTTTGTCTTTTAGAACTTTGGGAAATGGCAGGGGACATTTTTGATGCATTTACAGCTTGAGCGATACAGATTTCTTCATATCTGCAGGTCATGGTGATGTCCCACTGAAAGTCTCTGCTGAATTGCAAGAGATGAAATAATTAAAAGAATATATCTCATTGTACTAGGATCCTGTCTACTGTGGCAGAAAAACATTCCTAATAAAATAATCTGAATGAAACTAGGAGAAAATTTATGTATCCAGTACTACTCCATAGAAGAGAGAATCTGCTAATTCTTGACTAGGTGAAAGTGAACTACACTAATCTGAACATCAGAAGTTCAGACTGAAATTCTGTGATGAAAATTATATGATGAAATATACAGAATAGGGGCTAGATCATCCGTTATCTACGTTTTCACAACCTTCGGCACTGGAAACTGTGTCATTGTGTTCATGGAGTTTCTGCCTTTTTTTTAAAAAAAAGCGTATAGGCAGGTTTTATACCACACCTGTGGACTGGGGAAGGATGCCTTCCCCTAGATCTACAGATGTCTTTAAATCTGTCTCTGGTCATAGCTAACCATGTGGAAGCACTGTTTTATGCTTGCCAACCCCTCCATGACAGCATTGCTCCAATGGTATCCATGTTCCTATTGGTGCTCTCGTTCTGTCCCTCGGGTGGGGATGCATATTGTCATAGAAATGTAGGGCTGGAAGGAACCTCGGGAAATCATCAATTCCAGCCACTTGTGCTGTGTCAGGACCAAGTAAATCTAGGCCATCCCTGATCGGTGACCTGTTTTTAAAAACCTCCATTGATGGAGATTCCACAGCCTCCCTTGGAAGTCTATTCTAGAGCTTAACTACCATTATAGTTTGAAGGTTTTCTTCTAATGTTTAACCTAAATCTCTCTTGCTGCAGATTAAGTCCATTACTACTTGTCCTACTTTCAGTGGACATGGTGAACAATTGATTGCAGTCCTCTTTCTAGCAGCCCTTAACATATATGAAGACTGTTGTCTAGTCCATCCTCAGTCTTCTTTTCTTAAGACTAAACATGCCCAGTTTTTTTAACCTTTCCTCATAGGTGAGGTTTTCTAAAGCTTTTATCATTTTTTTTTGCCCCCTTTCCCTTGGAGACTCTCTCCATTTTGTCCACATCTTCCCTAAAGTGTGGCATCCAGAATTGGACATGGTACACTCCAGCTGAGGTACCAGCTCCAGGTAGAGCAGGGGTTGGCAACCTTTGGCCCACGGTCCATCGGGGTAATCCACTGGCGGGCCGCAAGACCTTTTGTTTATGTTGACCGTCTGCAGGCACAGCCTCCCACAGCTCCCAGTGGCCACGGTTCGCCATTCCCAGCCAATGGTTGCCAAAGGTTGCTGACCCCTACGGTAGAGTGAGGCAATTATCTCCAGTATCTTACATACAACACTCCAGTTAATACACCCTAGAATATTAGACTTTTTGCAGCTGCATCACATTGTTGACCCATATCCAATTTGTGATGCACTATAATCCCCATGTCCTTTGATGCACTACTACCACCTAGCCATTTATTCCCTATTTTGTAGCTGTGCATTTGATTTTTCCTTCCTAAGTGAAGTACTTTGCACTTGTCTTTATTGCATTTCATCCTGCTGAATTCAGACCAGTTCTCCAATTGTTCAAGGCCTTTTTGAATTCTAATCCTGTCCTCCGAAGTGCTTGCAACCTTGCCCACCTTGGTGTCATCCACAGATTTTATAATCATAGTCTCTACTCCATTATCCAAGTCATTAATGAAAATATTTAATAATATTAGACCTAGGATTAACCCCTGTGGAAACCTACTAGATATGCCTTCCTAGTCTGATAGTGAACCATTGAGAACTACTCTGAGTATGGACTTTCAACCAGTTTTGCTCCCTTCTAGTAATTTAATCTAGACCATGTTTCCCCAATTTGCTTACGAGAATGTCATGTGGGACCGTCAAAAGCCTTAGTAAATCAATTTTGTATCACAACTATTGCTTCCCACCTATTCACTTGGCCACTAACCCTGTCAAAAAAGAAAATTAGGTTGGTTTGACATGATTTGTTCTTGACAAATGTATGTTGGCCATTCCTTATAACCATATTATCCTTCAGGTGCTTACAAGTTGATTTTTAAAATTATTTGTTCCAGTATCTTTTATGTTTCCCAGCAGTGTTGAGAAATGCAATGGAGAGTGGTTGTATCCACTCCCTCCCACCCCAGCCCACTGACCTAGCTGAAGATAACTTTTCCCATAAGACACCAAGGAACCATGGACTTAGAGTAAATGAGGAATGATTGTGCAGAGGTAGCATTCTCCTCTCCCCGTTCCTTTTTCCCCAGATCAAACAGACCTTAATTCTCTCCAAACATATAAAAGCAGCGAGGGGCTGATCTGTGCTCATGCTTGAGAAAATTCTGATTTCAGATATTGTTCTGCTAACCTCAGTTTTGATAATGTTCAACACATTCCTCCATTGTCTGAAATATAAATTATAACTTTCTATTCTTAATTGTGCGGCTGCAGTTTTGTGTAGTCCAGTAGATTGTTTTAGATGGCTTAGGAAAAAAATATTTTATAGGACCCGGCTAGTGCTGCAAGCAAGAAGAGTTGAGAGTGCACTTCTGAAATGACTGGTGTGCGGCTTACAAGGTTGCTAGACAGGGTTATAAATTATGTCATGGGTGGTTCATCAATTATACAGATAAAACTGTGAAGGAGAATGGTTTGTCAGGAAAGATAAGGAAAGAGGGACTGAACCTAGATATATGTTCTATGCTGATGATCTAGTCATTTTTAGAAGTGAGAAGAGTCAGTTGTAGGAGCCACTTAATGAATGTGTAATGACTGTTGGAAGGGACAGGAGGAAAAAGAGTTAGGATAAAATGTTGAGTATACTTGCAATTGCCAAAATCACCATGTTCCTTTATTAAGTTTACTAGTGATTGTAGATGTGGTCTGAAAAGAAACTGTAGCATGAAAAATCAAGAGGTTTCAGAGAGTTGGTTTGTACAGGCATCTGTGTTTTACCTCAGGTCTTTCCAGATATCGCTGAGGAAGCTCTGATTAGGCAGAGAATATAGCAAGGTCAGGCTTTCTCAGAGATGTCCCATATGTCTAGGTATGAAATACCATAAGAACAATGTGTCTCTGGTTAATTTTAGTGTTCCCTGTTGTATCCCAGCCTAAACCAAGAAGTGGCAGGAGGCAACAAAATTAAAATCAAAGTGTAACTACATTTTTTTGGGTGTCAAAAACTGTGGTTTTGGTTCATCAAAATGTTTCCCTCTCATTATTCTGTTGCAACTCTTATCATAACAACTTTAAGTAGCCACTGTTCCCTTCACCACCTCTTGCTAACAGCAGTAATCACTCTAGCCAGGTGCTAATTTCATATTTATACCATCAGCTGTAATTGCTTTCTGCCCTTGTGATAAAGAGGTAGTGCCCGCTCCCCTGAAAGACAGCTGAATAGAATGTGAAAATCAAATTCCACTTTCTTACTGCTGCCTCTCCTGGCATTTGTCCGTAGTTCAAGATAAAGTGACTTTCCATTTGTCAGTGACAGGAAGTCCTATGAGCTGCACTGAAGAGGGGGCAGGTGATCTAACACTGATAAAAGCAGGTTTCCCTGCTATTTTATGGCTTCTCAATGAATGAGAGTGGAGGAGCTATGGAGAGAGATCAGGAGAACCCTTGGGAGAAAAGAGATAGGAACTAGGAAGAGAAGAATAGACAGACTGAAGTGCTTCATCTTTATTACTACTTCTAACTCACTAACGACAATACTGAAATTTTTTTAATGTAAAGTAGTGTGTAATAAGCACCATTCAATAATAATGCTAAGCAACAAGCCCACTGAATTAATGGGAGTCTTTCTGTTGGCCTCACTGGATCAGGCCCTACATATGTGCTAAATTCTTAACATTAAAAATAGCTATTTAAAGTGTGCATTACTTTACTGGTTTTGTCATTCGTTGCAAAAAGATAGCAACCCTCAACTCCGCAAAGCCTTCCAAGGGATGGAAATTCAGAGGTCACCACTTGTACCACCTCAGCCTCTAACTCCTCCATTGTGACTAAGGACTGTAGGGTGTCCTTGTTTCAGACCCTCCCTTTCAGAGGAGGACTCGGAGAGTTGCAGTATCTTTGCACAGCAGGGTCACTTGTATAATCATCACCTTCATGCTGATTATTTTTAGAGCTCATGAGGCTGAATTTTAACTGCTCTTGGCAAGTGACTACATTTTGAATACTTGGCTCATTATTGTATCACCTCATAGGGAGCTGGGGGGTTGACATTGAAAGATACACGTGAACATAATTGTCAGGGCTGTACAATACATAAAGTAAAAATAAAATAATAAATACCAATTAACATGAAACTATGCACATGGACAGGTTTTCATCTGAGATAAATATCTCATTTGGCCAAATTCACCTTTTACCATAAATCTGTGCATATCAAGCTGTACCATTTTGCATCAGGAGTGAATCTGGCCCGTGATCTGTTTTAAAGGTTTTATCAAGTCTATTATTTTTTAAAAAATTTAACAGATCCTTACCCTCTTCTGTACCTTATTGCCAACAGCAGCCTCACACTATGAAGTTCAGCTTTCATTTGTTCCAGTGTGATGTAAGCAGAGTCTGAATGAGCTCCCCCCGACATCTAGTGGTGAGCTGTGAAAAAGAACTTCAGGAGCTGATCTCATTTGCATGGGTTCACCCACCCTGCCTAGGTGCTCAGCATGATAGGATCGCTTGCCCAAATGATCACTTGTAGCTGGGGTTGGATCCCCAATCTCCTTGTTATTGGGGCAGGAGTAATAAAGGGTTGTTATCCTTGTTGTGTGAATCAAGGGCAGCAGAACTGTACCTGGCATACCCTGATGGATGGACTCACCCTAAACTGAACGGCACTCACTAGGCAGGGGACATGGGTTCCAAAGCCCAATGAGATGAGAGAGGATGGGGATAGGTACTTTACCATGTGGTGTTGACCCTGTTTAAAGATTCTAGACACCACTTGATCCTTCCTCTCTTCATGGTATAATAAAAGAGCTACGTAGCAGGGTGGTTATGCGCTCCTGCCCTGTGGGGCTTGAAACAGCCCAGGAGAGGGCTGGGGCTGGGGAAGGAAGCAAAGCCTGAGCTGATTGGGGGAAGTGGCTGCAGCTGGGTCCATGCCCCAAACAGACTAACTGGGCCTTTTAAGAAGGCTAGGGCAGCCAGAAGTTCAGGAGAGTCTCTCTGCTTGTAGAGAGAGAAGGACCTGGCTGCTAGGGGGCTGAGTAGGGTACTGGGAGTGGAGCAGGGCTGGGGGAAGGCTAGAGGAGCTGGGGAGCTTTGGCCTCGGAAGGTCCCAGGCTGTGGGCTTAGCTGAGGGCCTAAGACCAGTACCGGGGCTGCAGAGGGGCAGCCTAGCTATAGAGAGAGGCAGCAGGTCCAACCCAACTTTGCCTGTGATGAGTGGCGTATACTGCAGTCTGCCTCAGGAAGTGGGGCTAGATGGTGACTGGCAGTAGACTTACACTGAGGTGAGGTGGGGTTAGTGGGTGGGGGTTCCCCTGGGTGGGGAGACCTAGAGTGTGGGGGTACTACCAGGGGGGCAGCAACCCAGAGAAAGGGGCACCGGGGTCCTGGCAGGAACACGGGGGCCAGCGGAAAGGTGGATCACCAGCTTTCAAGGGGTGCTCCAGGATGCAGGAAGAGCCAGCAGGAGGCGCCGCAGGGGTGAGTCCATTCGCTTACAAGCTAATTTAGACTCAATTGAGAATCTTGTTACAGGCTGCAGAGCTAAAATCACTGATACCTAGGTCTAAGTATTAGACCTACTTTGAGACAGTGTCTCTATTGCAAGAGACTGCCCAGTGTGCACTAGCAGTGAGGCTCCCCCAGTAAAAGCTCAAATCCCTGAGACCTGTGTTACGTCGTGACCAGCAGTGTGGCTGCAGAGAGGGCCCGAGCAGAGCCCTGCAGAGAGGTGCAGCAATCAGCCAGCGAGGCAGCGAGCGAGAGCCCAAGCAGCGGAGCATGTAAGGTGCCTCCTTTTCCTCTACTTCCACCCAGGGTGAGAGGTGAACTCTGAAGATGAACCTCTGAACTCTGGGGCTGTTCTGGCCAAGGACAGCAACTGAGAGTGGGGTGCAGAGAAGAGACGAGTATGTTAAAGGGACTTTTGGGTTGCTGGACTTAAGAACCTGTGAGGAAAAGGACTCCCCCCAACTTACTTTGGGGTGAGTCTTTTGCTCATTGTTTATGTTTATGAGCCTTAGTTGTGGTGTTTTCCCAAATTAATGCTGAGTTACTTCCCTCCCTTTTTTTTTTAACAGTTTTTGCTATACTCAGATTCTGTGCTTACAAGAGGGGCAATTTCCTCTTGGAGGCGCCCGGGGGTGGTGTGTAATTGTCCCAGGTCACTGGGTGGGGGGTCAAGCTGATTTTGTGTTGTACTGGTGAAAAAGAACCTCTAGATACGGAACCTAGCTCTTGTTGCTGCTGGCTCCACCTGGCAGAAGGATCACAGTAATAATCATAGAATGATATCATAGAATCAGAGGACTGGAAGGCACCTTGAAAGGTCATCTATTCCAGTCCCCTGCACTCATGGCAGGACCAAGTATTATCCACACCATCCCTGATAGGTGTTTTCTAACGTGCTCTTAAAAATCTCCAATGATGAAGATTCCATACCTTCCCTAGGCAATTTATTCCAGTGCTTAACTAGCCTGATAGTTACAAAGTTTTTCCATTAATCCATTAGGTCTGTAGAGAAATATCATGCGTCTTATGCAATGTCAACACCTCCTTCCATTTACTCTTACTCTTCAGAAAACACAGCATGAATCCCAGATGCTGAAGCTTGCCGGTGTCCTTGACCAATTGGAGTGCTATGAGAAACTAATTAAAGGAAACAAATTGATGAGGGTTTAATACTGGTAAAAAAATAACAGATTCTTGCTTCCTTTTTCTGAGCTGGAATAGGGGCCTCCAAAGTTCACTAAGCACAGTGAGGTTAAAACATTTTCTTTTGGGTCAGAGAATTCCATATTGGTACTTTCTCAAGGCCTGAGGTCTGAATAATTTCAGGAATGCTAGAGGGTTTTTTGTTGTTGTTGTTTTAATCTACTTTATATAGTGACATCAAATATTGATGTCCAATTACCAGAAAAGAGGAAGCAAAATAGGCCTAAATTTGCTCTGTAACAACATAATTTTCTCTGTTGGGTGAGGAGGTAGGTAAGAAAATCAAAGTTAAATGAAAGGATTGCTCAGTAGCAGTATTTTGGTTTTGTATGTTCTCAGAAAAAAAATCTCCTGAAATTATTTTGCTATGATCTTCAGATTGTACCCTTAGATAAAAATCTGCTATGCGTGAATGGAATAAAAATCAAAGTGTTGAGATGAATTTCAAATGCTTGAACAATTTGACTACAAAATTGCACAAGAACTGGTGTTTCTAAAATGTAACAACATGAATATTAAGCTGTTCCATTTAAATGATCAGTTTAAATCTCTTCACATAGTGATGTTTCTAATAACTGAAAACTGGATGTCTTTTTTCAAGTTCATAAAAGAGGTTTTTTGGTTTTGCCTCAAAATTCTTACAAAAAGCCTTTGCAGCACAGTTGATTTATTTTTCGACATCCGTTATTTTGAGGTGGGAGGAGAAAGGAATTAACTGGTGCATCTGACGAAGTGGGTATTCCCCCACGAAAGCTCATGCTCCAAAACGTCTGTTAGTCTATAAGGTGCCACAGGATTCTTTGCTGCTTTTACAGATCCAGACTAACACGGCTACCCCTCTGATACTTTGCAGCACAGTTGATTTATTCTTCGACATCCGTTATTTTGAGGTGGGAGGAGAAAGGAATTAACTGGGCCATTTTTGTTGGTACAAGACATCCTCTATTCTAGAACAAATAAATTGAACACTGAAACTCTTTGCAGTCATCTTTAATTATATCCTGAGAACTGCACCAGGCTCCCACAATGTCACTTGCAAATAAATCGGATACGAGTGCACATTTTTCTGACTTCAGGATATCTGGAATTGTATAACTGAAGGTTGAAGTACCTTATACGTTTCAAGCACTACAAAACACATTCTATGGAGAATTAATGTGTCTCTTTAGTATTGTGGCTATTACAGTCTTTTATTTTAAAATTAAATTGGTGTTTGTCAAACCTTTTGAATCTAAAATTACTATATAAATATGTTTTTATTAAAGCTAGGGGAGGGATAAAGAATCAAGGAAATGTGATATACCTCCCAAGAAAAAAAAGTCCCTCAAGATTTCCAGACTAAACATTTTCAGATAAGTTTCTAAAAAAACATTGAAATTTGTGCATAGTCAACTGATCAGGTGTTTCTAAACTTTACCTGACAGTAAATTGGATAAGTACCTAGGTGGTAGTTAATTAGTTAAGGAACCCCTGGGCCTTATATAGGGTTATGAAGGCTCAGGCAGGGGCTCAGAACACAGAGAAGATGCTTCTGGGAAGAGAAGTCCTCAGGGGAGCTGAGTAGGAAGCTATCCAAAGGTGTCTCCCTAGAGAGCAGAGGAGCTACCTCAGGGGAGCTGAGTAGGAAGCTATCCAAAAGGTGTCTCCCTAGAGAGCAGAGGAGCTACCTCAGGGGAGCTGAGTAGGAAGCTATCCAAAGGTGTCTCCCTAGAGAGCAGAGGAGCTACCTCAGGGGAGCTGAGTAGGAAGCTATCCAAAAGGTGTCTCCCTGGAGAGCAGAGGCTGCTGGAGAGAGGAACAGCCCCTGGAACACAAAGAGGGAAAGCTCTCCAGGCAAGGAAGCCTAGTAGATAGCCTGAGTTAGCAGGGGAGAGACTGCAGAGCTCCAGGCAGTGGAGAAGCCTGGGGACTTCAAGCCTACTTCTGCTTTTTTGCATACCACATTTGGTGGTGTTAAATAAACTAGATCTCTTCAGGGGCATTATTCATTGTATGCAGGCATCATTGGACTTACAGAAAACACACTAAGGGAAACTGAGACAGGGATGTCGCTGTGTTTCTGCACCAGGCTGCCAAGGGGTGCTCCAGGTGTGAGTGCCCACCATTACATAGGGTTATTAGGGAGAAGAATATAGGGAAGGAATAAGCCATTTCATGCTCTTCGGTGTAAAAAGGTGAGACACAGAGGAAAGACTTGGTTTTAAACTGGAATGGTTTATTTCAAGAAATACTGAGACAGACACCAGGGATATTCAGAAAGCAGAGAGGAGAGCAATTTATGGAGGCAGGAGGAGGGAGATGTATTACTGGGGTTTATGGGTGGCTATCAGTGTCACAAGTTGAACAGCGATGAGAGCGTTCAAGCAGCAAATATGCACAAAAGAAAAAATACACACCCAGGCAGATGCACTGAAAAGAGAAAAACAGGGCTGCATTTGGAATACAGTTTGCTTCTTTATTTGGGAACTTTCAGAGTTTTGTGTATGAAGGTCAAATAATCTAATTCTATTTGTTAGCCCCATTTCGCATATAGTTCCCACATAAGTGAGACCAATGGGTTGGTTTCTCATTGATCAAAATGTTTTGCACATCTCTAAAATGCTCTGCATAAATGGGGTACCACCATGCACATTTGACCTCTGTGAGAGCAGTGCATAGTGAAACAGACCCAGTTCTGTTCCTGCTGAGTCAGTGGGTTGCATTTTCCAGTCTACTAAGTCCATTTTGCACTGCCTGCTCTAGAGTGCAAAGTGCATGGAAACTGGTCATGGCTGACCACAGGAGAATTTCCTCTGTGTGAAGTAGCACTCTGCTGCCAGGAAACTGACAAAGGCAACCCTTTCACCACCTCTGGCTTAGAGGAAGTGGCATATTGGTGTTAAACTGCTGGCAGGGAGAGACATGGTACAGCAGGACTTCACTGTGCTGATCCTGTACTGGAATAAGGTCACGGAGGGAAGCTAGAGTTTCTGAGATACAGTTTACATATAGGATTAAGGAGCTCCTTCCCCCCAAGTAGGCTCAGACCTGGATGAGAGTCCAATCCAATGAAAGATTTGCTGGGTGGTCCAGGTTTCCTTGGAGATTGAGGACTAATACCTTGAGAGAAACTGCTTCCACAGAGAAATAAACCCCCTGTAACCAAGCACCCTTCTTATCACCCCATACTGGAACCCATGTGGGGTATCCTCAAACAACTGCAACCCACACTTGATGGGGACCCCATCCTAAAAGAAATGTTTCCTGAATGCCCTCTTCTGGCCTTCAAATAACCCCCCAACCTCTCCAAGCTCAGCATCAGACACAAGCTCCCCACAGATCAGGAGTCACCAACTCAAAGCAGCATCAGACCCCATCTGAACAACAGATACAAGACCTGCAGATATATCTCCACTGCTACAATGATCACACAACACACCTTTCAGGATCTGTGTGTCATACACATGCCTATCACAGCATGTGGTGAACCTCATCCAGTTCACTAAATTCCCCAATAACCACTATGTTGGTGAAACCGGATAGTCACTATGCTCTCGAATGAACTTGCATAGGAAAATGATAAAAGACAAAAACATCATGTCACCTCTGGGGGAACACTTTTCCCAGAGCAATCGCTCTATATCTGATTGATCAGTCCGTAACCTCAAAAGAAACCTGCACAACACTTTTAAAAGACAAACCTGGGAGCTTAAATTCATAACTTTGCTAGACACTAAAAATCATGGTCATAATAAAGACACTGGATTTACGGCTTCTTATAATAATCCATAACCCTCTAACCCTCCTTTTTGTCCTAGGACTATAGGGCTGTTAATGGGCCACTTCACTTTGAATGATCTCTTAGAATATGTGCTAACTTCTAGTGCTAAACATCTGTTCGATCTTGTATTTATCTGTACCCTTTTAGTACCTTCCCAGACCCGAGGAAGAGCTCTGTGTAGCTTGAAGACTTATGTCTCTCACCAACAGAAGCTGGTCCAGTAAAAGATATTACCTTATCCACCTTGTCTCTCTAACACACCTGTAAGGTAGGCTAATAATATATCCAGTTAACAGATGATTAAACTGCCACACACAAATTAACTCAACATTTTTCAAACTTTGGAGTTTAAAGTGAGGCACATAAAATTGATATTTAGACACCTCAGACAGTGTCCTGATTTTCAGAGGTGTTGAGCGCACACAGGGAATGGGAGCTCCTAACTTTACATATCCAAGTTTGAAAACTTTGGGCTAAGTGACTTATCCCCAAAGTCTCCCAGCCAGCCAGAACAGAAACAAAAGACAGCAACAACACCTCAGCACAAATTGTCCTGATGCTAAATTTTCTGGTAGGAACATTAGAACATTTCTAGCCCAGAGGTTTGGTGTTTGAAATAGACAGTCATTGCTTGAGCCCTTGAACAGTTAACTATGGACAAAATATGTGTCATGAAGAAGTTCTGAACTGCATCAATGAAATTCCCAGGTTGCCACAATTCTCTTGGTTCAACCAAAGTAATTCAGAGTGTGTTTTTAGAATTTG